>NC_034604.1:17087334-17140012 GCF_900095145.1 Mus pahari | reverse complement strand
AAAATTTCCTAAACAGGCTTGCGCTGTAAGATCAAGAATCAACAAATGAGACCTCATAAAATTGCAAAGCTTCTGCAAGGCAAAAGACACTGTCAATAAGACAAAAAGGCCACCAACAGATTGGGAAAGAATTTTTACCAATCCTAAATCAGATAGGGGACTAATATCCAATACATACAAAGAGCTCAAGAAGCTGGACTCCAGAAATTCAAATAACCCCATTAAAAATTGGGTACAGACCTAAACAAAGAATTCTCAACCGAAGAATACCGAAGGTCTGAGAAGCACTAGAAAAAAATGTTCAACATCTTTAATCATCAAGGAAATGTGAATCAAAACAATCCTGAGATTCCACCTCACACCAGTCAGAATGGCTAAGATCAAAAATTCAGGGGACAGCAGATGCTGACGTGAGTGTGGAGAAAGAGGAACACTCCTCCATTGCTGGTGGGATTGCAAGCTGGTACAACCACTCTGGAAATCAGTCTGGTAGTTCCTCAGAAAATTGGACATAATACTACCAGAAGATCCAGCAATACCTCTTCTGGGCATATACCCAGAAGATTTTCCAACTGATAATAAGGACACATGCTCCACTATGTTCATAGCACCCTTATTTAAAATAGCTAGAAGCTGGAAAGGACCCAAATGTCCCTCAACAGAGGAATGAGTACAGAAAATGTGGTACATTTACACAGTAGAGTACTACTCAACTATTAAAAACAATGAATTTATGAAATTCTGAGGCAAATGGATGTATCTGGAAGATATATCATCCTGAGTGAGGTAACCCAATCAAGAAAGAACTCACTTGATATGCACTCACTGATAAGTGGATATTAGTCCAGAGACTTAGAATACCCAAGATACAATTTGCAAAACACAAGAAAACCACAAAGTAGGAAGACCAACACGTGGATACTTCATTCCTCCTTAGAATAGGGAACAAAATACCCATGGAAGGAGTAACAGATGCAAAGTTTGGAGCTAAGACGAAAGGATGGACCATCCAGAGACTACCCCACCTGGGGATCCATCCCATAATCAGCCTCCAAACCCAGACACTACTGCATACGCCAACAAGATTTTGCTGAAAGGACCCTAATATAGCTCTCTTGTATGAGGCTAGGCCAGTGCCTGGATGCTCACAGTCANCTATTGGATGGAACACAGGGCCCCCAGTGGAGGAGCTAGAGAAAGTACCCAATGAGCTGAAGTGGGATGCAACCCTAGGTGGAACAACCAGTAACCCCAGAGCTCCTGTCTCTAGCTGCATAGGTCGCAGAAAATGGCCTAGTCAGTCATCACTGGAAAAAGAGGTTCCTTGGTCTTGCAAACTTTATATGCCCCAGTACAGGGAACTCCAGGGCCAAGAAGTGGGAGTGGGTGGGTAGGGGAGCAGGGCAGGGGGAGGGTATAGGGGACTTTAGGGATAGCATTTGAAATATAAATGAAAAAATATTTTAAAAAAAATTGGAAAAAATGTAAAAGAAAGAAAGAAAGAAAGAAAGAAAGAAAGAAAGAAAGAAAGAAAGAAAGAAAGAAAGAAAGAAAACTCAGGGGTCTGCATGTACTGGGTGGGCATGGAATGCTATGCTGCCCTCTCCAGTTTGCTCTGAGTCTAGAACTACACTCCCAAAAGTCCAGTCTGCTCAATGAAGGACATGTGTATCATTTACATCACAGTTCCGTTGCTGTGATGGACAAGGAAGCTGTTGATCTGTGTTAAACCTCCTCACTGCGCTGCATGAACAGCAGTGAACCAGATGGATGTGGTCCTCCTCTTTAGGATTCAATTGAAACAAAAGGGGAAAACTGAACTAAGTCTTCCAACTGAGCACTTAATTCCTCTCCACCCACCAAGTGCGGCATACACCACCACACTCCTTGATACAATGCTTGGGATTAGACCCGGGATTCACTCGTGTTAGGCAAGCATTCTACCAACTGAGCTACATCTGCAGCCTCCCTCCTGGTTTCCCTAAACTATCTCTTTACTCGGTGCATCTCAGAGGAAAAATCGGACAACCATATATGCATTGCCCTTGAGAGCCTTTGTGTCAGGCTCGATGATGGGCTTTTGAGAAGAAAGTGTGAGAAATGAATACTTTCCTCCTACCCCCTACGATGATGGCGCCATTACAAAGAGATACACAGCCTCCCAACAATAGCCATCATAACCTTCTCTGACTGGGCCACCATGCCTCTGGAGGGGACAAAGATATCCAGAAGAATGCCAATTGCTGTGCTATGTAATATAGCATAAAGAAGCAGCTAACCCTCGTGTCCCTCTGAGAATGGTTACACAAATTATGGCTCATCTGTGGAGTGAGAATAAGTAGAACTGGAGCCCCTCGATAGGCAAGTTACCAGCTGCAGAGCATTCGTTATCTCTAGAATGTTCTTACTATTTGGAAAGTAAGTGTTCAAATCTGTGTTTACATATGCATTTTCTGAAGTCTAGCCCGTTAGACTAGTGACTTATGAGACACCGCCCATAAAGATTTAGGGGGATTCACTGTATGAGACACTTTCAGTAAATTGACTATTGATTAGTTATAATGAGCGACTATTGTGCTGTGCATGTGCTCATGGGGGGGCATATAGGTGTGGGCAGGAGTGTGTGCAAGTATGGCGTGGGCACATGGGGTCTAGGGATCGATGGTGAGTACTGTTCCTTGGGCACCACTCACCTTGTGTTTTGAGATGGGGTCTCTCATTAAATCTAGAGGACGGCAGTTTGACTAGACTGGCTGCAGCAAGCTCCGCGGACCCACCTGCCCCGCCTCTGACACTAGAATTATAAGCACGCGCCACCATGCATGGCCCTTTCCGTGGGTCAATGTTTTAGTAGTAAACAGTGAAATAGAGGGCACTAGATATGGGGAGGGGAAACAAGGAAAGCAGCAAAAATAAATGAAAGGGGCTTTCGGGAATAGAAAGGAGGCAGGGGAGGGAACAGGAGCTCCGCGTAGAAAAAGGTGGCTGCACGTGTCAGTGTAGCTGTGCGCATGGATGGAAACTCACAGGGAATTGTATGTGTCAAAACGTACAAAGCCCCAGGTCTGATCCCCAGCACCGTATAAACCACATGAGGTGGTGAACGCCTGTGACCTCAGCAATCTGGGAGTGAGAGCGGGGGCTCGAGGAATCCTACGCAGTGGGCAGACCAGTGTAAGCTGCGTGGAAACCTTCTCTCAAAACAAAATTCAAAAGTAAATGATTAAAAAGACAGGAAGAGAGGGAAGAGTGAAAGGAGGAGAAAAAAGGGAGTGGGGGAAGAGAGACCCGCTTCCTGGATAAAGTTTGTGTTCTCTGGAATCTAGCTTAGAGAACGCACCTCCACATCACATCACACAAAGTTGAACTGTGTTCGTGGGACTGTCCCTCAGGGTGTTCTCAAACCCCTCGTAGCTATGACTCTAGAGAAACTTTCAACTTCACAGGAAAAGGGGGAGGGCTCTAAGGCTGAATAAATAAAGACATTGTGCAGCAGACCATGTGGATTGCACTTGCCCTCTGCATTTTAGGATGCGCTTACTCATCCATGATGTTCCAGGGCAGGGGAAAGCACTGCTGGATGACAGATAGGCCATCCTTCACAGGTGAGGCCTGAGCCATTGACCCGTTATCTGGTGGGCATGACATTGAATTTGCCAGGCAGCGGAGGTGATGGATTGCCACTGGTCTCCATGTGTTCTCTGTTCCTTTGTCCCACTGTGAGCGATGACAAGTATTTGAGGGCATTGGAATTCAAGAAGTGGTACTGTCGTGATATACGAGATTAGCAATAGCCTCTGCAACCTTAGAGCAAGGACAAAGAGCAGGAGCCTGTGCAAACCCTGAGAACGTGTGACCCATTTTCTCTCTGGCTTTATACAATTGAGCGACGAGATAAGAAACTATGCGAAGCTGTTTTCAATGTCAGCAACAGCTCATGTTTCCATAAATAGGATAAAACAGAGAGCTCAAGCACAGTGCCCTGAGCCTAGTGTGAGACAAGCTCTTTTTACGGTATGTGTTAGATTTATATGCCCCTGTCTCTGTGCTTTATAACAAGGCCATCCTGCCAGCATGCCCTTAGAATGGGACAGAGGCAATATTTCCTTCTGGCGGGAGGCAGGGATATAGGGGGAGAGAGACACAGTTTTATCATGCCAAGGAGCTAGAAGAAGGACTCAACCCCCAAGAGGCCCTTAGAAGAAGATAAGTGGAGAAGGCTGGATGACTATTTTTCTAATAAAACCTGATTATAAGCAACAGGTGAGCTAGCATATAAAATACCTTGAAATCATCAGGAAACTCCAAAGAAAGCTGCATCAAATTGCAAATGATATGACTTTCCTCTAATGATAGATATTAAGTATACAGGGAAGATTGCAATAGGACCATAACATGGGTGTTTGTATCTTCATTATTCAGTATTTCGTGCCTTGATGATAAAGCCACAATGACAGAAGAGCAAACAAGCTTTTTATTTATGTATTTGCCTCATTGGAAGCCAGACTTTGAAAGTCAAATCCAAGTTTGGAGGAAGTTGGTAAGAGGCACACAGAAACACCGGCAAAGGGCAAGCAGAAATCGCGGGGTCAGGGAAACTATGAGAGGTCAACCAATAGATGGTGGGAAAGACGTGTGTTTCCTTATGACAAACACACCCTTAAGACCGCATCAAGGTCTTCGTGTGAGTCTCCTAACAATTGGGGCTGGGGGAGTGTATCTCTGACTCAGACTCTGTTGTCTGCTTTTGGACTCCTTTCCCCTAGCTGGGCTGTCTAGTCAGGCTTTCCGTAGAAGAGGATGTGTTTAGTCCTTACGCTACTTATTGGGGCGGCAGGGCTCAGAGAAGGGGGATTGTGGGGAAGGGGTGGGAGGATGGGACTGGGAAGAGATGAGGGAGGGGGACTTCGATCAGAATGTAAAGTGAAATAATTAATTAGTTAATTAATTAAATTAATTAATGGGAAAAAGTCTCACCACTAGGGGATGGCAACACATTGTTGACGTGTTCGAAACTGCCCAGAGACTATGAAACAGTACCTCATTCCCATGACACGGAGAGAGTGGCTCTTGTGTCATCCACTGAGCAGCACCTGTTACTTTTATCCTTGCTAAATGTTCTGTGGGCTTGTGAAGTCCTGGTGAAGGCCAGATCCAAGCTGTGGGAGATCAAGAGTAGGTGGAAAGACCAGCAGACTGAGGTCACCTGCAAGCAGAGAACGAGGCAGGAAGCAGTGGGTGGAAAGGCAGGCAGGAGCAGGGCCTGACATACAAAACGAACAGCCGAGGGAGTGTGAAGAGCTTTATCATAGTTTACTGAATAGCGTGTCAAAGAGCAAGGCAAACTGGGAGCGGGGAAGGGAAGAGAGGCAGAGATCTGACTTGCCTGGAATCCTAAAATTACCCTCTGTGCTAAGGACTCTGGCTAGCAAATCACTCCTCCAGCCAGCCTGCCTCCTGTCTGCCTTGTTAGCATGTTTCAGTGTTTCAAACTCTACTCAGTTTGAAGTTTTTGTAGACTGAGTTTGTAGTTCTTGATTGCTTGTGACTCCTCCCTACTTCGTTTTTTCTTCTCCTAATGGAGAAAGCAAATACTTTCCCTATTTCAAAGAAAACTAAAGTGACCCACTCTGCATTTTTCTTCCAGTGGGGTTTCTCTCTCTCTCTCTCTCTCTCTCTCTCTCTCTCTCTCTCTCTGAAGAGAGATAAAGGAATAGGATTGTTTATGTATTTTGTTATTTAAGATTCCAGTTTCAATGGGTTGTTCTGTCACTATGAATTGTAGAAAACCAACCTGAGAAAGAAAGGCCCACAACTATGTCTAATCCATCAACTCTGAAATAGTGACAACCCACAGTGAAAGAGAGGGAGGAAAAGAAGGAGGGAGGGAAGGAGGGAGGGAGGGAGAAAAGGGAGAGAGGGAGGGAGAAAAAGAAGAAGGATGGCGTGAAACGCTGTCAACTTACCACACAAAACCTCATCTTTCGAATTAAATATAGAAGTCGAAGTTACAAACAGAAAGTGTCACCCGATTTATGAGGAACCACAGGGAATTAAACAAGGCAGATCACTTTGGCTATAGTTATTTGTCGACTTGAAACCATACTCTTCATTTATATAATATACATGTCGCTGTGTGCTGAGATTGTATTTACAGTTAATTTTGTTTCGGGAATGTAGGCGACTGTATCTCAGGGAACTAAGTCACCCTGCTCCCCTCACCTCCAGAAACACCTGTTTTCCAGTCACATGGAGGAGTTTCATAAGAACTGGTATTGACTTGACTCACGGTGATAACATCTCCTGAACAGGAAAAGCAAGTAATGGAAAACAGGCTCCCTTCACACCCACACATCAAAAACTGATTCTTCCAGGCCATCAATAAACTGCTCCCTAACCCTAACCCTAGCCTTAACCCTAACCCTAACCCTAACCCTACCCCTACCTCTAACCCGAACCCGAACCCGAACCCTATCCCTAGCCTACATGCTAGAAGGCTCATCTGACAGTTACACGTCCCCTGAGTGAATCCAGATATGAGCAGTTAAGAAGGGAAACAGAGGCCCTGTCTTTTCCACAGTGTATTTGCTCCATGTAAACTTACTAGGTGCTACTGCATTCAAAGTAATTAGAAAATTAATTATTCATGGGGCTTGGTAGACTGTCTGCTTAGCATGCAACAGAGCCCTGGATTCAGTCCACCAGTTGTAAAAAGTGGGTGTAGGGGCACACGCGTTTAATGTTAAGATTTTGGAAGTGGGGATGTTCTCAGCTACATAGCCAGCCAGTTTGAGGCCACCCTGCATATATGAGACCCTGTCTCAATAAAATAGCCACAGTGTGTCTGTCTGACTCATTTATGAGAAAGAAAAATAGATAAGGAGTACAGAAAACTGCTTCTCTAGGCAAACAGTTGAGAGTGAAGGGTACAGTGCTGGGGAAGTAACTGCCTCCAGTGTGAGATGAGAGCGAGTTTTCCAGATCATAGAAACACAGTGTTGTGGTGTGAATCTGAAACACCTCCTTGGTTCGTGTTTTTACTGCTCTGGCCTCAGACCATGGCATTTTGAAAGTTGTGGAGCTCTTAGGAGGAAGGGTCTAGATGATAGAAGTCAGTCACTAGGGGATACAGCATCCTGGTTCTGGCCTGCCCTCCTGCTTCCTTACCCCCAAGGATGTGAAGAGGTCCCATCACACTCTCCCACCACCACGAGCTCCTCCGTGCTTCCCCACCACGGTAGGCTATGAGCCAAAGTTAAGGCTTTACTCCTTTAAGGTTGTTTTTACTCGGAATTGTGGCCACCAATCCACACAGAAAGCAAGTGAACTGAGTTGAGGACCTGGGCAGACCCTGTGCCGAAAAGATAATACTTAGGGATTCTGGTGGGAAGGGGAATAACAGTAGTTTGTTTTAAAAAATAAACTAGGCTTATCTTTTAGGAAATATTTGTCAAAATTCCGTAATGTGCCAGACACTAAGAATCAAGATTAAAAATTGTGATAAAAGGCCTTCCTGTCACTGTATTTCCTGCAAGACAAGGGTACTGGTAATGAATCACCTCAGGACCTACTCTATAACTAATGAGTCGGATGATGCATTTTAATACACTCTTGAGGCAGCTTCCACAAGCCTTAAGTTGGAGTGCTGATGTCATAATTTGTTCATATTCAGGGAGCCCAGGGTTTTGTGAATGTGATGAACAAGCAAATCAGTAAGTGTTTCATAGTGCGATGCATGCCATGAGAGATAAAGACAGGGCAGCTTGATGAGGTCAGCAAATCAGAGGAGGCAAAAATGGCAGGAGTGGGCAGAAGTATAAGGCTACAAAATTGTCTCAAGTGTTCTACAGAATAGCCGTGTGACAGCAGCCATGTGTAGACTGAAGGAGATGTTTATCAGAAACGAAAGGTACAGAGAGATTTCTCCACTGTCCAGGATGCTAGTCATTGCTAGTTCAGTCCTTTACCACCGCGTACTTTCTGCTCCCATCTAGCCTGTTATTCTACTTGGCCACTGTAGTGTTCGAAAAAGCATGGCCCCAGAGACCCATATATTTGACTGCTTAGGGAGTGGCATTAGGAAGTGTGGCTTTGTTGGAGTGGGTATGGCCTTGTTGGAGAAAATGTACCATTGGAAGTGGGCTTCAGTGTTTCAGAAGTTTAAGCCAGCAAGGGAAAGATCTGTATGACAAGAACTTCAAGTCTCTGAAGAAAGAAATTGAAGAAGATCTAAGAAAATGGAAAGATCTCCCATGCTCATGGATTGGCAGGATTAATACAGTAAAAATGGCCATCTTGCCAAAAGCAATCTACAGATTCAATGCAATCCCCATCAAAATTCCAAATCAATTCTTCATAGAGTTAGAAAGAGAAATTTGCAAATTCATTTGAAATAACAGAAAACCTAGGATAGCAAAAACTATTCTCAACAATAAAAGAACTTCTGGGGAGTCACCATCCCTGACCTCAAGCTATACTACAGAGCAATCATGATAAAAACTGTATGGTACTGGGACAGTGACAGGCAGGTAAATCAACGGAACAGAATTGAAGACCCAGAAATGAACCCACACACCTATTGTCACTTGATCTTTGGCAAAGGAGCTAAAACCATGCAGTGGGAAAAAGACAGCATTTTCAACAAATGGTGCTAATCCCAGCACTTGGGAGGCAGAGGCCAGCCTGGTCTACAAAGTGAGTTCCAGGACATCCAGGGCTATACATAGAAACCCTGTCTCAAAGAAGAAGAAGAAGAAGACACATAAAACCAGATACACTGAAACCAATAGAAAAGAAAATGGGGAAGAATCTCTAGCACATGGACACAGGGGAAAATTTCCTGAACAGAACACCAATAGCTTATGCTCTAAGACCAAGAATTGACAAATGGGAGCTCATAAAATTACAAAGCTTCTGTAAGGCAAAGGACACTGTCAATAGGACAAAATGGTAACCAACAGATTGGGAAAAGATCTTTACTAACCCTACATCTGATAGAGAGCTAAAATCCAATATATACAGAGAACTCAAGAAGTTAAGACTCCAGAGAACCAAATAACCCTATTAAAAAATGGGGTACTGCCGCAGATGGACTGGGGTCCCCGATCTGTGTGGAACAGGTCTCTGGTTACAGGTGAGCGAGGATTCAGTGAATGTGGGGTGACAAATACTGACACAAGGAAGTGTGGTATCTGAATGCAATTTGTCAAATTGAGCATCAAACTATTTATACAGAAGAAAATAGGGAAGTTACACAAAACAGAGGAATGCAAACAAGGAAGGACCGGCAGGAATCAACTGTGATAAAATTCAAAGTTAACAGCTGGGATCAAAAACAGTCCACCTAAAGTCAGCTTAAACTCAGTAGCCAGGGGCAAGGGCTTCATGCCCTTGCCATAGTTCCTATAGTCCACCTTCCCTCTAGGCCATTGTAAATACTTGTGTATGGGTGTAACTCAGCTACCTATGGTTCTAAGTATCTACTCTGGTTCCTCTTTACATCACAAACTTCCTTCTTCCTAGAGAATGGTAAATTCCTGTGCAGGGCAGTGACTTAGCTACCTAAACCCAGGGTCAGCTCAAGGACTGACTGCCTAGGATCTAACTTGGCTATGTATTAAGGGAAAGCACATGGATCTGTTTTCCAACTAAAGCAAGGACACTGGAGCATTCATTATACAGGATGCCACGATTCCAGGAGATTAAGTTTCCATGAACTTTTTGCCTCGGGACAGCGCCCAGGTTTTGGGGGGGCTGTTGCACTTGTCACTACTGGAGAGAATGTAGCAGGGTACAGAGCTAAACAAAGAATTCTCAACAAAAGAAGACTGAATGGCTGAGAAGCACCTAAAGAAAGGTTCAACATCCTTAGTCATCAGGGAAATGCAAATCAAAACAACCCTGAGATTCTCCCTCACACCAGTCAGAATGACTAAGATGAAAAACTCAGGTGATAGCAGATGCTGGCGANGATGTGGAAAAAGAGGAACACTCCTCCATTGCTGGTGGGCTTGCAAGCTGGTACAGCCACTCTGGAAGTTAGTTTGGCGGTTCCTCAGAAAATTGAACATAGTACTCCAGGAGGACCCCCGCTGGAGCACTTTCTGGGTGTATACCACTCCTGGGCATATACCCAGAAAGTGCTCCAACATGTAATAAGGACACATACTCCACTATGTTCATAGCAGCCTTATTTAAAATAGCCAGAAGCTGGAAATGGCCCAGATGTTCTTCAACAGAGGAATGGACACAGAAAATGTGGTACATTTACACAATGGACAATTACTACTCAGCTATTAAAAACGATGAATTCATGATGTTCTTAGGCAAATGGATGGAACTAGAAAACATCATCCTGAGGTGACCCAATCACAAAAGAACACACATGGTATGCACTCACTGATAAGTGGATATTAGCCCAGATGTTAGAAATACCCAAGATACAATTCACAGACTACATGAAGCTCAATTAGAAGGAAGATCACAGTGTGGATACTTCAGTCCCTCTTAGAATGGGGAATCATAATACACGTGGGAGGATATATAGAGAAAAAGGTTGGAGCAGAAACTGAAGGAAAGGTCATCCAGTGACTGTCCCACCTGGAGACCCATCTCCTATACAGTTACCAAATGCATACATTATTGTAGATGCCAACAAGGGCTTGCTGACAGGAGCCTGATAGAGCTGTCTCCTGAGAGGCTCTGCCAATGCTTGACAAATACAGAAGTGGAGGCTCACAGCCATCCATTGTACTGAGCTCAGGGTCTCCAAGAGGAACTAGAGAAAGGACCCAAGAAGCTTCAGGGGTTTGCAGCTCCATAGGAGGAACAACAATATGAACCCCCAGAGCTCCCAGGGACTATACCACCAACACAAGGAGGGACTCAAGGCTTCAGCCAAGGAGGGACTCAAGGCTTCAGTCTCATATGTAGCAGAGGATAGCCTTGTGGGACATCAGTGAGAGGAGAGGCCCTTGGCCTTGTAAAGGGTCGATGCCCTGGTATAGGGGAATGCCAGGATAAGGAAGCGGAAGTGGGTGGGTTGATAAGCAGGGGGAGGAAGGATGGGATAGGAGGGTTTTCGGGGGGACAGGGAAAGGGGATAAAATTTGAAATGTAAATAAAGAAAATATATAATAAAAAATAGGGAAAAAAAGAAGTGTAATCCAGATGTAGTGGCTGATTCTTTCTCCCTGCTGCCTGAGGATTTGGGATGTAGAACTCCTTGCTTCTCTCCATCACTATGTCTGCCCCTGTGCCACTATGTCACAAGCCATGATGCTAATGTATTAAACCTCTGGACTTCAAGCCAGCCCCAATGAAATGTTTTCCTTTATAAGAGTTACTGTGGTTATGGTGTCACTTCACAGAAATAGAAACCCTAACTAAGACAGTCATCTATGCTCTTAAAATTCATAAAGTTCTCCATTGCTTCTTAATGGGATGACTAAGTTTCATAATACCTTGATGAACAAGCTCTTTTTGTACCCCCTCCTAATGCTCTCTGGTGCTCTTCAGTTCAATCAGCAGTACAAGGGCCTTTCTTCAGGCCTTTCTTCAGGTCCTTGTACTTTCTTCATTCATAAGCAATGTAAACTTGTAGTTCTCTAAGCCACGCCCAGCCTGAGACCTCAAGTGACCTCCTAGTAGAACAGCCCGAGGTCACATCTCTCTTGGGCAGTGTTGCTTGGTAACCCTCTTCACAACTGTACTGTTGTATTGTCACATGCACTGTGATAGCCACAAGGGAAAGATCAATTTCCACCAAGTCCAAAGACCTGGTCTGTTTTTTATCTTACCTCCACTTCCTGAGGATGGTTATGGTCTGTATTACCACTCAGTATTTGATTGGTCATCGGATCATTTCAATGGGGTGTGTCTAGGTACAAAGACTGGTGGTCATATTTATGACAAAAGATCAGTAACATGAAATACTTTGGAGAAATTTAGTAGGTTGGAGATTATTAGGTGACCACGGACTCTGTGATAAGATCAATGCTGTGATGAAACGTTTCCCATTGGGCTATGTGTTCCAACACTCGGTCCTCAGTTAATGACACTATTTTAGAAGGCTGCATTTTTTTTTATGAGGTAAAGTCTTGTTGGAGGGAGTAGGTAACCTGGCCCCATTTCCTCTCTGCTCACAACTTCCTGACTGTGCGAATGACATGACAGCTGCCTCATACTCCTACATCATGCCTTTCCTACCCTGACGGACTGATCCCTTTCAACTGTAAGCCAAACTGAATCCTTTCTCCATTAAGAATCCTACTTCTTGTGTAGCATTTGATCACAGCAATGAGAGAACGACTAATAATTTCCCAATAGTAGCTAAGCTGTTGCTGTAGCAAAATCACTGAAGAGAATCTGTAAATGGTGATTAAAGAGAGCTAGGGGTGTGAATGATCTGATTAAGAGTGGAGGAGAAATGAAGACTAAAAGAGAGGCTGAAAGGAGGTACCAAAGTCAAAGAAAGAACTAAGTGGGAAACTGGGAAGTTTTTTGGGCTCAAAACAGCAACAAGGAGAAAGGCATGAGGTTTAATTGATGCAACAAGGAGACAGGAAGAGAGGACGATTGACGCATGGAGACATCACCCTTAGAACCCCGAAAGGATAATAAGCGCACCCTGCTTTAAAACGAGTGGGAATGAGGCATCAGAGTTCCGAGATTTGTGGTAAGTGGGTTAGGTACATTATATATTTTTTTAATTCACACAGTAATTTTACCATGTCAGCATAATTAGCTGGGTTTTCCCACAAAACAAAGCAGGCATCCACTGCCAGTGAATGGTGCCTCGGGCTTGCATGTTTATGGACTGTCTTCTTCTTCCAGGCAGTCCTATCCATTCTAAGAGGATTTCACAGATAAATAATGTTCCAGCAAAGCACTGTCTCCACCCTTTACTATAACAAAAATGGTCCCTTTCTAGCTGCTTCTCTACTTTAGAGACAAAGGTGTTCAGCTATGAGGCTCAGTAGCAGCAGGAGAGGGGGGGTTAGTTGAGAAGGGTCTCCTGAACAGCCCTCAGTTCCCCATTGGCTCTTGGAATTGGCCTCATGGTCTCAGTCACCATGAATATCACAGACAGAAATATAATTGATGTCTTTACTATGACTAGCCACATGAAATGTTTCCATTTTAATAGATGTTAACAGATCACAAAGCCCTTTCTTTGGACTAGCTCTACAAAATTTCTACTTCCATCACTCCTTAAACAATTGTTTTCACATTCTGAAGCCCTCTCCCTTCTTTTCTTGCTTTGAAACAGGGTCTCAAGTACCCAATGCTGGCCTCCAGCTCACTATGTAGTTCAAGAATGCCCTTAAACTTCTGACCTCTCTGGGTAGACCTCTTGAGTGCTGGGATTAGGTGTATGTGGATGGAACCTAGCGTCTCATGCATGCTAGTCAGAAACTCTAAGTGAGATACATTCCAACATCAGATGCTATCCAGTCCTCAAACATAATCTGCTTGATATTTTTTTGTACCCAGTAAATATGATGGTGGGCACCCTCAGAGGGAACCACATCATGGTCTCTGGGATATGAGTATTTTCTGGGTAACTAGACAGTTGTTAAATTAAGAATGTGAAGATGACTAGATAATCCTAAATTGACTGATGGGCACAATCAAAGTACTTATTAATGAAGGAAGGAAGCAAGACAAGATTTGAAAAGGGTTGGAGGTACAGAGCTGCTGACTTGGCAACTGGAATCAAGTGTCAAATAAGGCAAATAAGTATAGGCAGCTTTGACAGCCTGCTGAAGAGACACAGCCTGCTTACCCCTTGATGAGCCCAGTGAGGCATGTTTCAGGATCTCTGACCTCCAGGACTGTAAAATCACAAGTTTGGGTTGGGATAAGTCAACACATTTGTGGTGATTTGATCCAACACAGTAGGAAACAAATGCAAACACCTTTAACTAACTCTTCCCCTGTTACTTCCCCATCTTACTGGAGACACTGAATGTCGTTTCAGATGGACCTTGTACCGGTTACACTACATTCTTTATGAAAAGTTCTCAGCTAGTCAGGAGTAGCAGTAATCAACTGCAATCTTAGTATTTAAGAGACAGAGGTCAGAGAATGGGAAATTCAAGGTCATCCTTGTCTATATAGCATGTTCAGATTAGCCTGAGCTACATGAGGTCCTGTCTGAAACAACTAAACATATGGGCCTGGGGAGATGGCTTAGTAGTTAAGAGGACTCGATGTTCTTACAAAGGACCAGAGTTTGGTTTCCAGCATGCTTGTAGGAAAGTTCACAACCACCTAGAACTCCAGCTCCAGGGGATCCAATGCCCTTGTCTAGCATATTCCTCCCCCCCTCTCTTTCACACACACACACACACACACATACACACACACACACACACACACACACACATACACACACACAAACACATTATTAAAAATAAAATAAAATTTTTCAGAAAACTAAATAAAACCAAAGGAAAAAAACTTAAAAAAAAATAAACAAAAAGTTTCCAGCAAATAGCTTTAGAATTTGCTTCTCTGCTCTGGTTCTTGAAAGTGGGTCTATCGGACTCACCTCCTGGGCTTAGTAAGAGCATTTTATTGTTTACATTCTGACTTTACATTTTAATAGTAGTGTCTTGTTTCTTTTTGAACCTCTTCTAAATGTTACAAGGTCAAAGGAAAGAAATTAAAGAGCTTCAACTTTACAGTTAATTGAGCAATCCAGACTGAGTCGCCTTATTTTCCAAAGTCAGAGGATGTAAACTATGCGACATTGCATTACATCTTTGCAAAAAGAAGTCAGTAGAGTAACAAGACAATATGCAGATTTATTACTGTTTCAGAATAGGTAGAGCTAATTAAGCTTTTGAGAAGATGTGCTTCTATGTCAGCCTCAAGAACAAACTTGCCATAGTCTGAGGCTATGTCATACAGAAGGGGAACAATGGCTGTCAATATTTAAAAAGAAGCAGCAGAGAGGATTTTGAACAGATGCCATGCTGAGTTTCCTGCTGTCACCATTACATTGTATGTATTGAAATATTGCACCACGGTGATAAATACATCCAATTATGTGTCTGTCTAAATAAAGAACTGAGTCACCTACTTGTCTATCTATATTCATGCAAGTCACAAAAGAGTCTTGTTCCACAACGCCGTTCTACCATGTCACTTAAGGCAATTCTTGGTTTCTCTGCTACACGTTACAAGGCTAGGGAAACGGAAAATACTTCTACTACATTGGAGCAGTATAACCACATCATTTAAGAGATTGTCCTTAAAGTGAAAGCAACCCACTCATTTTTACCATTAAAAAAATCGATATTCTTACTTTTTACCATCTGATCTTTCTCAGCACTTCCTCTGAAACATGTTTTCCAAGATGTTAGGGTTTGGCTCTGTGATGGACAGTTTTATCTGTCAACTCAATCCAGTCTAGCATCAACCAGAAAGAGTCTCAGTGATGGATCATCTGGATCAGGTGGACCAGTGAGCATGTCTGTGAGGCTTGTTCATTATCTTAACTGATATGGGAAGGCTCAGCTTGAACTCGGGCAATACCATTCCCTGTTCTGAGACCCTGGACTGTATAGGAATATGGCAAGCCAGCTAAGTATTTCAGTCTACACACACTCATTTCGCTTTGCTCTTGACTGTGGTTATATGTGACTAGCTATCTCAGGCTCATGCCACTGTGGCACCTCCCACAGCTAAAATCACCTTTTTATCCTATAACTTGTCTGTTGTCAGTGTATTTCATCACAGCAATAAATATGAAATTAGAACAATCTCTACTGCTTGTCAAAAGCTACCCGATAAACCCTAATCACTGAGGTTTTGTTTTCTGGGGAGGACGGGGTGGGGGGATAGTTTTGGTTTTGATTTCAGATTTCGTTTTGTTTGTTTGCTTGTTTGCTTGTTTGTTTGTTTGTTTGGACAGTTTTGCTAAGCATCTCAGGCCAACCTGAAATTTTTCAGTTTCAGCCTCCTAAGTGCTGGAATTCCATCATGAGCCATCACGCTCAGTCACCCAGAGATCCTGATGGTGCAGGTTTGAGGAATTATTTGCAATTCTCGTGGATTCCAAGGTGATACTGAGGCCACTGCCGTAGGACTATACTCTGAGAAGCTATGTTGTAAATCAAGCCCAAGTGACCAGTTGAAACTGCTCTAGTTGTACATTGGAGCAACCCATCCACCTACGGTGAGTGTGGGTAGCCAGCTCAGTTTCCTCTCCAGAAAAACAGCCTAATGCGACTCATCTGCCAACTGATGTTGCCTTAATCAATTTTACTGCTGTTCTCCAAATTCTCTGGACACAAAGAAACCATTCTGAAAATATAAACCTTAAAATTAGACATATATGTAAATAAATGCCTGGCAGACAGCATACTCAGTAGATGCAGAACCTGCAGAGCTTGCAAACAACCCAACAGTTTTGCCTCACTCATCTGCTTAGGTCATCAAGCAAAAAAAAAAAGAAACCATTGTTCAGACTCTTTGTTTCGTTAATAATACTAAGAAATAAGGAGTCCACTTTACTTTTAATATTTTATATTACACAACAAGGAATTTTTAGAACCAACTTTCCCAAGCCACATTTTAAAAACTAAGGTTAAAAAAAAATCACACAAAAGGAAGCAAATTTGTTTTTTAACTGATCGTCTAATGAAATAGACCTCCTCCAGCAACTAATAAAGCATGTCTTTTAACATTAGTAAATTCGGAAGACGCCTCTTTAATACAATGGAGAAGTGTATATTGGTCCTCAGCTCATTAGTTTTAGTATGCCCTATTAAAATATCTTACTTGCATTTTTGTATCTGCCAAGATGTCAGTTCTGACATGACTCTCTTCAGGCGAAATGTGGTTGGCCTTTCCTCGTTTTTCGCTGACACAGAAAATGAACAATTTCCTAACATCATTTAGGATAATGCTATCTGAATCATAGGAAGTTCAAGTATAAATGAGGTGCACATGCTAAGTCATCTGCAGAAAGGTACAATTTTACAACTGGCTGAATTAGTTCAGGGCATGAAAATTTAGCAGCCAGACGAACCAGTTTTAAGAGTATATCTGACTGATAAAAAAAAAAAAAAGGAAAGGAAAGAAAAATTTCAATCCATAAAAGGACCCGGCTTTAGGATCTGCATTTCCATTTGCATATAACGTTTGACTTTAATCTAATGTATGTGCAAGTTGTTTCCTGCAATGTTGAGCATTAACTATAAAGCACCCTTATCTAAGTGTATTTGATGATTTGGGTTGGCCATTAAAATATTTAAATTGAGCACTTAAGTACAGTTTAGAAAATTATATTCTCTACGTTTGAAATAACCGTAAATAAAACTCTCTTTAAATTATTATGGAAGAATAATGCTAAGTGAAAAAAGCAGAATACAAAATTGAATCTACACTGTAATTGCAACTATATAAAATTGGTTATGCATGCAAACAAGGTTGGAGGAAACAGGGAAATGTAAGTGATTTCAGAAAGTACATTGAAGAGTTGCTTTTAAAAACCTCATTGTCTTTACAATTCTTTTCTGTAAAATTTCCAAAAACATTTAAACCCTTTTAGGGAAGTTGTGTGTTCTCTTAAATTGAATGGTTTCCGATCATCCCTGTAAACATAGAAAAGATAGTTTGAGTGTAAGGTTGTACAGCTGCTTTTTCCTTTCATTCAAAGAACTATATTTTAAGGCTCATATGAGGACATACATTAAGGCATGTTTCCAGACATTTTTACTGCCATTCGTCACTAGCATTACAATCATCAAAAACACTAGTCTTCTAACCAGAAGTAATCATGGAATCATAATAAAGACAAATGAACTAAATTACTGATGAGTTGGAAGTTGCCGTCTTTTGATGAAACAGCCAGCAGGAATTGTCAGACTAATTAACTCAGGGTCAAGCTGCTGCTGAACCAAATGCCAGAATGATCAAAATCCAATACAGGCTATGCCCCGTTACTCCACTAAGACTACGTATTTGTACTTAAGAGTAATGATCTGATATGTTAAGAAAGTTCAGCTCAGTAAAAATAACTGCTGGTGAGAACTATTTGTGCCAGGGCTGGTGTCAGCAAATCGCTCAAGTTCTTGTAGTGCAGTTCAGTCGGTTCAGTTCTGAAAGTGAGGAGGGCTTCCTAACATCTCACGCCTCGTAGGCCCGAGGAGGAGCTCCGGTTTAATTTCACATTCTCAACCATATTGCTGTGTGGTGAGAAGCAGAAATGATCTGAGGATCTGGGGGTTGGGTTAACAGAACACATCTTTAAAAACTCAGGATTAAGGGACCAAAGAGATGAACGCAGTGGGCAAAGTGCTTGCTGTGCAAGCATGAGAACCCACATTTACAAAAGGGCAGGCGGGGCAGTGCCTCCCAGGAGCCCCAGCACTAGGGAGGTGAAGGCAGGTGCTTTTCTGAAGTTCAGCCACCAGCCAGCATAGCCTGCTTTGGAGGTTCCAGGCCAGTGACAAAGTCGGGAAAGTGGACGAAGGCAGCCAAGGTTATTGTCTGTCCTTCACAGACACATGTGTGTGCATATTCATGCTTATTTATGAACACATACTCTGCATAGGCTAAATAGACAAGCTACTACTGCTGCTAATGATGCCCAGCTCCACCCCACCCCCTCCCACCCAACCCTCACTTCCCACCCCAACCACTTATCTCTCAATTTTTTTTTTTAATTTTTATCTCTCAATTTAAGATGAGACTTAAACAGTTCTTCTCCTTCTTTTCCTGGCTTCCTTAATCATTCCCATTCTCTACACTAAACCATAATCCACTCATAAAAATATTTTAAGAGCTTTAAGTTAGTATCTCAAGTTATAGATTATCAGTGTGATGTCTTAAGCTCTTCAACAATCTGCGTTAACCACCTTCACCTCCATCCCCAAAACACTCACAACCAGTGTGCATGTATTTGGTTCAGCATAAGTAAAAGGTAGGATTGACCAGGAATATAGCACATGTTGAGTTGGGTACAGTGAAATGGGCCACATATTCAGGTGTTCATGAGTAGTTTTCAACTGGAGTCATTAATACAGTTGTCACAAAGAAGGGAAGGTGTTACTGGAACCCATGGGCAGTTAAAAGAGATGTTACTAAAATGCCAATAAATTAAAAAACATAACCACTTTAATATATATTGAAGTATCTTTTCCTAAATGGCAATAGTGCCAAAATTGAGAAGCCCATGGCATCCATCCACTAATGGAAGCTTACAATTATCATGTCTAACTCTTAATTATCTTGGCTCAACAAAACAGCCAGTCATTCACACACAATGACTATTTTCCCTTAACAGTCTGTCCAGTTTTAAAATAACATATGGGGAAATTTGGTTGTGCAGAACTTGAATAGCTTTGTTAAAAGGCCTCCGTGGTCCCTGATCTGATTGTTCTGTGACTTCCACCCATAAGCTTCACAGTGAAGATTATACTCAGCTCTTAAACAGCACAGGCATGTTTGTGAGGAAATAAAGCCACTACAGCTTCGCCGGCACAAGTTATTCCAAGACTGTTTACAAATCTGCTTCTGCCTTGAAACTGTGACTTTCTTAGGAGCATGACCAATTTCCTGGCTAATCCAAACTTAAACCATAGATGAATACTACAAAAGCTGCAGAGGCAGGTGTGGGATGGTAGAATGTGGGCAAATGACACTAGGAAGAGATAGTTGGCTCTGTACTACACTTGACAACCACAGGGTCTGTTGTTGTTCTCATAGTAAGTTGTTTAATAAAAAATAAAATTAAGATTTTAATCTCAGGCTGGCAAGATGGCTTAAGACATCTGTTTCCAAGCCTGATGACCTGAGTTAAGCCCCCAGGATACACAGGGTGGAAGGAGATAACCAACTCCCACAAGTTGTCCCTGATAGTGTGTGTGTGTGTGTCTGTGTGTGTGTATCTGTGTCTCACACACAAATAATACAGTATAATTTAAAATATTTTTTTAAGTTTCAAATTTTACCTGGTTTGTGGCTGAATCTTGTCCCTCCTCCTCACAATAAGATATGTTAAAGTTCTAACCTAGGCACCTTTATTAGAAGAACTGCCACAGAAGGTGTATTTAGGTAAAATTCGAAGGAATTAGGGTAGTGCCATCACCAGTGGCAGCTAGTGCTTTATAAGATGGGGAAATTTGGGGACGGACACCAATACAGTAACACTAGCATATATTAAAACACACACACACACACACACACACACACACACACACTCAAAGGTGAGCTTCAGAGATCAAGGATAATTACCAGAAACAACTGTAAGCACGGACAGCCTCTCATCACAGATCTCCAAAGAAAGGAACCTGGCAGCCACCTAGCTCTCACTGTTGTAGACCTCAGTACTGGGGGTGGGGGTGAGGGTGGGGGTGGGTCAGTGGAACAATTAACTTTTTGGTGACCGTTACTCAGCTCTGGGTATTTTGTTACATCAGCCTAGAAAATTAACACAGTTCGGGCATAAAATATTCTCTTTGGGCATGAATTTAAGCAAACAAGAGTCTACAAGGTGCGTCCATTTGATGCTGATTACCCACCAATGATGGAAACTTCTAGTGTTCATACTTGGAGGTTCAGCGCCCTCTGACATTTTCTCCCTGCAGAGAGGGTTCCTCACAGCCTAGTGAGAGCTGTGGTGATTGCAGCTTGAGTGTCTCCTCACCTCAGCTCCCACTCATAGGAAACCTAACTAAGCATAGTTACTGCACTTCCTCGGCCACCTTCATGTCAGGCACATGCTAATAAACTAGTCATCAGGCCTGGCCACTCTGTACCCTGCATCAACTCTCATTTTCTTTCTCTCACTGTTAATGAACAGAGATCCATTCTTTCCAAATCATCTGGAGCAAGAGAGTCAGAGGTGATGAATAAGGGCCTATTGCACACAAAGAGAAGCACTAGCCAGTCCCGAGGTGATCTGGGTTGTACTGCATTGAGTGTTTATTCAACTGGCCTTTGGCATAGAATCGAAGCAGTTTAAGTACATGGTTCTCTCTCCTTTCACTTTAGACGCTTCCAAATCACAACATTTGGGGAGATGTGTTTGTCTGTTTCTTGCCTTCCCAGAACCATGCCGGAATTCTTAGGCCAATAACCCAGTACAGCAGAAAGCTGTTGGCAGAGGAAGACATTCCAGGAGGGGAGCAATCTGGAGCAAGACACTCCACCACGTGGAAGCTGCAGCTTTGACCTTGACACACATTTGGACTTCAGCTGAGGAAGACTAGCATATGCACCCACGGGTCCCAGTGTGTCATTAATTCTCCCTCCTCCATGCCTTCTCAGAACTTAATACCCAGCTTTAAGACCCACTGCTTCCATTGAGACCCCTCTCAAGTGAAGAATAAGGTATAGCATACATAAATAGTTCTGCTCATTCCTTATCCTTGCCCTGGCCCTTGCCCCTGTATTTCCACCTTGGACCATGAGTTGGATTTTTAGCCCATCTACTTTCCTCCGTGGCCTTGCTCCTTCCACATTTGCACCCATCCTCATTCTCTACCCTCGTCCTCCACCCTCATCCGCCATTCTCATCCTCCACCCTCATCCTCCATCCACACTGACATTTCTTCTCACGCTTATCACTCCAGACCTTCGTGATTCACCCCCTTTCCCTCCTGTTCTCTTCATTGATAGATAAGAATCCTTTGTTACTCAAGTAGGATCATTCAATTTTCAAGCAATCCCTAACCCCTTGAATCTGGGTTCCATAACTTCAAAATTTTGCTCTCAGATTGTGTGTGTGTGTGTGTGTGTGTGTGTGTGTGTGTGTGTGTGTGTGTGTGTATCTTATCATCCTTACCATCGTGTCAAAAGTCTGTTTAGGGTAAGTTAAGTATCCTCTTCTGGTTTCTAGGGGATATGGGGACACACCCATCCCTGCACTGTCCTAACATAAGGAATGTACACAATAAATATTTGACTGAATCAATAAAAACAGAGCAGGAGAATTTCAGCATATGCATACAGCTTCATCACTGGGTACACACTGACCAAGCATCTACCTCGTGCTTATATACCTCGTATATAAAAAGTGATTCAATTATATTCTTTCATTCTCTGTAGAAGTGCTTTCCTCGTGTAAAAAATTTTGACCTTTGCAAATATTTAGCACAAGACTATTTTATAGTAGTTAAAATAAAACTTAAAATATTCCCCTACAATCAGCTGTGCATTAGCATGCACTAACCTAATTAAAAAGCAAGAACTGTAACAGAAGAAAGGAGATGGGCCATACATGGATTGCAAGGAAATAAGAAGAACTAAGTCTTAAAATAAAGAGGAGATATTCTATCCCATAAAGGTCAAATGAACATTGTCAAACTTGCTTTTCCACTCGGGGTCAAACTTATGAGATTGGAAATGTATCATTTTAAAACCACATATAAATATATCTTTTCATAATAAAGAAAAATTCCTTTGTAAGTAATGAAAAGTTACATCCTTTTGTCAGATTGTCACCTTCAATGGCCCAAGAATAAAGCATCTTATCCACATGTAGCCGTGGTTCTCAGTAGATAGAATGGCTCCTCCAGTTATTCTGAACATTTAGCCAGTTTGCTATCTATAAATTTCAGACTAAAATGTCATCTTAACCTGCTCTTTAATTAAATTGAAAAAAAGTGACTATCTGACACCTTCCTTTCAAAATATAAAACCAAGGAACTGGGGATATAGCCCAGTTGGTAGAGTCTGCCTATGCATGTAGCCCTGGGTTTGATTCCTGACACCACATAAAACCAGTCATGGCACCACAGACCTATGACTGATACCAGGCCAGGATCCATGATACTTTGTCTTAAAAAACTGAGTGAGTGAAACCAAAAAGGTTCAAGGGAGAGAGAAGAGGAGGGAGGGAGGGAGGGAGGGAGGGAAGGAGGGAGGGGAGAGAGAGAGAGAGAGAGAGAGAGAGAGAGAGAGAGAGAGAGAGAGAGAGCCCTGCACCTTGAGACTTCATTGAGGGACTCAACCAAAATTAAGTTGAATGTATTTGTGGCCAGAATCATGGCTTTCATAATAAATCTAGCAGAAAATCTAGGGCAAAACAAGGGGTAATTCACATGTAAGTGACATGTATGTCACTTTTATAAACAATGTGCTCTTTCCAAGTTACCCACTTGATTCACTAGAAATCATCTCTTCATTAAAAGAATAGTCTAAAGACTATTTCAGGAGACCACAAAGATTCCATGTTGTATGAATGTTTTGTTGTTTGTCTTAGTTAGGGTTTCTAGTGCTATGAGGAGACACCATGACCACCTCAACTCTTATAAAGGAACACATCCCAGGAGCTCACTCCCTCCAAGGCATCACACCTCCTAACACTGCCACTCCCTGTGGGCCTATAGGAGACATTTCATTTAAACTATATTGTTCTAGACTTGAAAATGGCAAAAAAAAGTATTTTAATCTACAATTTGTATGATTTCTTTCTAGTATATGAGCAACTGACAGAGTGAAGTTGGGTAAAATACATTCATTATTTTTCTAGATGAGGATATTTTGGTAAATGATAATTTGAGAAGTTCTTTCACCATCCTCCTAAATAAACCTCTGCTCTGTTTTATAGGTAGTCCCAGGCCTTGTTGGTTTATGTCAAAAGAAGTCACTCATCTCTGTTTTATCAACCACTTACCTTCCAGTCCTGATGTATAGCAATCCTTGATAGTTACAAAAATTTACAAAAATATACTCAAAGCCGTTGAAGACCTTAAATACTCTCTGAAGATGCACAGGACGAGCAGAAATGATATTGATAATGGAAGCCAATACTCTCAAACTGGCCTCAGATTCCCCTGTATACTCTTGATATTGTGAGGGACCTCCAAGATGCTTTGCTTGTGTGGGCATCATCTTCTGGAATGTAGACCTGAAACAGTACATTTCAACACACAAGCACACTTTCCATCAGTCTTGTCATTACATGCCATGTGATCTCTGGAACAATGACAGTGGAAATGTCAATGAAGTCTTCAAACTGTTATGAAAATTATTTTGACTTCATAAGCTCATTGAAGGGATCATTTAGATGCTCATGGGTCCCCAGGCCCACATTCTGAGAACTTTCAGTAAAAGAATACAAATGTATTCCTCATCAGTCTAGTTCTAAAAGAGCTTTGGAAGACAAGGGCATGAATTCCCCATACAGCAAAAGAAATCATGGGGAGCAGAGCCAGAAGTCAGAAGCATACATGGAGGTTGCTATTTAAAGTGGTGCTTAGCAGGGTTAGTGATCTGCCATTCACTCTCCTGTTCGCACAGCTATGTAACACAGCTTGTCTCCATGGCTTATATTTGAAATAATAGCTTCTTGGAATGTATCCCAGAGAAGTGAAATCTCATGTCTATACAAAAACCTGTACAGAAATGATCATGGCAGCTTTCTTTGTTATTTATCACAAGTGGGAACCACCAAACTGTCCTCTAATGGTTCAATAGCCATGGGATATTACATAGAAATAACAAAGTGAGGAAAGTGTCAAAACACAGAAGTCAGTTGGATCTACAAGTTAAAGTAATACTATTCAACTTCAGGGAGTTAACGCTACATGATTCCATTCATGCAATACTCTCAAAACAAGATTATGAAACAAAACAGATTAGTGGTTGTGAGTACTCAAGGATCTTGGCAAAGGAAGGACTAGGGAGACAAGTGTGATTATGGAGGAGCACCCAGAGGGATACTGCTCTAGTTTGCCGTCCATTGCTGTGATAAACACCATGACCAAAAGCATCTTGATGAGGGAAGGGTTTGTTTGGTTCACATTTCCAGGTGGAGTCCATCACTGAGGGAAGTCTGGACAGGAATTCAAACAGGAACTAAGCAGGAGACCACAGTGGAACGTGGTTTACCACTGACCTGACCTGGCACTCTGGCATCTGCTCAGCTGCCTTTCATAGACAGTCCAAGAACCTGCCTAGGGCAGTAGACTGAGTCTTTCTACATCAATTAGGAATCAAGAAAATGCCCCACGGAAGTGCCCATGGGCCAGTCTGATCAAGGTACTTCTTCAACTGAGGCTCCCTCCACTGATACTGACACAAAGCAAATCAGAACAAATATCTTCTTGGTGGGATCCTTCCTGTATCCCTAGTGTGTGGTGGTCCACAAACTAATTAATGCTTAAGATGAAATGGGATGAGCGACACAGCTTACTTGTGTTGGCTTCTTAATTTTTGTATTGCACTAAGGTGTCACATTCAGGTGAAGCTGGTTAAATGTACATTTAACCTTGAGTCAGCAATTATTTTAATACTTAAAATTACATAATTATGGATACATACATCTGTCTCCTCTGTCTTGTTCTCTCTCTCCTTTTCCTCTCGTCTCCTTCTCTTCTTCCTCTTACCCTTTCCCCCCTCTCTCCCTCCTGCCCTCCCCACTCCTCCCTTCCCCTCAATCTTTCTTTTTCCTTGTCTATCTCCCTTCCTCCATTTTCCCTCTCCTTCATCCTCTTTAACCTTCTTTTCTCTTTCAGCCAGTATTTTTCCTTCTTTGTGTCTTTATCTTTAAATGATGTTTATCTTTATTTTTTGTACGAAAAATACATCAATTTGTTCACATTTCAGAAAAGATAGTGAGTTCTATTTAATAACATACCATGATTACAAACCTTCACTGGGATGTGAGTCAAACCAGAAAATGTCTTCATGTTGCAGAGGAGAAAATTATGCATTAAAAGAACCAGTGTGTAAAGTGAATTGGTGTGAAAAAGATTAAAATTAGTAGAGCTAACTCAAACAATTTTGCACTGGCACAGATGAAAGTTATTCAAACGCTTAATACTCAGAAAACAGAGAGTGATGAACATTAGTCTTAGCTTGCTCTCTTCTTTTTATTCAGTCTAAGACCCCATCCCACCACTTGGTGTCATCCACAGGTAAGGTACATCTTCTCACATCAATTAACATAATCAAACTAATCCCTTATAATCCTATTTGTGTAAGATTATCTAGATTAGCATACCAGAAGGCTAAGATAATCTAGATAATCCTACACAAATAGGTCATGATTCTTGTCTTCTAGGTGACTCTAGATCCTGTGAAGTGGGCACAAGATTAACCATCCCAACACCTGTGAATTTGCAATTGTTTATTAAATTCTTCATTGTCACTAATATGTTGCCATAACACCATAGCATCTAAACTGTCTTCAATCTTCTGGTGCAGTAAATGCTAAACCACAAGGATTTATGGGCCTCCGCAGTAGTGTTAGACAATACTACTCATTTAAGTTAAACTTTAAGGTAAAAGAAAGGGAAGATTGTTTTTTTAACTTAAGAAAAAGATAAACATGTTCTAGAGTGTTGGTACTGCAGAACTGAGTGAGTGACTGTCACCTTGTAGGAAAACCAAACCATTGCTTTCCTCTATATCCCTTGTTGCATTTGGTTGTGAGTTTCTGATGGTGAAGGCTTTATCTCTCGTGCATTTCTGACAATTTTAGTGACTCAGGGCCCACTCTGGGGAGACAACTCAGTGCCTTGGAGCTGTTGAAGTTTCTCACATAGTCATCATGTTCAGGGAAGACAACCAAAGGAGTGAAACCCTGTAAAAGCAGAAACTATACAGGACACACTGAATGTCAAATGCTGGGGACAGCTACTGTGTCTCTGCCCTGAAGAGTAGAACCTGAAATTACCAACATTTAAGGAAGACTTAAGGTGAACCAACCACTTTGTTATGTGCTTTACATTGTATAATATTATCCGATAAGTCCAGCTAATAATGCTGTAGGTAATGGTTCTCACTATTCTCCACTTTCAGATGGGGGCATAGATTCCACCAAGTTAATTGTAAAATAATTGTTTACATTTTATTAGCACATTCTCTTTTGTTATCATGAAGTCTACAAGTTCAACTAAAATCTCTTTTCTGATAACTCCACACGCCCCAGGATATCTGTATGTGTTTTCTTAAATTACTATTATTCTTCCTTGAAAAAACTAGCTAATATTTTATACTAAAATATAAGCCAGGACCAGCAGATGGCTCAGCAGAGAAAGGTACTCACTGCTAGACATGACAACTTGAACTTGACCACTGGAGCCTACATGGCAGAAAAGACTTGTCCTCAGAGCCCCTCAAGATAGTTGTGGCACATGACGCCCCAGTGAATAAATTGGTAGATAAAAAAAATTTTTTTTAAATTTTAAAAAGCAAATTTTAAAACCAGTTTCTTAATAATTCCATATTTAACATCTCAATATGCATGTAGATTTTGAAAATTTTTGTGCATACAGACATACAATTAATTTGAAATAAAGATATTATGTGACTTTGCTTACAGAATTAGTTACTTTATCATATCTTCAACCTATTTACCAACCAAATTGCATTTACACAATGGATATGGATGTGAAAAATGACCTTGCCCATATCATAGCACTCTGCTCCTGAACTTGGTTCTCTCTCTCTCTCTCTCTCTCTCTCTCTCTCTCTCTCTCTCTGTCCAGATTCACTAGTTTGGAGAGTGATTCAGTACAAAGAGTCTACATCTCACTAGTGTGTTCTTGAGATCTCTCCAGATTCCAGATTGACTGTAATGATGGCAAAACCCTTGTGAATAGGGTTGTAAGTCACAGACATAGCGAACTACTCGGAGGTGCATGAATTTCCTAAAGAATTAAAAAAAAAAAAAAAGTCTCAGAGCCTCTAAAACCAAGATTCAAGCAGAATAAGATATACAGGATGGGGTTGGAGCACACTTTAATCCCAGCACTCAGGATCTCTGTGAATTCAAGTCCAGTCTGGTCTACAGCTAGCCTACTCTACAGAATGAGCTCTAGGACAGCCAGGGTTGTTACACAAAGAAACTTGTCTCAGAAACCCATTTGAAAGACAGAAAATTAGTGCCAATAACAACCTTCAATAAAAATTTTTCCAAGGCTAGACATGGCTGGAGAGTTCCATAGATCGGTCTCTGGCTCTCTCATTTGGAAGTTTTCAAACCAAATTAATTTTTCTGGGAACTTCTTTTTGTTTAAGGGAGCCATCCCCTGCTGCACTTTCTCACCTTGCATGAGCACAACACATGTTAGCCTTGTGGGTTTGGTTCCTAGGTCCTCTGACCTCTGCAAATTGTTTATTTTTAATCCCCAGACAGGTAAAGCTTCTTTTCCAGACTTTAATCTCTGCTTTTCTGGAAATGCTTCATTACGCCTCCCTGTAATATCCAGAATTAAATGGCACAGCTCATTTATTCTGCTTGTGGGTTGCTTCTTTGTTTTTTTATGCAACATTGGAAATGACTTTGAAAGGACTGACCTAAAGTTTTAACCACTTAATTTGTTTTATTCTTTTTACTTCTCGATAATTGTGGAAGAGAAAGCTGCTTAACATTAAGAAAGTATAAGTCCCCCCAGAGTGCTGGAATAGGAAGCTTGGGCAAGGCAAGCACGGCATTCTGTGGGGGAAGGGGAATCATATTTTTCTGTCTAGTATTCCAAGTAGAATCAGGACCAGACAGAAAACAAAAACAAAAACCTATTTCTACCAGGGCTGTTGTAAACATGATGAGTAATTTCCTCCTGAAAGAATTTCACTTGGGGATTCCTAAAGTGAACAAGATATTTTACATAATGAGCATATAAATCTAGATACATATAACATCTGTGAGATTTGGCTGAAGGCCAGTTAGAGCAGAAGAGTAGTATTGTAAACTAAAGTTCCTGGAAAGAAAGCCATACCTGTGTTGACTGATTAGAATCCATGATTACGGAAGTTGGGTTATTCCAGAGTTACAGCCATGGGATCTTGGACTGGTTTTATTCCCTTTGACAGCCATTAATTGCTAAACAGCAATGTCTGACTTAACATCATTGTGACTATCAAAACCTTTTAAATGTATTATTCAAACACCACTAGCTTCCAGTAGCACAAAA
Source organism: Mus pahari (assembly GCF_900095145.1). Taxonomy (NCBI): domain Eukaryota; kingdom Metazoa; phylum Chordata; class Mammalia; order Rodentia; family Muridae; genus Mus; species Mus pahari. The sequence continues at coordinate 17,111,129 of NC_034604.1, read as the reverse complement.
CCCAATAATGTCATCACATACCATCTGAGACATCCATTGGCATCTTGGATGCTGTGCTGTAACCCACCTACCTGTGGCTCCAACTAGTGTACTTGATAAATGCTTTGATGTATGATGCTTTCATTGTTCTGTATTCAATAAAATCTCATGTAGAATCCGTGGTGACATGATACTTGGAGGAACCTAAATCAATGTTCCTGGCCCGTGATCACAGATATTGAGCTCCAAACAGAATATTTCTTATTCTTTTTAGAGTTCCATCTACGTTCTTGCATCAACAGTTTGATAAACTAGAACAAAGACAAGGAGCTGGGGTGTGGTTTAGCAGTGAACAAGGGTTTAACATATTTGAGGCCCTTGGTTTCAATGCCAACACTAAAAAGCACACAGATAGGACAATGAAGATGATTAACCTGTTCAAGTGCTTGCTTGGCTAGAGGTGTGGACTTCTGATTGGTTGCTTAAGGGTATTGTTTCCTGGAGACAGGGTCTTACGTAGCCCAGGTCAGCTTTGAACTCAATAAATCATCAAATTACTTCAATACCTGACACTTATGTCTCTAGCTCCCAAATGATGGTATGATAGGTATATTCTACCACACTCAGCTTAAAGGTGAGTCTCAGGCTGCCCCTTCCCAGCCCCACACCTCTTCACTGCCTTTCCTCAATTACAAAATGAGACTGAAACATAGATGTTAGTTATAAACACTGAGTTCTTCTGAGATTTTAAACTTTTCTTTGATGAAGAGAGTTAAAAATTCATAGTGACCTAAGTGTCAAAGAGCTTATTCCTTCAGCTGTCCACATGCACAGACAATTTTCATGAAAATTTGAAGATCCATGGGGTTGGGTTTTGACTTATTCCCCAATATTTGATAAATGTTATATATTCAATAAATAGGAACTGAACAAATGGGTGAAAATGTGTCTAGTATTTCAAAGAACAAGTATATGTTTAGAAAGATTGTATAATTGAAAAATAAATTGATTTCATTTAATTGAAAATTAAGGAAGGCCTGTGTGATGTTTAATGTTGACTGTCAATTTGACAGTATTTGGAGTCACCTAGGAGACCTAACTCCAGGCATATCTGTGAGGCACTGTTTAGGATTTTTGTTTCTTTATTTTCTGGTTTGGTTTGGTTTGGTTTGGTTTGGTTTGGTTTGGTTTGGTTTGGTTTTTCAGGTCAGGCTTTCTCTTCGTAGTCCTGGCTGTGGTGGAACTCACTCTGTAGACCAGGCTAGCCTGAAACTCAGAGATCTGTCTGTCACTTGTCTCTGCCTCCTGAGAGCTGGGACTTAAGGTGTGCCCTGCCACCACCTGGGAGAGCATTGTCTTGATAGGTCAGTTGATATGAAAGTCCCCACCTTGGGTCCTGGATTCACAAAAGCAGGAAGCTATTGAAGAATAGTGTTTCTTGTTATTTTCTTCTTGCCTGTGGCTACAAGCTGCTAGAAACTCCTGATGTTTGATTTCCCTGCCATGAGGAACTTTCCTCACAAACTCCAACCGAAACAAATTTTGTCCTTAACTCTGTCTGGTGAGGTATTTTATCAGAGCTCAGCTACAGGAAAATCAGTAAGACTGACTTGTTTGTTATTATGGCCTTTAACATAATTGGCTGGTGCTGGGAGCCAAACCATAAACTTAGCTTCTGCTTTCCTCCTGACTGGTGGTTATAAGGAAGTGAAGTGTTAGGGGCAGGTTTGTAACCTGGAGATGCAGATTTGTTAGGGAATAACTAGGAAACTGGTGATAGACGCAGGTCTTGTTGCAGGGGTAGCCTGGAAACTGGTGCTAGGTACTGGCCTGTTAGTTAACTTGAGTTTAACCTTAGGTCAAGTTTTCTAAGATGGAGTCTGAACCCAAAAGATTTGGTCTCTCAGAGTCAGGGCAAGACACAGCATTTAACAACATGCTCCCTAGCCTACTACCTACCTCTAAGTCCTACCTCTCACATTCACCACCTCCTCATAATGCAACCATACTATAAATCTATTTATTAGTCTGAGCCCTCATGACGTAACTCTCTGGAAAATCTTCAGAGTCAAGCCTAGAGCTGTACTTCACTGATCTATTAGGTGCTTCTTAATCCAATCAATGTGACAAAACTAAGCATTTGTCCTGGCACTACTAAAATTACTGGTACTAGCATAAGTCACCCAATGACAAGAAGAACCTATTGTCAGTCAAGCTTATGTATGCGTGTTAGAGGAAGATCATATTGGAAAAAACTGCTTCTGAATCTGTTTACTGCTTACAACTCTGCTGAACCAGGACTGCTAACACAAACCACATGTGTTCCAAAGGACACTCTACCATTTCTAATTATTTAAGGGTAATGTATTTAGTTACACACTAAATTAACGCTAATTGAAGTTGGAAGAGGTTCAGAAGGCAATTAAATATTACTTGGAATAGAGCACCAGAGTAGGATATGTCGTTTTTCTCGGTACAGAAATTGTGTTGAATGATTGCACCAAGCTAAATTGACATCATCCCCACCCACTCCTGAATTCCAGCAAATAATTCAATCTTCTTTGCTTCTTTCCAAATCAAATAAAAATGAGAGAAAAGATGTCAGCATATCTCCTTGCTTAGATTCATCATTTTGGCTATTTAACTAAGAGCTCTGAAGATCTTAAGGTAGAGTCCATAACCTCTGGTCATGTATTGTGATTCTGTTTTGTGTCTTTGCTAATATTGTCCAGAAATAAGAGAAAATATTCAGAAGCTTGTTCTAATAAAGAATTGTAATGTAACTTCTGAAAGGAGCTTTTGTCAGCTGGAGAGACGAGTCATGGTTAAGACAAGATGAATATTCTACCCAAGGATCTGGCTTCCATTCCTAGCATCCACTTGGTATGGCTCACAGCAACCATAACTTCAAATATAGGAGATTCAACTCCCTCTTCTGGCCTCCACATGCTGTACAAATATATATATATATATATATATATATATATATATATATATATATATATATATATATATATATATATATATATATGGCAAAATAGGCAAACATACACATAAAATAAACATAAAGCTAAAAAAAACTTTGTATACTATACCTATTTCTAGTTCCATTTTCTCTAAACAAGAGCAGTGTACACTCTTAACTGCTGAGCCATCCCTACAGCTCCATGTACATGTTATGTTTTTATTCTTTATTTTATAAATTAAACTGGATACCATTTTATATATACCTACATTACTCATCCCCCAAGAAAATTACTATGTTCTGGAAAATGCTTTTTCCCAGAAAACTAGCTTATCTCATAGCAAATGTAAAATGATATACAAAATTATGTTTAGCATGATATGTTATAGATGTGGATAAAATTAATTTTTAATTAATTTACTGTAAATTAAAATACGTTTGTAGCTTACAACATCAACCTGGTAATTACTTACATGATATTTCCCCTGGGTTTGGCTAGAATCAGAGGAATAATTAAGTGACTTCAGGTCTCCAGTGTGTAATGACAATTTGGAGACTCAGAGGAAGATTCGTTCCCTCTCATGAGGGAGATTTCCTATAGGGAAAAGAAGTAAGAATTAAAACTCAGAGGAAACAAATGCCTCCAAAGGGAGGAGACTGTAATTCAACAGGAGGAGAACTGAAAAAGGAAGCAGGTCCTCTGAGGCCCAAGGAAGAGAAGCACCGTTGGGATGGAAGAGTTCCAGCTCATTTTATAAAATGAAAGTAGTTCATCCCACAGGTACATGACACTTCCTATGTTTTAGACAAGATAGGTGTTTCTACTCTGTGTCTATATTGGGAGGAATTGGGGAAGCAGTCTTAAAATGGTGGTCTCAGTTTTTAAGTAAAATTTGAAAATAATCCCATGGGAAGAAACCAGGTGTTCTGGGAGGGCAGAGCTGGAGTGACATGCCAGCAAGTCTTCAAAGACAAGTGTCACAGTAGAGAGAGACAAGAGGGACCAATGCAGCTAGGATGCTCTGACAACTAAGTTGGATTTATAAACAACTAGGTCATTAATGAGACACATCTTTGGGCCGCACTAGAAAGGACTAACTCAAGCAGAAAGACCCACTCTGAGTTTGAACAGCACCATACCAAAGCCTGGAGGGCTGAACTGAATAAAAATAAAAAAGGGAGCTGTCTGCCTGAGCACAGACATTCTTCTTTCTCCACTTGCTGATCCACTAAGATGGAAGCAAGCTTATCTTCTAAGTGCCCTAGGGCCACCTGGCTCCGTGCCTTCCCTGACACGACCAACTGTCCCCTTTCAAACTGTGAGCCAAAATAAAACCATTCTCCCTTAAATTGCCTTGTCAGGGAGTCACTGCAAAGGCAGAAGTTAATACACAGTAGCAAAGGAGGAAATCTTTTTCCAAGACCAGGAGGTAGTCTCTAATCATGACAACAGCATGTGGTTCACTGTGGCTGGGAATTAAGGAAGAAGTGCCACCGTGTAAGGAGAAGATCAATCCTTCTTTGGACACTATGCCATAGAATTCATTTGTTCTCTGGGGGAGGAAGGGTGTGTGTGTGTGTGTGTGTGTGTGTGTGTGTGTGTGTGTGTATACATGCATTCCAGAGGCAAACCTTGCTCTTAGGCACTGTCCAGGATTTTGTTAGTTATTTTTTAATGATTTATTTATTTTTATTTATTTGCACTAGTGTTTTGCCTGCATATATTTGTGTGTGAGGGTGTCAAATGACTTGGAGCTCGATTACAGACAGTTGTGAGCTACCGTGGTGTGGTTCCTGGGAATTGAACTGAGGTCCTCCCAAAGAGCACCCAGTGGCTCTGAAACTCTGAGCTACCTCTCTGACCCTTAGCTTATTTTTAGCTAGAGCTGGAACTTGACAATCTGACTAACTCGGTTGTTGTACAAACCCCAAGCCATTGGTCTCTGGCTCTCCAGCGCTGAGATCACAATCACATAAACCAAACCCAGCTATTTTTGCCTTGGTTCTGGAGAGGGGTTAACTCTAGTTCTCATGCTTGAATGATGGGCATTTTTCCAATGGCTCTATGCTCATCCCCACCATTAGGGATTTTAAGAAAATGAGGGTTTCGCTACAATTTGTCTCAAAAGAATTATATCTTAATGTGGAAGCTTTGTTTAGTTGGGGAGACTGGGCCAGGAAGCAGTTTGGGAGATGATGCATGATCTCCATAAATGTGTTAACTTGGACTATTCACCACTGACTAATTGCTCTTAAGGAATGGCTTAAGTTTTCAGTCCTGGGGACACTAGGCTCAGGATATAAAGGAAGGCAGTGGAGAGTTTGCAAACTAGGCTTGCAATAGCAACCAAGACACACATTCTAGATAATTAGAGACAGGTTTAGCAAAAAGAATAGCAAAGTCCTGGGAAGGACACAGGAACATGAAAGGATAAGCAGAACCCAGGGTCTGGTAACAGTGTGGCTGTCACCACCACAGGCCTGGAAGAGAGGAAGAGCTGTTGCTGGAAACTCAAAGGTGAATGTTATGACATGGGGTGGGGGGGGGGAGGATTTCTGGATAATAGCCTTGACTTTAGGCAATGGTCACAACCAATCTAACACAAACCTGCAAGGAGAGAACAACCTACCTTTGTCCTTGTCTTCTCCCACCACTGAATGTGTCATGGGCTCCTCATTGCCCAGCCCTAATAAGAGGGAGCTTTTGTTTGGTTCCTGCAAGGCTGACTCCTAAGCAAAGCAGAGCAGAAAAGATGGAAAGTGGACACAGGCTCAAGTGGAAGAAAGGCACCTAGCTCCGTGCACGTTCTCTCCTCCATCAGCCACTTGAAGCATATTTGTCCCTATGCTGAAGTTCCCTTGAAGTCTACTCACCACTACAACACAATGAAATTCCATGTAAACCTAAAAATGTTCCCATAATGGCATTTTTCAAAGAAGGTAGCAATGAGAAATGGGCGAAACAATTGATTACACAGGAGACGCCTAACAGCTCCCAGGTGCATGTGGCCAGGGCTGGAAATCCTCACCTTCCTTCCACCAACCGCACTATGCTCCCCTACTCTCTGCCAGCACCTCAGTTGTAGGGGCTTTGGAAAGAGTGAACCCAAACATCATCTCTCTAGCATGATGCTTAGCACTTAGGTCTTATTATTAAGTTGTCGCCTCTTTATATTGGTAAGGGCCAATGGAAAATGACTGCTATGCAAACGAGCCTCTCCTAAAAGTCCTACGCATCCCACACATAGTCCTTCTTGCTCCATGGTGTGGCAACAACCCAGGATGCCCCCATGTCAATAGGTCAATTGTGCAAGCAGTACAACAATAGCTGAGGAGTTTATCTCCAATTCCAAATCCTGTGTGTGGTCTCCCAGGCTGAGCAGCAGTTAGAAAGAAAGGCTTTATCTTCCATGCCCCAGGAATCGAGTAGGTAGCAATGGAACATACCTTTCCCACACAGATTCAGAGGACAGAGAGTACACTGTAGTCTCTGAAAGAGGCTGCAAAGAAAGGCAGGCCCGCTGCCCCCATTAGAAGCCTCTATTGGAATAGATCTTCAGATGCTCAGGAGTGTCTGTGAAAACCTCTTATTGGAGTCTCTGAACCCTTGCATGCAGCTGGTCTCTTGTGTAATTTTGCATTCATAGCCCCTCTTGTTTTCTCTCTGTTAGCCCTAGGAAATAGAATACCAGGGGCTCTTTACCCAGATGTATAGCCTGAGACTGACCCTGCCCTAATGGATACATCTGAAATAGTCTCCCTCTGCATGGATGTCTCTCTGGCTTTTTCTAGGTGCCATTCCATGGCAAGAAGGGTGTGACCCTGGGAAACAGCTAGATCTCCCTGTTTATCCTCTTGTTTATACTGTCAAAGTAGGCGAATATTCAAATGTTATGTTTAATTTGTCTTACTGTCTTAAGTAGCCATTGTAATATATGGTGGTATACTCCCTACTTCTCAACCTCCCTTCCCGACTCCATCTCTCCCTCCCCTCCCCCCCCCCACTCTCACTGTGATAAGTTCCTCCCTTGTCTGTCCAGTGACAGAAGGAAACAACGGTTTATCCTTTGGACTCTGCCAAAAATAACAATTTTAGAACACTGCTACTTCCTAAGAAGATTGAGAGAAATTAGTTCTGCCATCACACTCTCAGTTATTTAACCAGTCAGGCCCTTCCCAAAACTGACTAGATCCAACGAAAGTAAGCTACCAGGACCTGAGAAGGGGCAAACTCTAGTCTCAGCCTCTGGTGTTAAATGCACTCCTAAGTGCATCACTATCCATGAGAAAAGGCAAACAGAAACTGTTCAGACTTAACTGGGATAGGCAAGATTGTGTGCAGTCTTGTGCTAGAGTTCTCTTGTCCTTCAATGTGACATAGCCCAGATAAGCCTGGACTGTCTGAGAATTCCAGAGCACATGCCATTGGGCCTGTGTGGTCAACTTCTTGAATGCTAGATGGAAGGTGCTCCAGATGATGGGTATAAGTCCCATTAAAATTTAAAGGATAAGACCAGGGAAACGGCTCAACAGACAAGGGTGTTTGCCACCAAGTCTAATGATCCAAATTCAATCCCTGGGGCTCACATTATGGAAGAAGAGAATCAACTCCCTAAATTGTTTTCTTTTTGTTTTGGAAGCAATATGCTTCATTTAGAAATACTGCTCCAAAGCATTCATCATGTGACACAAAAGGCAATATGGAAGAGACTGTGTACAAGTGTAAGTCAGGCTTCAGAATGAATGACTTGGCTTCTGTGCCAAGTACAAGGCAGACCCCATAGAACTGTAGTGTATATTTTACTAACATTTAATAGATAAACCATGGGGTACATTTGATAAGCTTCAATATGGAGTTGAAGTGGAGAACTCTACAGTTCTAGGTTAAAAACATTTTGCACCAAGTCCAGATCTACAAAGTAGAAGTAAGCTACACAAAGTAGGCTGCCTACAACCATATTTAACCCATAACCATCACATACAAAAAGTTGCCTTTTTTTCATGTGCAACCTCATGAAAATTCTCTATTCCCATCTGATGAAGAAAAGAAAATCTAGGTTTGGGTAGTAGATGAGATTACTTAATAGTTTGGTATGAAGCAAAATGGATTGCTATGGACCCACGGAAGGAGAAGATAAGATAGAACAATATAAAGACACTACCATGATAGGCAAAATTTTGGGGAGAAAGTGTTGTGCCAGGAAACATTCGAGAACCCCAAAAGATCATCAAGGAGCCAATTCTGATGCACTCACATTAGGGTCTCTTTATTCAAGTTTGAACTTCCATTTCCTGCCTACCCTGACACAACAGGAAGGTAGGGCCCTGAGCCTAATTTTAGGCAAATATTAATAGAGGCAAAGGGGGTATCTAGCCTGGTACACATCTGATTGGGGTGGAGGGGCATTATGGCCTTTAACATAATTGGCAGGTACAGGGAGCCATACCATAAACCTAACTTCTGTTTTCCTCTCGATTGGTGGTTGTTTGGAAATAAAGTGTCAAAAGCAGGCTAGTAACCAGGAGGTACAAGTTTGTTGGTAAATAATCTGGTAACTGGTGCTAGACACAGGTGTTGGAGGGAAAACTAGAAAGTGGTGCTAGGTACCATCCTGTTAGTACCTTGAGTGTAACCTTAGGTCAGGTCCTCTAAGACAGAGTCTAAACCCAAAAGATTTGGTCTTTCCAAAGAAACATTCAAAATAAGAACTTATATGGAATCCTTCCAGTTTCCATCTGCACTGGGAGCTGATCTGTCACTGTGCTCCATACCGAAGTACCACTGTGGGGAGAGCAGGTCTCCCAGGGGTACTGACAGACCTGTGAGCACAGATAAGACCACCACTTCTGTTCAAATTCCTGGCCCAAGAGCCATCAGGACATAGGAACTAAGAAACAGCCAGGGACAGGATCCTTCTGGTTTTCATCTGCACTGTGGAGCTGACCCTGTGCCACAGCTCTCCATACCCAAATTCCTCCAAGAGAGAACTGGTCTCCCAGGAGTACTGATACACAGGCTTGCCAGAGGGACAAGACACCTCAGAAGTAGCAAGACCAGCTAATGCCAGAGATAACCAGATGTCGAGAGGCAAGGGCAAGAACATAAGCAACAGAAATCAAGGCTACTTGGCAGAATCCAGTTCATCAGAATCCAGTTCTCCCACCACATCAAGCCCTAGATATCACAACACACCAGAAAAGCAAGACACTGATTTAAAATCACATCTCATGATGATGACAGAGGACTTTTAAGAAGGACATAAATAACTCCCTTAAAGAAATACAGGAGAACACAGGTAAACAGCTAGAAGCCCTTAAAGAGGTTAACACAAAAATCCCTTAGAGAATTACAGGAAAACACAACCAAACAGGTGAAGGAATTGAACAAAACCATCCAGGATCTAAAAATGGAAATAGAAACAATAAAGAAACCACAAAGGGAGTTAACACTGGAGTTAGAAAACCTAGGAAAGAGATCATGAGTCATAGATGCAAGCATCACCAACAGAATACAAGCAATAGAAGAGAGANTCTCAGGTGCAGAAGATACCACAGAAAACATTGACACAACAGTCAAAGAAAATGCAAAAAGATCCTAACCCAAAATATCCAGGAAATCCAGGACACAGTGAGAAGACAAAACCTAAGGATAGTAGGTATAGAAAAGAGCAAAGATTCCCAACTTACAGGGACAGTAAATATCTTCGACAAAATTGTAGAAGAAAACTTCCCTAACCTAAAGAAAGTGATACCCATAAACATAAAAGAAGCCTACAGAACTTCAAGTAGTTTGGACCAGAAGAGAAATTCCTCCCATCACATAATTGTCAAAACACCAAATGCACAAAACAAAGAAAGAATATTAAAATCATTAAGGGGGAAAGGTCAAGTAACATATAAAGGCAAACCAATCAGAATTACACCAGACTTCTAACCACAGACTATGAAAGCTAGAAGATAATGGGCAAATGTCACACAGACCCTAAGAGAACATGAAAGCCAGCCCAGTTTACATACCCAACAAAACTCTTAATTACCATAGATGGAGAAACCAAGATATTCCATGACAAAACAAAATTTATACAATATCTTTCCACAAATCCAGCCCTACAAAGGATAATAGATGGAAAACACCAACACAAGGAGGGAAACTTCACCCTAGAAAAAGCAAGAAAGTAATTTTCTTTCAACACACCCAAAAGAAGATAGCCATACAATCATAAAAATAACATCAAAAATAACAAGAAGCAACAATCACTATTGCTTAATATCTCTTAACATCAATGGACTCAATTCCCCAATAAAAAGGCATAGACTAACAGACTGGATGCATAAACAGGACACAGAATTTTGTTGCATACAGGAAATGCACCTCAGTGTCAAAGACAGACACTACCTCAGATAAAGGATGGGAAAAAAATTCCAAGCAAATGGTCCCAAGAAACAAGCTGGAGTAGCCATTCTAATATTGAATAAAAACAACTTTCAACCACAAGTTATCAAAAAAGGATAAGAAAGGACACTTCATACTCATCAAAGGGAAAAAAATCTACCAAAAAGAATTCTTGATTCTGAGCACCTATGCTCCAAATGCAAGGGCCCCCACATTAATAAAAGAAACTTTACTAAAGCTCAAAGTACACATTGTATCTTACACAATAATAGTGGGAGAATTCAACACCCCACTCTCATCAATGGACAGAACAGGGAAACAAAAACTAAACAGAGACACAGTGGAACTAACAAAAGTTATGAAACAAATGGATTTAACATTTCATCCTAAAACAAAAGAATATACCTTCTCAGCACCTCATGGTACCTTCTCCAAAACTGACCATATAATTGGTCACAAAACAGGCCTCAACAGATACAAGAAGATTGAAATAATCCCATGCATCCTAAAAGATCACCATAGACTAAGGCTGGTCTTCAATAACAACAAAAACAACAGAAAACCCACATACACATGGAAGCTGACTAATGCCCTACTCAATGATAACTTGGTCAAGGAAGAAATAAAGAAAGAAATTTAAGACTTTAGAATTTAATGAAAATGAAGGCATAACAGACCCAAACTTATGGGACACAATGAAAGCAGTGCTAAGAGGAAAACCCATAGCTCTGAATGCCTCAAAAAAGAAACTGCAGAGAGCATATACTAGCAGCTTAACAGTACACCTGAAAGCTCTAGAACAAAATGAAGCAAATACACCCAAGAGGAGTAGCTGTCAGTAAATAATCAAACTCAGGGCTGAAATCAACCAAGTAGAAATCAAAAGACCTATACAAAGAATCAACAAAATCAGGAGCTGGTTCTTTAATAAAATCAACAAGATAGTAAACCCTTAGTCAGACTAACCTGAGAACACAGAGACAGTATCCAAAGCAACAAAATCAGAAATGAAAAGTATAACAACAGAAACAGAGGAAATTCAAAAAAATCATCAGATCCTACTACAAAAGCCTATACTCAACAAAACTGGAAAATCTGGATGAAATAGACAATTTTCTAGACAGATACCAAATACCATCAGATAAACCACTTAAATAGTTCCATAATCCCTAAAGAAATAGAAGCAGTCATTAAAAGTTTCCTAAGCAAAAAAAAAAAGAAACAAGGATTCTATCAGACCTTCAAAGAAGACTTAATACCAATACGCTTCAAACTGCTCCACAAGAGAGAAACAGAAAGAACATTACCCAATTCATTCTATGAAGCCATAATTATGCTGCATATTTTCCCTTAGAGATGGAACCATTTCTGTCTAATCAGGAGCTCGTCACAATTTCCTTTCATAGAGGAGTTCATAAGAGTTTTTTTCTACTTCTATCATGTTTAATATTCCAAATAGATTTTAAAAACTGGTTGACTGCATATTACTTTTAGCCTCAGAAGATATCATGTATATTTAAGAGGCATTTAACTTTATAAATTATTTTGATGACTAAAAAAAAAATGTCAATATGAGCTGGAGAGTTAGCTCAGCATTTAAAAGCACTGATTGTTCTTCTGAAGGTCCTGAGTTCAAATCCCAGCAACCACATGGTAGCTCACAACCATCCATAATGAGATTTGATGTCTTCTTCTGGTGTGTCTGAAAACAGCTATGCTGTACTTGGATATAATAATAAATAAGTCTTAAAAAAAACAAAAATGTCAATACTGAGTTGTGTTTCTAAAATAAATCTTATTAATTTCATATATATATATATATATATATATATATATATATATATATACATATATATATATATAGGCTCAGTGGTAGTACCAGCTAGTTTGAGTTAGATGTCCAGATTGCAGAGAGAGCTGGATGGAAGAACTAGAGACAGAAAGTCTGAGCAAGTGTGACAGGAGCTCAGAAGACTAGATGACTGATGGAAACATGGACAATAAAGACTGCTCATGAGATTTTAGATGAGAGTCAGGACTTTATCAAGGAATAAACTTGAGGCCATTTGTGTTATTCTTCAGTACCTGTCTATATTTTGTCCTGTTTCTGAGTTTAAATATGAAAATCTAATTTGGCAAAAGACACTTCAAGACAGTGTAGCATTTAGATTATGACACGACTGTTGCCAGCTTCTTTTAGCTGGGTTTACAAGTAAGAAATAGGAACAGAAAGCAGAGCTGGTAGACCTGAAAATGTGTCATTTGTTCAGAAGATGAGATAACTGAAGGTTTTGGATAGTGAGGCTGTGGTTATTAAAGAGATGCTAACCATTAAGACGAAGCCAAGCACTTTACACTGTAACAACAGGAAGGATGTATTGATGGCACTTCAGGAATTGGCCAGTCCTAGGACATCACAGCTTCCAGAGCGTAAAGCTGAAAAGTCATTAGAAAGACTCCATTGACAATCGAATGTAGCTGTGGTGCCCTGCATACATGGAGTTGTCTAAGAACGTCAAGGTACTCAGAAATGACTGCTCAAGATGTCGTCTCAGAGAACCTATCTATTGTTCAACCTGGTGGAGACCACTGGCATTGTTCAGGTGGTTCTGATTTTGAAGGCATGGAGGATCCAAAAGTTATGAGGTTGTGGAAGCTTACTTCCCTGTCTTGAATCACCACCACCACCACCTGACCCCAAGGAGGAGGAAGAGTAGGAGGAGGTGGGAGAGAGGAAAAGAAAGGAAAAAGTAGAAGGAAGTAGGGGGCAGAAAGAAAGAAGAAGAGGAGGAACAAGGAAGAAGATCTATAGATTAGTTTTTTGGTTTTTTTGTTTTGTTTTGTTTTGTTTTGTTTTGTTTTTGTATCATTGTCTTCAAAATACCTGGCAGAGGTAACTTAAGGGAGAAAAAGATATATTCTGATCATGGTTCAGAGTATCCAGTCCACCATAGAAAGGAGGATGTGGCAGGGCAGAATGGGTATGTTATGACAGGCCAGGAAACAGAAAAAAAAATGGCTGTTTCTCATTTTTAAGTAACAGGAAAAAAATCCCGCACGTAAGGATAGTAGAAGACCAGGGAGATAACTCAATTGGCAAATTGCTTGCTTCCCAAGTCTGACTTGCCAACACCCATGTTAGAAAATGAGAGAGGTAGTGCGTACCTGTAATACCAGGGAAGAGGCTCCATGGCTAGGCAGCAGAGCCTAATTAGGGAGCGCCAGGTCTCAATGAGAGACCCTGACTTCTAAATCAAGGTGGAAGACTCCTGAGAAACGAAATCTCAAACTGACTTCTGACCTCCACAGGAACATGCACATATATGCAAACATGTACATATATGTACACACACACTCACAGAGAGAGAGGCAGAAAGAGACACACACACACACACTCAAACCACACATATACTCCCATGCTCTCGAGTTTCACACTATTTATCTGAATTCAAATAAGGTTTTATTGAAATGACCCGGTCCTCAAGTCAGTCAGTGGGGTCTGCAAGAGAGAGAGTGGGGACTGAGGAGCAAGAGACTCGAAGAATGGAGACAGAACAGTCTGTCAGCTCAAGGCTCGAGTCTCGAGTCTCATTTATTGGAAGGCAACTATGGGTATATATAAGCACAGTCTGGGGAGCGCAGCTGGAGACACTTAACCACAAGTCCAGGATGTGTAGGAGGAAAACAAGATGTTATCAGAGTGTGTTCAGCTGTGGTGGGCTTCTTACAAAAACATCATGCTAGGAAAACAAGTCTCTCATCAGGGTGGAAAAGTACCACCTGTAAGTAAGTAGCCCGAGATGGCTGCAGAGATGACAGCCACTTTCTTTTAAGAGTTCTCCAGGCTTCTGCTTGTACATAGCTTGTAATCCATTCAGTATTTCCTCCTAGAAGATGCATTTCCCCTCTGTACATGCATGTTCTGTTGGGATCGGGCTTAGAAGGAATGAGGATGTGTGGAGAAGAACCGGCATCTATTTGTGGATTACAGAAGGAGCTTGGAGATCAACTTCTCAGGCTCAGTTATGCTTCAGATGTGTATTTTTCCTTTTGGGAGGGTTCTATTTTTGACTCGTTAAAGGCCTCATAGCCAATGTGCCCAAGGCTTGGTTCTCAATCGTATCTGCTAGAGTACGACATGCTAGAGAGGTGGTTTTAGCCATAACCTGGTGCATCTGGCTCTCCATACACGTACTTCACTGAGTTTCCAAAACCTCCAAGCCCTCTATTCTCTCATGGAGGGTTTGTAGGGCCAGAAGAAACCTAGTGACTCACTACTGTTGCTATAGTAACTGCTTACCTTAGCCAGTTCTTTCATACAACTCTGTAACTTCCACTGCTCTCTACCCTCGGGTACCACCTGTGAAAATTTAAATGTCATAATGGAACCACATGAGACAGCTTACTCATATCCTGTACTTCTCTGAAAATACATTTATTCCTACATTCTTCAAGAATGAGACAGAGATCCCAGAATCTTATTTTAGTGGTATCTTTTCTTGTGATAATTAGGGAGCCAATCACAGAATCAAAATCCAAGCCAGAAACCATTGGCACAAAAAAAATGTCAGAATCATTCTAAGAGAATTTGGTAGAGGACCTATTTTTTTTTTAAATGATGATATGATAGGTAAAAATTGTAAATATAATCACCGCAGACCCTAAGCCTGAGGAGAAAGGAGGGTATATGACCAGACACCTACAAAGAGTCATGTAGAGAGGTCCAGTGTTAACATCAGCATCTCCAGAGGAAAACATTATGAGGAATAAAAATAAATAAATCCTCTCTTCCTGAGAGTAGTCATTGGTCAACTCAAGTGTAGCCCATAGGAAAAGAGGCAGAAACAACATCATCCAGTGACCACATCTGGCCTCCAAAGGTAAACATCAGGACAAAGAAAGATGAGAACATTCGGAGGGACAAATGGAAACTATACCGCACCATATAGACCAAACACAAGTCTGCGGATTGAACGGTCGGATCTCTAAGCCTGTCCTCTAGGGCTCTAAAGATCTAGCAAAGAAGTAAGCATGTTGCTCACTTACTCTAAAGCAAACACACTTGCAGAAAAGCTTTGTTTACAAAGGTGAGTCTGTTTCTTACTGTCTTGATTGTTACCATGAAAGGATAGTAACGAAAGCCTGTGGGGTCAGCGATAGGTCAAGCAATCACTCAATACATTTAAAACAAACAAAACGAAGAAAAGGTAAAAGAAAAAAATAATAAAAATAATAATTTAAAAATAAAAACAGAGACACTGAGGTGGACCAGGTCAGTGTATTCTAAAGACTCCATCTGGGCAGTTCCCTCTTGCAGTAGATAGGAACTAACACAGACCCACAGCTAGACAATGTGCGGAGAGTGAGAGACTGGGACGTACTCAGTCCTAAACAGCATATCTCTCCTATCCCAGAGATGCAGAGAACTATAAGGAAAAGGCAGAGGGAAGATTGTAAGAGCCACAAGTGATGGATGACACCAAGGAAACCATATCTTCCAGGCACACAGCTGACACATGTACAAACTCACAGACACTGTGGCAGCATGCACAGGACCTGCACAAGCTCAAGCCTGACACCACTCCCAGCACTGAGAAGAGGAAGTGGATGCCTGGTCCTACTCCTAAGCAAGAAAGAAACTATTTGCAATGGATAACTGCTGGAAAAGACAAAACTAGTTTTCTACATTTGAGGGTCACTGGATACAGCAGCGACACTCCAGGGCAAACCCATGGCCAAGAGTAGCTGGCCAACACAAAAAAAGAGTCCATGTATTTCTGTGTACTTTTGTTGTTGTTATGATAATTTGGAAGGTTTTGTCTCTTATTTTATTCTCTTGGGGTTTGTTTGGGTGTTTCTGTTTTGTTTGCTTGGTTGTTTTCGGGAGAGGGTTTGTTTTTGTTGCCCTTGCTGTCCTGGAACTCACTCTGTAGACCAGGCTGGCCTCGAACTCAGAAATCTGCCTGCCTTTGCCTCTCAAGTGCTAGGATTAAAGGTGTGCGCCACCACGCCCGGCTATGTGTATTGTTTTCTTTATTTCACTTTTTGAGAAAGAGAAAGAACATGAAGTTGGGTGGATAGGGAGGAGGGGATGATTTGGGAGGACTTGGTAGAGAGGAGGGGATGATTTGGGAGGACTTGGCAGGGAGGAGGGGATGATTTGGGAGGACTTGGCAGGGAGAAGGGGATGATTTGGGAGGACTTGGCAGGGAGGAGGCGATGATTTGGGAGGAGTTGGTAGGGAGGAGGGGATGATTTGGGAGGACTTGGGGGAGAGAATATATTGGATAAAAGTTTTTTAAAATAATAAAAAGTATGCCATTTTTTTTAAAAAAAATCTTTTAAAATGTAAGACTGGCAAGACATCCCAGTAGTCAAATATGCTTGCTGTGCAACCTTGGTGGCCTTGAATTTTGCCTCTTAGCCTACGTAAAAGTGGATGGAGAAAGCAGATTCCATAAAGTGTGCTCTGGCCTCCCCACATGCTCTTTGGAGCACACATGCATCTTATATGTACATATACAATGAGTTTTAAACTTTTTTGTTTAATGTAGAACATTTAGAGTCAAACAAGGAGCTTTGAGAAAACAACCTCTAAAAACTATCAATATCCTCAAGGGAAATAAAAGCCATAACCATTTAACAATAAATAGCTATGAAAATACAAAAACAATGTCATTCAAAATAGTCTAGGCAATATTCTGTAAGATAATAGCAAAGGGTTGTTTAGAAAATAGGACAGGGAAAATATAGGGCAAAAGAAAAGATGAGAAAATGTGAACAACTCTAGAGTATATATAATATGTTGCCTTCTGTAGAAAAAAATATTAGAGAAAGCTTAAAGAAAGGAGAAACTTTACAAGGACTGCAAATCTCAGCTCTCTGGAGCTTTGGAACCTCATTTTCAGGATAATGATTACAGGGGTTGGGGACATCAGAACCAAAGACCATTTTCACAAAAATCCCAAAATGTTAGGTGTGTTGAACAGAGCCTTTCACAGCACATCAAAGCTTATGAGACCACAATGGAATTGAACCGCTCAACTGCAACACTGAACGCTAGAAGACACTGGAACCAAGTCTTCCAAAACGGATATTTTCAGACATAAAAAGAATTCAACTCACTTCATGTCCATCCTCTCTAGAAAGTGAATGAACAGAAGATGCATTCCTAAAACTGTAGATGAGACTAAACCAAGCAATAAACCCAGTTCAGGGGACAAGATACATCACTGAGAAGTTGCAGAGCCAGTCCCTGTGCAACAGCTGTCCTGCAAACACACACGGTGAGTGGTCAGTGGGATCAAACCTGGAGCCCAAGATTCACAGTGAGGAAGAGATGCAGGAGACAGAAATAGGACCAACAGATCATCTTCTCACCTTGAATAAAAAGAAATTATACAGAACTGTCTTGTAAATATGCTAGACAGGGGCTTGCAGAAGCCTCCATCTTCTGGTGCCTCTTGATGTAACCATGTTCTGCCACACCATATCCTTTGTCATTGAAGAGTTGGTGAGCCCTTGGGATGCATCTCCTTGGGCTGTGTGTGAACAAAGATCCAAAGACAGCAGGAAAGATTTATGCTCTGGGCACTGGAGAGAAAAGACTTGGATGTACGGGTTCCTTCTTTCACAGAATTATCCCAGGATTCATGTGACAGGATGGTGATGTCACACACCATGAGGACACTGGTGGAAGGTTCATTCACAGGGAGAAAACTGAGGAAGTATACAGGTCCTAGCATCTTGTTTGTGATGCAGAGGCACGTGGATTTCTGTGAGTTCAAGGCCAGCCTGGTCTATGGCATGAGTTCTGGTTGCAGATTTAATCCTCAGTCAGTACCTATAAACCTGGATTCGGTTTGAAAAGCGACTGGTAAGACATGAAATAGATGACTTTCTTCAGAGAGTTGTCAGCGGCAAATGCAGAAACAAACACAAACGGTTCCCAGTTCTTCATGGGCACTGCCGAGACTGAGTCGCTGGGTGGCAAACGTGGACTTTGAGAAGGTAAAAGAAGGCTTGAGCATCGTGGAAGTTCTGGAGTGTTTTTAGTCCAGGAATGGCAAAACCAACAAGAAGATCACCACTGCCAGCTTTAGTCAGCTCTAACTCTTCTTATGTGACAGCATCTGACCCGCCAGACCATTCCTTCTATAGCTCAGGAGAGCACTCCGACCCCATTTGCTTTCAGTCTGTAATCTCTGCTCTTACTGATGCTCTTTGGTTCCATATTTTCCTCACTCCTCTCCAAGTTTAGCTGGATTACAGAGTTAAGCTTATGCTTATGAATATGAAATACACACACACACACACACACGTGTGTGTGTATATATATCAAAAGTTACATATAATAAAATGAGTTAATCAGTACTTGTGGAAAAAAAAACCAAAAGGTTGTTCATGGAAGGAAATGTCATCATGATACTACATGTGGCTCCACTATGAACAGTATTTGCATGGTAAATAGTGATAATTAGTAGATTTAAGGATTTTTGAGAGTGTAGGGTTGTAGTGGGTTAGTCTGATGCTGCTTGTATTCTATTGCCAATATTAGGCCCCCAAGATCTGGTTGTCCCAGAGTCGAGACTCTGTACCTAGAACCAAGTGACTTGATGTGACCTTGCCCCCAAGTTCTTTCTCACTGGTGAGTAAAGATGCCAACAGCCAATAACTGGGCAGAAGAGACATGGATGGGGTTTAGGATTCCTGGGCTTGGGGGTTGGACGAGAACCACAGCGAGAAAAAGAAGGTGAAGAAGGAGGGAGAAGCCACCATGGGTTAGGTGAACCATGAAAAATGTGGCTCTGAGGACTAGGCAATTGGAGCAGCCCAGATGAAACATTGTAAATGCCCCAACCTACAGGGATAATCAACGGGGACCCAGGGCAAGGGAGTGAGAGAGTGGGAGGGACAAGAGACAGGAAGAATGAGAGCAAGTCAATCATACTGATCAAGCTCTGAAAAACTTTATTCAGGAGCGGCAATATAAGCATAAGCAAGAGGAGGCTCCAAGGAATGGGAGCGGGGGGGGGGGGGTTCTCTGAAGGTCAGGTGGCAATCTTCAGCTCCTGGAACCAATGGTCACAGTGTCCTCTTTNCCCANAAACATTCTTACTGTTATGACCAAGAATGTTCTTTCAGGATTGTTTATGTAAGGTAGAAATTTTCCACAAAGCATGGCTGAGACCATGGCTCCTGGCAAGTAAATAGTAGTAAGTCAGGTTTATCAATAGGAAAGTAGATTCTAATAGCATAGAGGGTAGATAGCTACCCAGCTCTAGTGCTGATTGAGGCTTATTGCAAATATCAAGGTAGTATATCCAGGAACTAAATGATCAAAGGCGAGGTAGAAACCCCAGGACAGGATTAAAAATTTCTGCATCATAGGGTGGGATTGATAGCAGTGTAAGATAAACATACCCCTGACTAACATCCTAGAGGATTATTGGTAATATTTAAAATGACACTAGAAACAACTATACAGCCAGCCACCGTGGGGCCTACCACAGTGGGAGCCACTGTATTGTGCAAGTATATGATGGACAGGTGGGAAGAAAGAGAAGCAGAATGGTTTGAACACTGAAGAGAGGCAGAACTGGAGACACCAAGGTAGAGATGTCAGCAGCCTGCTCTGCCACCCAAGGCCATGGTGAAATCTCAGCCCAGGCTGCCTCAGAGGGCCCTTGTCTGGGTTTTGGTCATGCATCAGCAGGGGTCTGCTTCAATGCCCAGGCACGTGTTATCACCAAGGCCATGCAGATGTCCCTAGTCTGAACTGTGACCATGTTGATGTTCAAGGACTGTGCAGAGCTGGTCCTGCCTCCCACTGTCTGTGCACTTGGAACAGCTGACCCTGCACCACAACATCAGGATAGCACAGTAGAGCTGGCCCTGGTGGCAGGGGTGTGGATGAGCCATCCCCGAGGTGTGAAGCTGGCCCTGCCACCTGTCTGCCATGAGATGATGTGGGCCAGGGAGAGATGTCCACCCTCCCACACACATACACCTTGCTCCTGCTGCCTGTGGCAGGCAACAGGAGATCTGGCCCTGCTCCTTGTTGGCTGTGGCATATGGTGAGCTAGCCAGGGCAGTGCTGGAGAGCTCACCCTGGTTGGTGTTGTGGGTGCAGGACCAGCTAGCAGGCTGACCAACTCAGCTACCAGCCAGGCTCAGATACCGGCCTTTGAGTTGGTTTACCCCAATATCTACCCCATCTATGAACTGGTGGGGCACATGAAGGGGCCAGGCTTACAGATCCAGAGCTTCAGGATCTCCATGACACAGAACAACAACAGGCTATCTAAGAAGAGTCCTAGTGAGGGTCCAGTATTAAAAGTGTAGCAGAAGCCAGAGGCCTCAAAGCATACCAAAGACTCATTGCAATGAACTTATGTAAGGAAAGATATATGGATAAAAGGGTAAACTGTGAGACGCACTGTGACACTAGAGCTTCCATGGTCAGATGTTTGGTGTGGGGTGTTGTTTATTTTTGTTTTGTTTTGTTTAATTTTTATTTTCTTTGGGGAGTTGCAAGGGCAGAGGACAGATACAAAGGAGCAGGGATGTGAGTGGGATTGAGATACATCATGTGGACTCCACGAAGAATCAATAGAACGTTTTAAAAGGAAGAAAGAAACAACTGGAAAAGTCTATTGTTGATCTTTTCCTGAGATTGCCTCCTGTCAGTTCAAACCAGCTCCAAGCTTGATGGAGTCCTTTCTAGTTGGGGAGTAGTGGGTGGGACTTTAGACAGATTCACATAGCCCATGCTAACCTCAAACAGGTAACCTCTCTGCCTCCAATTCCTGAACATTGAGATAATAGGTTACATATCACCATGCTGGACACAAGGCTAATTTCTTACACTGTTTTAGTGCTGAACCAGAATAAGACAGTACAATGGGATATCAAAAGAGAGATCATAGTGTCATGTGAGCAGTTAACTGGTCCTCTCAGAGGGATATAAGAGCCTTGGTTTGTAGCATTTGCCCATTTCCAGGGTATAAACTAATGACTAATTTCAAACCACTCACTCTGTGCCGCTGAACACAAACCAGGCAGAGCTGGACTCAGCAGACCCTCCTGAGATGCCATGACTCAGTCCCAGCGCTCTGCTGCATGGAGTGCAGTTGATACTTTCTCACCAGACTCCCCATCTGTCGTCCAGATCCAGGAGTAGCTGCTAAAGCTAGTCTCTCCATCTTTCTACCCAAATCCTCCTTGACAATAAAGAAACAATTATCCTGCTATAGCAGTTGATGTTTTGCTACCAAATCTTTAATTGTTTTAAAATCTGTTTAAATAGATGCTCACCAAAGGCGCTCCCACACAAGGGGTAGCTTTCTCTCATAGTCCGAAGGAAATTGGAGCGAGGCATGAAACAAGCCGAGAGAGAAAGCCAAACAGCATCAGAAACTTTGGGTGACAATAAGATGTCCATTACTCTGTGTGTGTGTGTGTGTGTGTGTGTGTGTGCGCGCGCGCGCGCGCACATGTGTGTATGTATATGCATGTGTGCGTATATGTATGTGTAAGTGTGCTTAAAATTAATAGTAACCACTTAATATCAAAACTGATGAGCCAGTATCTTAATTTTCCCAATTTTCTTACAATTTCAGTTCACAATTTTGATTAATTCAGAATCAAAGCAGTGTCTAAGCATAACTAGTGTGTGGTTTGCCTTAGAGGCTCTTTTAATCTTTAGATTTTTCTATTCATTTTTTTCCTTGATTTTTTGGTTGAAATACTGCCTCCCATTTCTTATTGAAGAAAGCTGGTCCCAAGTCTAGATTGACTTCATCAACATGGCATCTTTAAATATGTTCTTTCTTCCACATTACTGCAATTTGATTGAAGGGGGAAGAGCCTTGGTCAGATTTGAGTTCAATAATTTTATGTCAGCCCCTGTATAGATGATGCTAGGTGTCTTCATCATGTAGCACATACTGACTCGTGTATCTGTGTATGTGTGATGGTAACAAACAGTTGTGATTTTTACCTTCATCCATGCATTCAACAGGCCTCAGAAAACAGTGACGATAAATCCATCTTCACTGACTAATTGTAATATAGTACTTTAACTAGAGGATATCTTTATAACAGCAATTAGTTATCCAAGATAAATTAGTTGTTTTTAAATAGGCAGGATGCTTGAATTTCTCTCTTTACTTACCAACTTAAATATCGAATCTGCTCTTTATAACCTTCCAGTGGTGATTAAGAAGTTTGTTCATGAGTCTGTTTAATTAATTTCAATCCGAGATTGGCTCCTGAGTTCTTTGATGCATCTTTATTAGTCTTGAATAACTTCTTTGCTTTCTGGTAAGAACATTCAGGGCTAATTTTGCAGGAATTCTTTCCCCAGATGTATAATCAGCCATTTTTTTCAGGAGATGTGATGCCTACTCAGGGTTAGTAGTATTCTGAGGTAATGTCTGAGTCCCAAGGATCTCGTCAGTGCTGTAATCATAGTTTCTCAGTGGTTGTCTAGGATAGGATTAGGAAAAAAATGCATTTGAAAGGTCCTATTGATATTTCTCATCAGAAGCAAGACTGTGAAGTTTTCATCTAACCTCTTTCATCTTAATTCTGTATATTCCCTTTTCCCACACCATAAATCCAAATAATCTAATGGTCATATCTATTTGATTAATCCCTTGTTACACACAAACAAACAAAATAGAATGAGAATATCATCATCTCACAGGGATACATAAGGAACTCCTTGAGCACTGCCAGAAATATTTTTTGAGACGCCAGATACTCCACGAGAAAGAGAGAAAAAAAAGGGGGGAAAAATTGGAAATGACAAACTGGGAGTGGCACAATTTGTACCCACAATGTGGTAAGCTTTAGGTTACAGATTGTTAGAGATGTTGTGGTCCAAGGGGCTGGCTATGTACTGTGACTATAGAGAATAGACATTTTTAGTACTCAGAAGTATTAATTTATTAATAATCAGTAATCCAATTTTAAATGAGTACTGATTTTAATTTTTCTTCTAATAGATACCATCAAGAATACAGACAGAACACATTTACTTGAAAAAATATTAAGAATGGTTTGCCATTTTTTCCACTGATACCATTTTAATTGGTTCTCTGGTAGTTTCACATCATACACCCTGATCACAATCCCTTTCCAGTCCTTCCATGCCCATCTCACCTGTGATCTTCCCCCATGAAAAGAAGTAAAGAAACAAAAAGAAGGAGGAGGAGGGAGGATGAAGGGGAAGAGGAGGAGGAGGAGGAGGAGGAAGCTGGGCTGTAGTGGCACATGGCTTTAATCTCAGAGGCAGGTGGAGCTCTACGCATTCAGGCCAACATGGTCTACATAGAAAGTTCCAGGACAGCCAGGGATAAATAGAGAAACACTGTCTCAAAAAAAATTAAAAATAAATAAATAGGCGGACAGACAGAAAGACAGGGAGGGAGGGAGGGCGAGCTGGAAACAGGA
>NC_034604.1:17045329-17087277 GCF_900095145.1 Mus pahari | reverse complement strand
GGAGGGAGGGAAGGAGGGAGGGAGGGAGGAAACAGGTCCCCTTTATGTTGTCTATATAACATGCTCAAACTCTCAGCACCCTGCCTCTTAATTAGACCTGAGTCCTTTCTTTCCCACACCTTCTTTTAAGCCTTTTAAGTTTATAATTCTATGCTCTAAAGTTACGCTGAAGGCACTCATGCTAGTGTTGGGGTAAGGCATGGAGGTCAGCTGACCCTAGCCTGAGGATTGGAATCATGTGCCTCTTTAGAACAGAGCCATCAAGGGCGTCTATGATCACAGCATGGGCTGTCCTCAGGACAAAAATCAAGAATACCACTCAGGAATACTGCTCAAGAATACAGCCCCACAATTAATGAACTTAACAGGAAAATAAAACAAAGCAAACAAAAAGCAAGACTTAGATTTTAAAAGGGGATTCTCTTCTACACCGTACCCAGAATTCGGAGGCTCTTTTTCTCCTCTCACAGCCTTATTCACAATGATTAGCTTTATCATTCCTATCATTTGAAGGATGAGTTTGTTTCATATTTTTCTCACCCCTTTCCCTACAGATCCTAAGGTTCAGATGCAATCTGTGAAGTAAAATTCATGGCCCTGTGAGTGACTTGAAGGTTACCCTGAGAACTCTTGGCTTCACCATTCTTCTTGAAAATCCTGTGCCCTTGCTCGTCTCTCCACTCACTAAATTTGGTCTGAGCCTGTATTAAGGGTTACGACATTACTGTCTGCTGGCTTCCAGAGAAACTGCTAAGTACTGAGAAAGCAAGCACTTAGCCGCTTTTAGTTGTGACCGATGGTTTGCTAATAAGAGCCTAAAAGGATCCGAAGGAGCAGGGCAAGGATGCAGAAAACCTCTAATAGGTCACCAAGGGACTTCTGTACCTGTTTATAGAAAGAGGGCCACATCAGATTTTATTACAAGTCCAGTTCAGTTTAGAGTCTTGTGACTGGCAGGTAATGCTCATGATGGATGGAGCAGTGGTTATGGTTGGGGTGGGCAGTGTATATTTCAGGCAGTGTGTGAAGAACTTACATCGCATCCTACTCTAATGCACCTATAAACAGCTATACAAGAATAGAAGAGATGACATTGGAGCTATCTGTAGTTTCTGTCTCCAGCATTAACATCCATGGAGGGAATTCCTCCACCCATTTGTCTCTGTATTGATTATAAGTGTGGTTTGGAGACCAATGGGTGGTATTAGATAGAGATATTTAACAAAGAGACAAACATAATTTACGTATTGTGTGTGGAAACACTGCTTTCCTAGAGTAATCATAGTGTCTTAGGGTTTTATTGCTATGAAGAGACACCACGACCATGGCAGCTCTTATAAAGTGAAACATTTAATTGGGGCTGGCTTACAGTTTCAGACGTTAATCCATTATTGTCATGGCAGGAAGCATGGCAGTGTGCAGGCAGATGTGATGCTGGAAAGGGAGCTGAGAGTTCTATATCTTGGTCCACAGGCAGCAAGGAAAGAATGTGTGCCACACTGGGCATAGCTTGAGTGTAAGAAAACTCAAAGCCTGCTCCACAGCGACACAGTTCCTCCAACAGGGCCACACCTACTCCAACAAGGCCATACCTCCTAATAGTGCCACTCCCTATGACCAAGTATTCAAACACATGCATCTATGAGGGCCATTTCTAGTCAAACCACCACAAATAGCAACCATGGCTTTCAGCTCCAGGAGGAGCATTTTTCTATTTGACTTGCACAGAAGATATTTCCATCTGTGTTTTATATCAGAAGGAACTGTGAGACGTGAAGCATCCTACCCAAGGCACTGAGCTTGTGAGTAGGTGGAAGACACGTTTAAGAGCAGACACGTGGGGCGGTGAAGCCCCTCGGCAGGAGGAATATTCTCTATCTGCAGTATCATCATCCACGTTAATGTTTGCTGTGGATCTTGAATATGCCTTGTTAGTTCATAAGCACCGAAAAGGAGAGTCTATACCCTAACTATCAAATCATATTCTAAAGCTGGATGCATCTGAAATCCCAGCCCTTGGAGGTAGAAGCAGAAGGACCATAGGTTTGAGGCTAACCTTGTCTACAGAGTGAGAGCATATCTTCCAGCTGTTTGTGAGAGCATATCTCCCTGCTGTTTGTGAGAGCATATCTCCCTGCTGTTTGTGGGAGCATATCTCCCTGCTGTTTGTGGGAGCATATCTCCCTGCTGTTTGTGGGAGCATATCTCCCTGCTGTTTGTGAGAGCATATCTCCCTGTTGTTTCTGGGAGCATATCTCCCTGCTGTTTGTGAGAGCATATCTCCCTGCTGTTTCTGGGAGCATATCTCCCTGCTATTTGTCTCCTCCCCCAGAAATAAAGAAGAGAGAAGGAAAAAATGAAGGGAGGGAAGAAGGAAGGGAGGGCAGGCCATGGTCCATTGATCATTTAATATAAACAGGCATAGTACCTCTTTTTTTTTTTTCTAGGTACTTAGATCCTGGGAATAATACTGCTTCCCTGTGGTGACAATATATAAGCATCTTGAACATTTTGAAGGAAACACACTCTACTGATGACAATAGGATAAATCCTATTTCCAGTATGGTATATTTTCAGAAGTTGGCAAAAGACTCAGAACATGTGTAGCCTTGCTTGCCAGCTTGTTTCGGTCCCAGGAATCAGCTGGAGTAGTGTGCTCAGGTGAGAGGAACACACTGCTTGGTTTGACCTTCCTGACTTCCTCAAGTTGGATCCAGAAGGATTAGTTTAACTTTACTGCCACTGGTGTTATTGTGTAGTAAACAGGACAAATAGCACACCCTTCAAAGTGTTGCTATGAGAACACAAGAAAAAGTTCTTTAAATTTCCTCACAAAGCTCCTAAAACACGATAGATGTTCAATGAGAATTAACTAACTTTCCAAACATCCTGGTTGAGAGATGTGTTAATAAGTAACCTTTTTGAACTGACTTCAGAGCAGCTCCAAGATGTACTTAGTGAACAAAATGAGTTTGAGAAAGATAAATGACATTTATGGTTTGGGGAGGGGAGAGCAGGAGGGAGATGCAACCTCAGCCATTTGTTGGATTGTCTACACTTTTCTACTGTTTGAGTTTTACAATATATGCATGTACTTGAATATTATTTTTATAACACAATAGTAAATAACAACAAAAACAAAGACTCGCTGAACCTTTGTGGTGCAGAGTATATTTTAAAGCTATTAAGGAATGATTTCTCACTCACTTTTCTCTACTCACAGATCAGTACTGCTCTCGAACTTCATCAGAGCGCTTTCTCTGCTGGGAATAATGTTTGACGTAGAAAATTACAAGTGGCCAGAGTGCTGGAGGAAGTGCCATCAGCAGGATCAGTACACAAAGTCCAGCAGCCACAATGCTGAGAGGAAGTGTCGTCAGCTTGATCAGTACACGTGCTCCATTTGTTATCGCTGCACTCTTCCCATAAGGCTCAGGGAACATCACAGAAGAAGAGGCAGAAAGACTGCAAGGGACAGAGCACAGGAAGGACCAGAGAAAAAGTGTCCTCTGGATAAGAAGGCAAGAGCACTGCACTCCTGCGCTCACAGCCACTGTGGTTGCCTTCAGCAGACTCGCATAGGTCAAGTCAGTCAACATTCCAGCATAGAGTGGGGAGGGACTTATGGGCCCCAACTCCTACTTGAGGAGCTATTGACAGGTGAAGGTTTCTGGAGAAGGGAAGGTCAGTTTTCCTTAGGAGTGTGGCCTCTGGTAGGCTGACTGCACTCCAGTGGAAGGCCCTATACCCAGGAGTATACAGAAAAGACAACGTAGACTTAATGGCTTATTAAAAAGAATAAAGAGGAAATGGAGTTGGAGAGGGCTGGGGAGATGGAGATAGATCTGAGAGGGGGTAGGATAGGAAAAAGAGTGAGTATGATAAAAATATGCTGCACGGAATTCTCAAGGATTAATAAAACTATGAATAAAAGGAAACAGCCCACAATAAGCAAGAAGACAGACACACAAACAAACACATAAAACATGATGTAAAAGACATGTGTGTGTGTGTGTGTGTGTATACAGCCAACAACAAACATCTACATGTGAAATAATTATAAATAAAAAAGGTTATAAAATTGAGAATAAGGAGCACTGGAAGGATTCAAGGGAGATTATCTGGGAGGAGCTGAAGAGAGATGAAAATTTGATAGGTATAGCCAGCCTATGTACTCCGTGGGTTCTTTTAGCTTCCACCCTTCTCCACCCCTTTTCTTCCACTCTTTCAACCTCCTAACACTAGATAACAGATAAAAAGAGATAGAGGGGGAAAGGGTATGATGCTATCATTAGACTACTTCCTGCTGATTAGGAGCATCGAGTTCCTTGGAGCAAGTTTGGTCTTCGCTGTCAGGACAACTAATTTCTTCTTTTTCTTGTTTCTTCTTTGTGCACAACCACTTAACAAACCACGAGCAACAGCAACCAACAGCCACCAACCAACGAATTCACTCCTTCGCTCAGAGCCCTAGCTTCTATCTACCCTCGGACGAGTACCCAGGATTCCAAACATCACACAAATTGCAGAAGCTATCTGCAGCTGGAAGAATCACACTCCTGCTAGAGCATGAGGCAAGTCATGGTCTGCTGCCATGAACAACCTGAAGCCGTCCCATGCCCCACACCTGAGATGAAAACGAAGAAATATTCCCATAATAGTTCTGTGTTTTTCAAAGAAACCAAAACCCCCAAATTGTCACTACAGATAGGATTAAAAATCACCATGGAAATAAACTCTTGAAAATATCTGTGAGGGACATCTAGACTGTGCTAGTTGAGGTAGAGAAGAATCACCCTAATTCTGGATGCCACCATTCCACAGCTGAGTCCTATACTAAATGAAAGGGGGGAGCAAGCTCAGCTTATCACTCCTGCTTCATCACTGCCTGTGGCATGTGACCAGCTGCCTCCTTGAGCTGTCCTGCCTCCAAGCCTGTACCCCTTTGAACTTTAGCCAAAAAGAACTCTCCTTCCCTTAATCAGCTTCTTGCCAGGTCTTTGGTCACAGCAATGAGAAAAATAACTAAGGTGGCATCTATCCATTGTTTATTCGAACATTTAAGAGCTCACTGTGCCAGGTACTTTTGTTCCAACTCTCTAGGGAGATAACATGTTACATGCTTCCATGCAGTGATTTGCAAGGATAGATACTTCTTTTTCTCTGTAAAATTAATTTTCACTTATCATCTTAAAGTTGTTAATAGTATGATTGGAATTATTTATAAAAATACTCATTAAGGCAACCCTCAAATCGGAAGCGAAGGGAGAGAAACCCTTGTCACCTGCTGTTGCCCTTCAGAAATGTTCACATTGTAAAGAAAAGCATCACTTTGTACAAGCACTTTCTATTCCATAAAATTCAAGGCTTTGGGTCAGGCCATTCTGAACCTGCACTGTATAAGCATAAGCAAGACACACCCACTGTCAAAGGCTTTACAACACAGCGATAGTATCTGTCTGCATAGATCATGGTAAAATGCCTTCCCAAGGGTTTTCATCCATGAAAACCTAGGGGGAATAATAATGGAAAGCAAAGTGGAATTTATTAAATTGTTCTTTTATTGTACCTGCACAATCATTTCGGCCCCGATTTCCACAGGCACAAAAGAAAACCAAATTAAGTCTTGGATTTATTGCCTGCTTTGGGCATCTTGACATCTACTGCGTAAACTTAAGTCTGTTTCCTTGCAACCATTGTCAGAGGCATCTTGTGTTTCTCACTGACAAATTATATAACAAAGAGACAAAGGAGATTACGGCACTAGACAGAGCAGGCAGCATCAGTAGAGCTAGCACTCCCCAACCTTAAGGTAGCTCTCCTGTTTCTCAGATCAGATTGTAGTTTTTTCCAACTCTAGCAGCCTATTATTTTAAGAGACACTGTTACAACATAATGGCACAGAACCATAAAAAAGAAAAATAATGGAACAGATGCATTAGGCAAACATCAGCAAAGAGATATATAAGGCAAATAAGAGACAGGTGACATGAGAGGAAAAGGAGCAAGCCCTCAGGGAGATGTGACAATCACAAGCGTCTGTGAGCCTAAGGACAAGACATATCATCAGAAATAACAAGGCAGTTGCAAAACCAAATGGAGAGGGCCAACTCACAGTGAGCAATTTTAACATATCCACGCGAGAACAGACATTCAAGGAAACCACAGGAACTTGAGTAGGAAGGGAATGTTTCTCTTGTAAATGTGATGGTAGTGGATATGCGTTGCTCCCTAAGCTGAATAAATACAAAATACCTACCTGGCTCTACGTTTCCAAGTACCCATGACTCATTCACATAACTTGATCACAAACAGGTGACAAGGGAGTTTAATAAAACTTAAGGAATTAACACATTTCCCGACCACAAAGCACACGCACAAAGTAAAAACAAAAATTAATAATTTAAATAAATTAATAATATTATTATAATAAAATTATAATAATAAAATTGATAATTTAAATAAATTAATAATACAATTTAAAATCTAGATATTTAGAAGGCGTTAGTATATATCTGATAAATCATCAGTTAAAGAAGTTCTCAGAACAGACTAGAGATACTGCTTTAGAACCAAACAATAGCTAGTCTGCATCAAAATACTTTTGTGTTATCAAAAGATACACAAGGGTGCGCACACTGATATCAGAACGTGGAGATCCATTCATTAAAAGGAAAAGTCAGATACGGTGAAACAGATTTGTAATCCTGGTCCTCCTACCACACCAGAGGCCAAGGAAGGAGGATTGAGGTAAATTTGAGGCCACTCTTGTCTACCGTAAGGAGAGATAAGAGAGGAAGAAGAGCGGGGAGGGAAGAGTAAGAACATGGAATATTTGGGGGCTGGAGAGATGACTGTGCTAAGAGCAAAGGCTGCTCTCCCAGAGGACCCAGGTTTGATTCCAAGAACCCACATGGCAGCTCCTAGCCTTCTATGATGCCCATCACAAAGGATCAAATGCCTTCTGCATCCTCTTATGGTTTCCATGGCAGCAGGAATGCACGTGGTACACACAGATGCATGCAGGCAAAACACCACACATGTAAAATACTTTTTTTCTTCTCTATAAGGTTTTAATGCTCAGTTTTCACAAACACAAGCTTCTACCCAATTTTACAACATACAATAAAATGTTCTAGTCTTTAGAATGTGCATTATTCAACTATTCCTCATATTCTTTTCCAATCTTTTAAAATCAGGAGTTTCTACCTAAGTAATACTCTACTATATTTATATTTGAATTGCATGTCTTAAGAACAAACAAAATCCATGGTATTTTGGTTAGCTCAGTGTATTTATAAAATGAAAAGCTCTATCAGAATACTTTTCACTGGAAAAATAAATAGAACAGACATTGGATCTACCGAAGTTCACATTCGCTTTGGCAGATGTCAGTGTGGGACAGTTCATGACAGCACAATTTGCCCTTATTCCCCCAGAGCTGACCAGCTTCCAAGCTAACTGTTAAATTATTTTACTGAGATTTTTATCATGTTGGTATCTGGCTCGTTCCACATCATCTTCAGCCAAGCTCTGAGCACTTCCAATTCTCTGACTAAGGGTTGGAAGCTTGGTCAGAAGCATCTGGAAGATTGGTGGTGGAAGAGTCTGCTGTAACGCTGGCAGCAGCTGCTCAGGCTGTCCACCCACAGCAAAGGCATTTGTCAGGTGGTCCACACCCTTCTCCTAGCCACCTTGTGCTAATAACTCTTCACCAAGCTGTATCTCTTCAAGGAAGTATTTCTGAACAGCTTCAGCATCTTTTAAATCCGGTAACTTGGCAAGCCCAGCTCTCTCCTCAGCAAGCTTCTGTTTCTTTCTTCGTTCTCCGAGCCTGTTCTTGAAGTTGGGGTCACTCCGCCTTTTGTGGTCGAAGTAGATGCAGTACCCGATGAAGAGGGCACCGCACACTCCCGCGGCGATGGCGCTGTTCCAGCCCACCAAGTTCGCTCGGGTGGGGCATATGCTGGGCCATGGCAGCACGCCTGGTAGCGGTTAGCTCCGACGGATTGGATCACGCCCGCCGCTAGCTGTAAAATACTTTTTTAAAAGAGTTTTTTAAAAGAACATGGAGGACCCTGATATAACTATCTCTTGTAAGGCTATGGCATGCCTGGCAAATACATAAGTGGATGTTCATAGTCATCTATTGGATGGAACACAGGGCCCCCAATGGAGGAGCTAGAGAAAGTACCCAAGGAGCTGAAGGGGTCTACAACCCTATAGGTGGACTAACCAGCACCCCCAGAGCTCGTGTCTCTAGCTGCATATGTAGCAGAAGATGGCCTAGTCGTCCATCAATGGGAAGAGAGGCCCCTTGGTCTTGGAAACTTTACATGTCCCAATACAGGGGAAGGCCAGGGCCAAGAAGTGGGAGTGGGTGGGTAGGGGAGCAGGGCGGGGGGAGGGTATAGGGGACTCTCAGGATAGCATTTGAAATGTAAATGAAGAAAATATCTAATAAACATTAAAAAAAAGAACATGGAAACTTTGCAGATAAATTTGCACACATATTCGTGTAAAGCAATATTTACCACGGATACTGATAATTGAAAGAAAATTGGCTACAAGTCTTAAAAAAACCAATAATGCACTGGTCAGTGATGGTGTACACCTTTAATCCCAGCACTCCCAAGGCAGAGGCAGGCAGATCTCTGAGTTAGAAACCTGCCTGGTATACAGAGCTAGTTCCAGGACAGCCAGGGCTACACAGGGAAACCCTGTCTCAAAAAATGAAACAAACTAGACATCAACAAACCAAATAATCCAATTCTAAAAATGGGGTACAGATCTCAACAGAGAATTCTCAACAGAGGAATGTTTAACATTCTGAGCCACCAGGGAAACACAAATCAAAATAACTCTGAGATTCCATTTTACACCTGTCAGAATGGCTAAGAAACGTGAGGCTCCCAGGATCCAATGGGATTGATTTTAGCCATAATGTGCAGAGAAGGGGGAGATAGAATCTGTGGAGACCGCCTCCAGTAGATAGACACAGCACCTGCTCGAGCGATGGAGCCTCCCACCCATCTCAAAGTGTTGGTTTTTGTTTTGTTTTGTTTTTGTTTTGTTTTGTTTTGTTTTTATCCAGATATGTTCCTTTCCAAAGGAAGAAGGGGGCGGGGGGGAACAGAGACTAAAGGAAGGGCCAACTGGGGAATTGCCCCACAGACACCAATCCCAACACTTGGTCAAGAGGCGCTTGCCAACAGGAACCAAGTGTGGCAGTTCCTGGGGAGGTCCAGTCAGCAACTGACCAATGACAACCATCAGAGTGAATTTAGGGAACCTGGAGGGGGAGATGGCAGAAGAACTGGAGGATCAGAGGGGATAGGCTGGCCTGACCACCCAGTTCTCTCAAAGACTATAGACCACCAACCAAGGAGTGAACCTAAAGGGATCCATGGCTCCAAATACATATGTAGCAGAAGATGGCCTTGCCTGACAGCAATGAGAGGGGAGGCCCTTGGTCCCAGGGAGGTTTGAGGCCCCAGAGTAGGAGGATGCTGGAACAGTGGGGCGAGGGAGTGTGGGTGGGTTGGGGAGCACTCTCGTACAAGCAAAAGAGAGGGGGAGGGGAGATGTGGTATTGGGAGGGATGGCAGCAGGATATGATGGGATGCGGGGTTGGTGGATGGGGTAACCAGGAAGTGGGATATCATTTGAGATGTAAACAAATGGAATGATTAATATTTTTTTTTAAAAAAAAAAAAGCACTAGTAAAAGCTCATGCTGAGAAGGATGGGGAGCAAGGGGGACACTCCTTCATTGATGGTGAGAGTGCAAACTTGTATAGCCACTCTGAAAATCAGTTTTCTCAAAGATTCAGGAAGCAATCTACCTGAAGACCATACCATACAATTCCAAAAGACTTTTCATCTTACCACAGACACCTGCTCAACTATGTTCATAGCAGCTTTATTCATAATAGCCAGAAATTAGAAACAACCTAGATGTCCTTTAACTGAGGAATGGATAAACAAGACGTGGTACATTTATACAATGGAGTAATACTATGCTGTTAAAAACAATGTCATCATGAAATTTGCAGGCAAATGGGTGGAACTAGAAAAAAAATTATCCTGAGTGAGGTAACCTAGACTCAGAAAGACAAATATGAACTATACTCACGTATAAGTGAGTATATTAGCTGTAAAGTAAAGAATAATCATGCTACAATCTACAAACCAAGAAAGGCTAAGTGACAAGGAGGGCTCTAGGGCAAGGGGGTGGGGGGATGATGTATAGATCTCCCTGGGAAGGGGAAATAGAGTAGATATTGCAGGTGGACTGGGGTGGGGGTGGAAACAGCTACAGAAAGAATCAGGTTGGGAGATGATGTAAGGAGAACGTACTGGGAGATGATGTAGGGGAAAGTTCAGGACAAGGTAGAAAGGTAGTGCAACGGAAACTCCCAGGAGTATATTAGGGTGACCCTAGCTAAGACTCGTAGTAATAGGGACATGGAGTCTGAACTAGCCAGTTCTTATAACCAGGCAAGATGTCCAATGGAGGGACTGGGATACCAAAGCCAGCCACAAAACCTTTAACCTACAATTTGTCCTGCCAGCAAGATGTGTAAAAGTAGCATAGAAATTGTGACAGTGGCCAGTCAACTACTGGTCTAGCTTGAGACCCGTGTCATGAGAGGAAGTCCATCCCTGAGTCCTGACAGCTCGGAGATGTAGGATAGAACCGAAGAAACTCAGAAAAACAAAGTAAAGAAATGATTCCTAATGATACTTTGCTAAAGCACAGTCAGTCATAAAGTAGGACAGTCATAAACACCACTGTCAAAGAGCAGCAGCCAATGGAAACAGATACAGAGAACACAGCCAAACATCACACAGAACCCAGTGAATCCTGTGGAAGAAGGGGAGAAAGGATTGTAGGAGCCAAAGGGATCAAGGACACCACAAGAAAACCTACAGAATCGATTAACTTGGGCTCACAGGTGCTCACTGAGACTTAACAGACAACCAGGAAGCCTGAATGGGTAGAACCTAGGCCCTCTGAATATGTTATGGTTGTGTAGCTTGGTGGTTTTGTGAGACCCCTGATGGCACAGGGACTATGTCTGACACTTTTGCCACCCTTGGGGAGTCTCATCCTCCTGCTGGATGGCCTCATCCAGCCTCAATATGAGGAGAGGTGCCTAGTCTTACTGCAACTTGATATGCCATGTTTGGTTGATATCCCTCTTCTGAAGGGAAACAGAGAAAGTGGATGGGGAGGGAGGGAGGAGTGGGGAGGAACTGGGGGGGAGAGGAGGAAAGGGAAACTGAAGTCAGAATAAATAAATAATAACTTAATTAATAAAAATATATCAAGGGATGGGGAGATGAGTGGGACTGGGGAGCATGATGCGACATTCACAGTAGGGAAGTTCTGTCCCTCCACTGTCCCTCTTGCCTATGCCAGGCACAGTTCAGTCAGGTCTGATAGTCTTTCCCCCACAGCTCCCTTTTGTCTCCTCATTTTCTTCATGGCCTTCCCCATCCTCTTTCCCTCTGAAGTGTTCCCTCTCGGCCCCTACTCTGTCTCTAAGTTGCTGGTTCTCTTTAAGGGGAAATGTGTCAGAGAGTACTGGAGTGACCATCCTTGTTACTCCCTGGGAGTCTGAGATGAATCCGCCCGCCCAGATCATTACTGTTTCCTTTTGCAGTTTTTCATTTATGCCCTGATCATATAAGTTTAGAAAACGCTGCCCAAAACACTGGACTGGTTGTACTTTTCTCTGTTTCTTTAATCCAGAAAAGGAAAAGATAACTGCTCAGTGGGGGCCTTCCCTAAAAATCAAAGACACTAAATCTTGCCTGCACATCAGTGCTGATTTCAGATAAAAGTAATTTAAGTGCATCAATGTGCATGTTGGCATCCAAAAGATTTGCCAACAAAAAGAATGTTATTAAACCTATTTCTAGATATTATTTTTACTAATATGCAAATTTTGCATACTTTATTAAATCCCCGCCATCTTTCCTCCAGATGTGGTATTTGTTTTTTTTTTTTTTTTTTTTTTGACATTACACAAACCTAGAGGCAACGTTTAGTTTAACAAAATTCTGAAAGTTCCAAAAGGATTTCATGTTTGCATTTTAAGTTAAGTGTATGGAAGTGTTCTTGTCATCTGCCTCCCAGTTCCTCAGTTAATCTCACTGACTGGCGTGTTCAGGGGCAGGCAAACAGGGGACAAATGGCACAGTGCCATCCTACCTCCTTAATAACAGTTTTATGTAATCATGTTAAGTGCAAGTTATGCCAGATAGTCGTATATTAAAAATAAAGCTTAAAAATCAGTTTATCAACCTGAAAGAAGTTTGAAGTTACTAATTCTTCTCAATTTAGAACTATAAAATATTGGAGTGCTGAATAAATTTGATAGTGATTTATTTATTATAATCAAGAATTGAACACATTCATGAGTGCCTGCTGGAGCTTGACTTGTTAATAAAACTTCTTTTTATTATCCTTAGACTAATTTGGGGGAGGTTCCTTCAATGCTAACTGACTTGGTAGGGATGTCCAGAGTTCATCTCTCCCCCCTCAGCTGAGTTTTACTGTACTAGGAAATCACCCTTAAAATAAAAACAAGAAACAACTGAACATTCTGTTCCATAGATATAGCCAAGTATGAATCATATAACTAAATGCTATGGAAAAGACCCCGGGAAGATGCATGACACCAGTATTTCAATTGTCTAGGGATAGCAATAATTTATTCTTCAGAGGAGAAGTTAGTAATGATGTCTTTCCATGGTCTATGAAGTGATTTATCACACCATGGTAGAACTCCTCAACTTCAAGAAGCAATCTTAAAATTGTATGCTATTATAAATACATTTCTGGGCCCAACTTATTTGTGCATAAAACTTCTTTTCTACAGTTAGAATGATTTGCTTAGGATATTTTCTTCAGTTTTAAATTGCTAGATAAGCATTTAAAGCATCACTGAAAACAGGTATGGACAAGAAAGTTAGACGTGTTTATATTTGAGCAACATGGTTTGAGATTCCAATTTCATCATACCCTTGACATACAGCCTACTCTTAAAGTTAGAAAAGGAGGAGGGGGAGGAGGAGGAGGAGGAGGAGGAGGAGGAAGAGGAGGGGGGAGGAGGAGGAGGCAGCTTTGCTTAGGCGTGATCTACTAAGTCTCTACTCATACCTTCCTTCCTCCACATGTTTTCAAGGGTAACTTCACCCTTCACTAGTCAGATCTGTGGGATCATCCACAAGATCAAATTATTTAAATTTTTGTGGACTAATCATGGTGTTTTAAACTCTATTTTCAACTGTAAAAAAATCAGAACAGAGTAGTACTCATTTTTGTTCTTTGAACTATCTATGATGAAGTATTTTCCTATGCAGTGTAAAACTCAAAACAGATGTCTCTTTTAAATGATTCTCTACAAAGGTGGTCTAAACAATATCTGATGTTAGTGTTCTTTCAAATAATTACTTCAGTGACTATTAATAACTTTCCTATGACAACACTAACCTGAGAGATTAAGGGGCACATAAAAACAGAAGGCAGGATGGTAAAAATGACTTAGAGCATAAAGGTGCCATGCCTGGCAATCCAAGTTTCATCCCTGGGGACCACATGGTGGAAGTAGAGAGTCAACTCCCATAAATTGTTCTCTGTCCTCCACTTGCAAACCATGCTATGACTGTGCCCAGATAAAAACATACAGGCATACATACATGCATACACACACAGAAGACGTAGAAAAAGGAGGGGAGGAGGAGGGAAGGGGAGGAGGAAGGGGAAGGGGAAAAAGAAGGAGAGAGAGGGGGAGGGGAAGGGAGGAGAAGGAGGAGGAGGAGGAGACGAAGAAGAAGAAGAAGAAGAAGAAGAAGAAGAAGAAGAAGAAGAAGAAGAAGAAGAAGAAGAAGAAGAAGAAGAAGAAGAANAGAAGAAGAAGAAGAAGAAGAAGAAGAAGAAGAAGAAGAAGAAGAAGAAGAAGAAGAAGAAGAAGAAGAAGAAGAAGAAGAAGAAAAGAGAGGAGAGAAGAGAAGAAAGAGAGGACAAAGAGGATAGAAACACAGAGAGAGAATAAACGTTTCTAAAAGCAGAGAAAGCATTGAGTGTGCCTAACGGTAGACAGGCTCTCTGGGTCTCTAGCAGTTCTGCTGGCCCTGTAAGCAGACGCATTGGCAGCCCTGGCCCATCTTTGTTAGGCAGGAGACAGAAGACAGAGGTATGAAATTGATGGGCTGAAGAAACTGGTGGCATTATGAAGCTTTGCCACCCACAGTGCCAAGAGAAGTTCACTGTTGTCTCCAATCTGGGCATGCTTTGCCTTTTGACAACTTCCATAAAATTGTGGTAGTAGACTGAGTTGTGAGTAACACATGGATAAAATTTTAGGACTTCACAGTGTGTGGCAGTGTCACTGAGAAATGTACTACCCAAATTCCTATAATGAGGGTCTAAATTATTTCTGACCAAGAAATAGCTTTATATACATAAGCAGTATAAGGTGAACCCTGCAGAATTTTCAAGGCATAGAAATGTGTACAGAAGAGGAAGGCATTACAGTGTCACCGATTGATTCTTATTTCTCTGATGATTCTTTTCCACTTTGATCATAGCTAATCCCAAGAACCAAACTGTGTTTTAATCCATCCTGACTTTTTATACTTTGAAACAGAGCCTAGAACACCACAATTCGCCCACAGATTTTTCCACTATTGTGGGTGGTATCTGATGATTCTTTCCCACTACCCATGATCCCTAAATCGTTTCTTCCCTGTGGTTTTATCATTCACCATGATTCTCTTTGCAATATGTTCCTCTTTAAGGAAACTGTACCCTAAGATGACAAGTAGTCTGACCCTTCATGGATGATAGAGATTGTTAACTTGACGGGATGTAGAATAACAGAAGAGACAAACCTCTGGGTGGCTGGGAGAGAGTTTCGAGTCTGAGCTAATCGAGGTAGGAATAGTCTCCTTAACTCTGGGCAGCGCTGTCCTGTGAACTGGAATCCTGGGTGCAGTAGAGGGGGGAAAGTAAGCCAAGAGCCAGTGTTCATATTTCCCCTCCTCTCTGTAGATGCAGCGTGGCCAGCTACCTCACGTTCCTGCCTGTGTCCTTCCTATGTAGGTGGACTCGGAGCCAAAAGAAGATCTTTTCCTTCCTTAATTTGGTTTTGTCATAGCAAAGAGAAAACAGTAACTAATGCAGACAGATGAGGGACAGCCATCTCTTCCGAGGCACTAGGCACATGTTAAAAACTGTTAACAGACTACTAAAATCATTATTAGCCAATGATAAATTCTTAACGGAAGTACTTCTTCTGTTGTCTAGGTTCCTTAAAGTAGGCAAAGATATTGGGTGATGGGGGATTTGACTTCGTGATCCGCAGCTACTGGACTCTCCCTTACTGTTCTTGCCGCCTTGAGCAAAAGGGCTATTAGTCAAACAGCCAGATGACCCACGATTATACCGGCACTGACCATTCTGAACACTTTTTAGAGAGCTCAGTGAAGCTCCGTGGTTATTAGACCACTTACTCCGGAGAGCTTATACTCACCCAGTAAGGACTGTTTCAAACAATTTAGGTCTAACGTTCTTGGCAACCATTGCCATCCAACCAAGAGGGGGCGCAATTCCCCTGATGGCCCTGCAGAGGGACTACTGTGACTGGTGCAAAGAGCACAGTGGTATGATTGGTTCAAACAGGAACCTTCATTTGCACTAAAGCTTTTTTTTTGTCGCAAACACCCTTTCTCCAGTCACCTTAGCAGGCTGTTGGTTCCCTTGCTGAGCCTAATAGGAAGTGTGCTCCTGGGTCGCCTCTCCTGCTGCAGCAACGTCAGGTTCATAGACAACTCTCCAGCGGTCTTTTCTCACTTGCTTCGCTGGTGGCACCAAGAAAGTGGCACTAGAAGCAAAGATGGCTGAACACGCGGCTGGCAGGCTGAGCTGCAGAAGCAGCAAAATTCCTGGCTTGGCAGCTCAATAAAAGGGGGAGCCATGGAGAGCACCAGACCTGCAGAAGTGGGGCGGTGGGAAGTGTGTGTGTGTGTGTGGGGGGGAGAACAGGAAGACTGTCACCTTGACTGTGGCAACAGTGGAAAGCTGGGGGCCACAACCGAATGGTTGGCGTTAGGGCACTGTAGTAAGAGTTGAAGCAAAGGCCACAGTACTAACAATGATAGCACCAGAAGCAGCGGCAATGGCTTAAAGAGCAGGGGTCCTAGGTACCACAGCCTAGAACTGTACTATCAGCCACTGCCAGTAGCTGAGCAATCCCAGAGCCTATGTCTGCAGTGACACCCTCCTCCATTGACTGAGGCACCCTGACTCCCTGTCATTGCCAATGACTGAGGCGCCCTGACTCCCTGTCATTGCCAATGACTGAGGGGCCCTGACTCCCTGTCATTTGTAGAGTTAAGATGTCCCAGGATCCCAGTTCTGTGAGAGCTGTAAGACACTAGATGATACCACCTGCTTCTGCTGCTGCTCCTCGCAGATGCCGACTGGTTATCACTCCTGTGATTTTTGGCTACAAAATATGCACCACTCTCTGCGATTTGACTCCCAGTTCTATCATGGTCTTTCCAGCTGTCTGTCTGATGTATTTCACAGGTGACTCAGATTTAAAATGTCCACATTCAGTTCATTCTCTCTCTTTCCCATCACATATTCAGTAGGCTCTTCTTTCCTTCCGTCTGCTAATGGGATCATCACTATCAGGGCCCCAAACAAGAAATCCATAAAGGATCCTCACTGCTAGTCAGGCAATTCACAGAATAAAGTCAATTGAATAGTACCAGACTGAGAAAAAACAGGCTCCTTAGTAGTTAAGAATCTACCAGGTGATGAGACTGTCCACAAAAGTTAATCTGTCCCTTCAAAGTCACCTTGTTTCACTTCTAGTCTGACTTATTATAGATGGATATAGTAGTTCAAGGTTAATTTTTTAATTCAGTCCTTATACATGCTCATGTGTACTACCTACATGTCTACACACATTGGACATCTTACAGTTGCGTTTGCCTGTTCCCATAAAGTCTTGATCATTTTAGGAGAATCAAATTACCCATGGCAGGAATGAATTAGTTCTGAGGATTTCAGCTCCTTTCTAAGTATCTTAGATCTGTTCCCTCGTTTACACGTCTGAGAATGTATTGAGATCACCCTCTGTGGTCTGTCATCAGATTTTCCTCCTGCCCTCACTTGTCCTCCACCCTTTCAGGCTCAACCACTTCAAATCCAGGCCCAACCTTGGTAACCTCATCACAATACTGGTAATTCCAGTAGCCCCTGCTTCCACTGTAGACCATCTATTACAGGTCTTCTCTGAGAAGAGTGATGTCCCTTCACAGGACAGGATACCCCTTTGTCATCTGAATCCTGTCTAGTTCTCTTACTCATCTCAATACTCCCTACCTCAGATCTCAAGATTCATCAAGACCAAACCGACAGCAGTTATCCTCTCATTGCGTGAGCTGCTCTAGCCTTCTTCCCCTGCCTTATCGTGATCTGGAGCCTTGAATGGTAGTAGTCTCTACCAGGCCATCTTCTCCAAAGAGGTTGGATTCCATTCCTAATTCTTAGCAAGCAGGAGTCTCCCCTGTGCAATTCCCAAATACCACCATTCCTACCCTACCCTGGCCCCACCGGGCTGTAATTATAGTGTTTCTGGCTCTCCCGTGTATGCATTTTTCTGACCCTACTGGCTTGGAGGGTACCTCACATATACGAATATTATAAATATTTAGTGATAAGTGGGTAGATTGATGGATGGATAAAGAGTAGGTAATGAGCTATGGGCATTAATGTGCCAATTTAATCAAAGTATACTTTTAAATTAATCAAAGGATAAAGTCACACATTATTGTTGGTTTCCCTTTTGGAAGGGTATTAGTTGCTATAATAAATACATCAACAATAGAACAAATCTGACTGCTGCCTCAACAGCTTTGAATACTTTCATCTTCTCCTATTAAACTCTGACAAATTAAAAATGTCACTGATAAATTTGAACATAGTAAATATTTTCTACTCAGAATATTTACTCTTTTTCTTTTCTTTCTTTTCTTTTTTTTTTGTTTTGTTTTTTTTTTTTTTTTTTTTGAGACAGGGTTTCTCTGTATAGTCCTGGCTGTCCTGGAACTCACTCTGTAGACCAGGCTGGCCTCAAACTCAGAAATCTGCCTGCCTCTGCCTCCCGAGTGCTTGGATTAAAGGCGTGCACCACCACGCCCGGCTTATTAACTGAAAGGTATAAATCATTTGTGAATTAGAAAACAAGGTAAAAAAAATCAGATCTTCTGTTAATATTTCACAAATTTGTATTGTGTTTAGAGAGTTTATTCTCATTGTATCAACTTTTTAAAAATGACTTGAGTCCTTGGTAAAGGGCCAGTAGTCCCAAGAATAAGTGAGACTCTAAATTATACAGCAATATAATGAAAAATATTTGGAAAGGGTAAGTAGGATTTTACATTTTTACTACCATTGAAGTAATGAAAAAGTTAAATTTTAAGCAGCCGAGATAGTGCTTGAGGAATGTATTAAAAAAGAGTTTGGCTGGGAGTTTGTGGAAGGCATGCAAAGATGGTGCTTATGTATATGTCAGAGCCTTCAACAGGACCCAAGGAGAGTTTGCACAATCACGTTAATGGCACATCTTCCAGTACATTAGCAGAACAGTTAGAGCAAAGTGAAACTCAATGGTCTCTGCCCCCCATGACTCCCCAGTGCCTGATTAAATGCCAGGGGACTGTGAGCAGCGATCAGCTCAAGCTAGATAGATACCTCCTCGTAGGTATTTATCTTCCCGTAGGATTTAATGGTAAGGATGTAGGGAAATTGAGGACATGTTTCTTACCAATGAAGTCAAGAAAGGAAAAATGTCAAGTTCAGGACCATTTTGTGGAGAAAATACAAACACAGGCCTGGACAGAGGTGTGAAAAACAACAGACTCCTCACGGCTCTCTGTAAGTGTTTTCTAGTCGTTCTTGACATGTGATGGTTCTTACTATTCCCCAGTATGTTCCATTTTTATCTTATTTTTCTACTGATATGTGTTCTTTTAAAGTGTAGGGCTGGAGATAAGGCTTAGCTGTTAAAGGCTAGGCTCACACAGAGCAATGTAAAATGTAGGAAGAACGTATCAAGACTTGTGGTTCTTATTAATTATTCTCTTTATTTAAAGGTATGGAATCTTTTTTATTATATTGGTTTCTTTATTCTCTCTCTCTCTCTCTCTCTCTCTCTCTCTCTCTCTCTCTCTCTCTCTCCTCTCTCTCTCTCTCTCAGTTTTTGGTACTGTTTGGGTGGATCTAGGAGGTGTGGCCTTGCTGTACTAAGTGTGTCACAAGAGGCAGGATTTGAGATTTTAAAGATTTCTAATTCGCTCTCTGCTTTGAAGTTTTTGTTCAAGATATGAGCTTTTAGCTGCTACACCAGAAGCATGTCTGACCCCTATTGCCTTCACCCCACTAAACCTTCCTTTTACAAGTTGTCTTGATCATGGTATATTCATCAGCAATCAAAAAGTAACTAATTCAGGGTCTAGGGATTGAGCTCAATTTCTCGACTGATTCATGACCTCAGTCCTCGTTAAGAATTTTTGCCCTTTAAAGAACCACTATACTTAGATTTTACTGCTGGTTACCAGATGTTCACAGTGGTGAGAAGAGAGTTCTGGGACTCAAACATGGGGACTGAGCATGCTGAGTACACACTCACTGTGTCCCTGAGCACTGAGTATGCACTTATTGTATCACTGAGCACTGAGTGTGCACTCACCGCGTCCCTGAGCACAGAGTGTGCACTTACT
This sequence comes from Mus pahari, assembly GCF_900095145.1. Lineage (NCBI taxonomy): Eukaryota > Metazoa > Chordata > Mammalia > Rodentia > Muridae > Mus > Mus pahari. Next base: position 17,067,472 of record NC_034604.1, on the reverse strand, counting down.
GTATCCCTGAGCACTGAGAATACACTCACTGTACCCCTGAGCACTGAGTATACACTCACTGTGTCCCTGAGCACTCACTGTGTCCCTGAGAGGTTAGTATGCACTTACTGTTGAGCACTGAAATGAGCTCTCTGTATCGCTGAGCTATTTTATATCCCCTATTTGTCCAACTATTTTGATAAGTGCCTCTTTGCATTTTGAAAACAATGAAAAAATAATAATGTAAACTCAGTTTCAAAGCACTAAAAATAAAGCTTTATAAATGAATGGTATAGCCAGGCGTGGTGGCGCACGCCTTTAATCCCAGCACTCGGGAGGCAGAGGCAAGCGGATTTCTGAGTTCGAGGCCAGCCTGGTCTACAAATTGAGTTCCAGGATAGCCAGGGCTATACAGAGAAACCCTGTCTCGAAAAACCAAAATAAATAAATAAATAAATATAAATAAATGAATGGTATAAAAAGCCTTTAGAAACATTTATACATTCTAATAGTTCACCACTCAGGAACTTCCAGTAAGGAGGCAAAGTCTTAACTATACCCCAAAATGTGCCTACAGAAAACTTATAAAGTGATTATTAATAATTGAAATATAATAAATCTTTAAAATGTCAGTCAGAAAGACTAATAAATTATATACGATAAAATACTACATAGTCATTTTAATGGCACAGTTTGAAATATATAATAACATAGAAAATATTCACTATACATTGCTAAATGAGAAATGTGAACTTCAACATTTTATTAAGCTTTTGTCCAAATTAAGCAGAGATACACATTATATATGCATACATGCATACATACATATGCACATCATAAAAGTAGCATCTATGTCAAGTCAAATAGTGGTAGATAGAGTTAGGGTAGTAGAATTGTAGCACACATTTTTTTTTCTCTATTGAATTCTTTAATGTTTAACATTTTATGATATCAACATATAAAAACCACATTGGTTCACCGCACCCCAAAATTTAAATGAAATTAAAAATATTCTGATGGGGAAATTTTTCATTTGCTTTCTAGGTAAGAATAGGCATAAAATTTTAAGACATAGCTTTGGGAACGAGTAGAAAATCCACTAGAAAAGCTTAGTGTGATCTTCTGTCATCTGAAGTCACCCTGTGGTGTCACACCCAGCTCTCAGAAGGGCAAAGGAGGATGTGTCCATTTCACCAGTGTATGCTGGTATCCAGCAGGGGCGTTGGGCACCACTCTGTCTCCTCTCACCGTGTGGGGAATTGCAGGCTGGTCCCCAGTCCAGCTGAGGTCTGAACCCCGATGGTCATAATTCACCTACGTGACACCTCATGCTCCTGGAACTCTGGCCCCTGCCTAAGTTGCCACTTCCCACGGCCCCCACAAGAGAAGCATGGTCAGTAGTCAAGTAAGCAGTGGTCCAAGCTTCTGACCTTCAGGCTAAACTCCTCCCCAGTTACCTAGCAACAGTGAAGGCCATAAAAGGGGTGTTCAGTCCCCACCTCTTCTCTTACGCCTTTATTCCTTTACCTCTCACTTCTCTCTCCTCTTCCCTTTCTCTTTGTCTTCTCCTCTTCTCTCTCTTCTCTCTCTCTCTCTCTCTCTCTCTCTCTCTCTCTCTCTCTCTCTCTCTCTCTCCCTTCTCCCTTCTCCCTTTCCCCCTGCATTTCTATAAAGCTCTTAAATCATAGACAGTCTCTGCTCCTTCAAGGCCCACTGCACACTCTGGTCAGTGTTGGGAACTTCTTCCCCTATTCCCTCTCTCCCACAACCCTGGGGCACTAGCTAGGTAGCTCCGGGAGGGGGGGGTCCCCAGTCGGGGGAAGCCCCTTTTCCACCCCTGCCACGTGAGTCAGGCATGCTCACCCGGGGCCCTGTGGAAAAGCGTCCAGCAGTCTCCCCGTGTCGGCCTGCCCAGAGCACAGAAACTCTGGCTAGACGAGGTATATTTTTCCTCACCACTTCTCCCTGGGCCCCACAGGGCCTCCCCTTATTTATTTTGTTCCCAACATCACCTATCACCGCTCTCTGAGAGACCGAGTAGAAATGTGTAACTTAAGGGTCCTGGTAGGATGGACCTTTCTGGGAGGCTGTTATAGCAGAGAGCTAAAAATCTCATCATCTTTCTAGGGAGAGACTTAACTGAAAGCATCTATAACTGCCACGACACAGAAACTCTCCTGAGGCTTTGAGTCAGCAGAGCTGCAGACTCACACACCAGCTTAGAAGTTTTGTTTGTTTGTTTGTTGACACTAGTAGTTTAATAAGAGAATCTTTTTATTTTGGTACTAATAAAAGCAAAATGAAATGTCTTGTGCCTTTAGCTTGTGACATTTAAATACATAAATTCATTGAGGGAAGATCTAAATTATGACACCAACTATAAACTCTTCTAATTGTAAAACAAACTAAGATAATGCATTTCATTAGAGATATAGTATATAAACTGTTTTTTAAATATATTTATTTATATATATTTAGAAAACAATTTATTGGATTGGCTAGTTTGCCATGACATGCATAAGACCCAGCACTGCAAAAGTAAAAATAACAATAGGTCCTTTAAAAAACAATTCATTAACATGCAAAATGAATAATTATTCAATAATTTCACTTCATTTAGAGAGCAATTATTGGAGCTTTAGGACTATCCAGACAACCTGTGCCCACTTAACCATGCCAAAAGAAAGTCTTGTATAATTCCCAAAACTACAGTCTTCAACTGAGTTCTTATGCTTGCTTGCAGTGAAAGTAGCTTCCACAAAGACCCACTTCTTCACAAACTAGAACTTACAATATCTAGCGTTGTACATATGCATAATCATAATACACGTATGTGATGAGTTTGATAAACTCAACAATTTAATTCTTGTCATCTCCACTTCATTTCTGATTTCTTGAAGCTTCTATAACATTCAACCTAACGGTATCTGCTTTGAGCAACTATAAATAGTAAAAGCCACACCAGGGTATCTTTCCTGAAATCATGCTCTCAAAGGCAGAGAAATAGCTCAGTGGGTTAAGGCCTTTGCCACCAAGCCTCAAACTTGAGTTCTCGCCTCAGGACTTGGGTGGTGGAAGGATAGAATTGAAGCAGACAACTTTTCCTTTGATGTCTACATACATGCACAGCTGTTTGTGATGTTTCTCTTCATGGTCCTCTAATAGCACTGTAACGTTTGTGTGATCCAACAATCTACTTAGAAAAGTCATAGCCTGTATCAAAAGGGACGAAAAGGAAATTACAAAAGTAAATGTCTCGGTGTCCATTCGGGAGATATCTGTTCCCTTTATACACCTACAGATATCATCTACCTGGGTTACCTGCTATATACGTTAGGTGTTATGAAGACTAACCAAAGACACCCCTTAGAACAGATGGTATTAGGTGACTTCTGGGAAAGGATCATTTGACCCCCCCCCCCAAAGGGACCATAACCCACAGAGTGAGAACTGGTGCTTTAAAGAGACAAAGTTATAGTGACAATAAACAATGCCAATAATTATCACAATTGCAGTCAATAAGCACAATCTCTACTTTGTGATGAATAGCGATCTCAGTGTCAGTGGTCTCCAGTGTTCAGATGAATGTCAAGGAACATTGGCCATACGTGTTTGGATCTTAAAAATCTTGATACTCTCTAGACCTGATAGATTGTTTATGATGGAGATGTGGTGAGCTCTGAAGTAAAACAGAATGTGCTGATCCAGGCTATTGAATGGTCAATCCGACAATCACTTATCACTTTCCCCGTACCAAGCATGGTGATAGGAGGTGGAGAAGCAAAGAGGAATCTAATATGTCAATCAAGTGCCAGAGCTACTTGATCTCTAGTAGGGAAAGCCAACATGAGAATGGCATGAGGTAGCAATTAGCACAATAGATGTGGGTTTTCCTGGCTATGATGACATCATAGAAAGCCATTCTCTTTCAAAAATAATTGCTTGTCTTTTTTTTTTTTTTTTCAGAATACAAAAAGCTAGAATTGGAAGACATGTTCCCCAAGAAGAGAAAAGGAGAAAGGCAGTCTAAGCTGCTCCAAAGGCGTGCAACAGCAAGACAATTGTGGCATCCCACGGCATCAGAAGGCAGCTCATTGAAATGAGTCTTGGGAGGCAGACCAATCGTGCAATGGAATATGGTTGCACAAAGGGCTTCACACTTTATTCTTTGAGCAAGGGGGACACAGGCACTGTACAAGAATTTAGCCAGGGAGTGACTTCTAGGTTATCTCTGTCAATAGAATAGAACTAAACAGAAAGGTAAAAGAGCCCGAGGTTCCAGAGCAGCACTAGGGCCATGAACTTTGCAATTACACCTAACCACTAGCTTAGTATGTGCTCCAGAACACTGTGAAGAGCAACATGTAATGTTATCTCGCAAAGCTGATGGTGCAGAAACTGAATAAGCATCTGTAAACAGTCAGTGCACAGTTAGAAGACTGGGGTGAGAGTCATGGAGGTCCTCAAGTATCTCCTGTCCCGCTCACCTCGGGCTTACCAAGGTCAGCTCTCCCAGGCTCAGTTTGGCTCATTCATTCATTCCACAGACTCTAGACTCAAAGAGGCAAGCCCTATGTTAGGGTCTCCTTTCTGAGGACTGTTCCTCTATTGTGTGCGGTTTTTCCTAAATCTACGACTGCCTTTTAATCTGAACTTGTCTATCCATTTCTTCTCTAAAACTGGCCCTCTCCAACAGAACTTTTAATAACACAGGCTGAAACATTCCTAATTTCAAATCCTCCATCAGCAAGGTTCAAAACTTCACATTTTTTGAGTACTGACAGGGTAAGTAAAAAATTCTATAGCTGGTCTCAAATGACAGTCACAGGCACACTGAAAACAACATGTGAAATTACATCCACAGGGCTCCAGGGTAGGGCACAATGCTGAGCCTGTGTGAAGCCTTGGATTCAAGCCCCAGCATCTACAATAAAATACTAAAAAAAATGTCCATCATGCATTTAGGTATATATAAAATAGAAATGGTATTTTTATATATATATATATATATATATATATATATATATATATATATATATTCAATGTACAGATGAAAATGAAAGAATTTCACGAATCAACTAGGATTTCACTCCTCAAAACATCATATTAGCTATATGCAAATATCCTAAAATAAAAACAAAGCTGAAGTCCTTCTTGCTTCAAGTACTTCAGATAAGGAATACTCAACTTGAAATAGCAAAGGGTCTGCTATGTAGACACTGTGCTAATTCCTCAGGGTGTGTTCAATGACTAGATTCTCATACAAGCCCTCTGAGACGAATACTGTTGCAAACTTAAATCTTTCAGAGGAGGAAGCCACAGATTTCCAAGGTTCTATACAGGAGCAACACCACTAACTAAACTCAAGGGTGGTATGTATACAATATTTGAGTATTTAAATTTGTGTATTATGTGATGGAGGTCAGTTCTCTTCTTCTACCCATGCGGATCCCAGAGACTGAACTCTGGTTATCAAGTTTGGCAGCCAATGGATAAAGGATCCATTGGGTCCTCTCACTGGCAAGTTGATATTTTTATTTATCTAAGAATATGCTATTTGCCTGGAGAGATGGCTCAGCAGTTAAGAATACTTGTGTGCTTCTAGAGGACCTGAGTTTGGTTCTGAGCACTCATATCAGGCAGCTTACAAATCTGGCCTCGATGGGCACCTGTACACTTGTGGTGTATTCTCTCTCTCTCTCTCTCTCTCTCTCTCTCTCTCTCTCTCTCTCTCTCTCTCTCTCCTTATTAATTAAACAAATACACGTTTATAATGAATCTCCTGTACACTTCACCACTGTGCTAACAAGACCTCCTTTATTACAAGTACTTCAGAGGAATCTGCTTACAGTTGACTCACAGTTTTAAAGTTTCTGATGTGGTCCATAATAGGTTGGATTCTTTGCTTTGAGGACTCTATGAGGTGGAGCTGACTGTTCCCTTCATCACATCTAAGAAGCAAAAGAGAAGAAAAAGAAGGAGCCAGGGTTCTACAGTTTATCCTCCTCAGGGGACCCCATCCCAAATAAGCTAAAGACCTCTCATCAGAGCTTATTGCACCATCTCTGAATAGCTCCACCAACCCCCCTCATACTGTAAGGGTCCATGATTCACTGAAGAATGATACCCTGGACTCAAATAATATGCAAATGCAGAGTGTTTTATTCTGCAGAAGTCCAGCATGCTGGGGTCTCCCATTACCAAGATAGAGACCCCGAACTGAGCTCATAGGCGCAATTTAAAGCCCATTAGGGGAGTTCCAGGGTAGGTGGGCTTTGTCTTGCTCTATCTGTAGTTAAGTGCAGTAGTGAGAAGAGGGGAAGGCACAGGACAGCAGTTCAATCCATAACTGACAGTGAACAACAATTGAGGAAGCTCACTCACTCCCTTTGGACCAGCCTGTCTCATCCACAGATTCCAGGGAATCATTTACGATCCTGAACCCCGTTCCTGGGATTTTACATACCCTGTGTTGGTTTAATAATCCTCAAAATATATGGAATATTGGCAGTTCAGTTGATATTTTCTTACTCTTACCAAAGCTCCATCTCATGAACTTAATGTTTCTTAAGGATGTCTTCTGTTTGAGAAACTTACCAGGAATTGGCTCATTAAAACTTCTTCCCTTAAATGCTTAGGATAGAAATGAAATCTTTCCTGCCAGGTCAGCAACAAGAGCAAATTTAATGCAAGACCTTTATTGATTTAAAAACAAATCTGATTATATTAATCTTTTTACTTTTTGTCTTGTCTTTAGATCATAGGTCATCAGTCCTTTTTGGGAGAGAGCTTTTAAGGAGAGTATAATAGAAACAGAAAGCGATGTTTTGTATTTTTTTAAATAAGCTTATCATATAAGGATTTAAGGTCTAATTAACGGACAGATGAAGGACATCTGACCTTACCCAACCTGGGATATTTTCTGTCATCTTTCTTTTTTGAGTCTAAGCTTTATTTTCAGAAATGATGAAGATATTTAGAAAAACATAGCTGGTACTCAGAACGGTGTGGTTTTGAAACATGTGAGTGAATCTCAGAACGTTACGTTATCTCTGATGTAGCTTGTTCACGAGTGAAAAAAAATTAACAAGATGTCACAGAATGAAAAAGTTGAACAGAAAAATTTAGTAGCTAATATAAACAATATTCTAAAGTGAGAGTCCCGGGGAGGAAGTGTGAGGAAGAATCTCTTGTGTTTTTCCTCAAAAGCTCATGTTCTGGCTTGCTTATGTGAACAGGCTTTTCTTAAGCCAACCTTCTAAGAGGCAATGGCATCTTTGCAGGGTCCCGGGGCACTGAGCACCTAATACTGAAAACGTGTTGATGGAACATGTTCACCTCATCAACTGCTCACCTCTTCTAGTTTAACTTCACATGAAAGAAAATCAGCACACAATACAGATGTGTGCCGAAAAATAGGAACCTCTCACTCTCTTCTATTGTCTGAGCTCTGCTGGCAACTAGCAAATCCCTATTTCAAAACTGTGGACAACACTATTATGGCAAATAGCCTGTAGGTTGAATACTAGAACTGGTCTCCCAAGAGCTGTGCCATTTTGTGACATCCCTCAAAGTTCTGGTAGGATGTTTAGGAAAGGGAATTTATCCCTGGTTCTTAGAAGAAAACCTCTCTGCCCTTTCCCACTGTCCGAGGAGGGTGGCCTTCTGGACAGTGACACTCTGTATCTTTCTGTGTCTTGGGCTCTTATGCATTCTGCCTCGCAGCCACACTTGGGCTGGTCACAGAAACTTCCAACTGATCTGTAGGGCTGGATGAGAAGCACCTCGGAAGGCTGGCTTCACAGAGGCCTCCAGCAGGCTCTTCCCTGTCCCGGTCACTAAAAGGTGGACAACCTGCAACTGCCAGAGGAAACATCAGAGTTCGTCACTTCCCACCACGAAAAGGACTGCACCTCGGACTCTGGGAAGGACCTGCCGAGCGAGGCTGCAAGGCGCCGGAGCGGTCGGACGGGGGAGCGAGAGCCAAAGCTTGCGGAGCGCAGCCGAGCGGGTACCGCAATCCGGGGAGCCGCCTAGAAGGGAGGCAGAGCGCCTAGCTAGTGAATGGTGGGAGGCGGAGCCTGAAGGGGGCGGAGCTACGAGAGGCAGCGCCTGAGATTGAAGTAGGGGAGGCGGAGCTAGGTGGAGAAAGGAGGAGCTAGAAGAAGGTGTGGTTATGTGGGGGCGGGGCATGTGGAAAGCCCAGCCTACTGAAAGGGAGGCGGAGCTAGTGAAGGTGGAGTCCGAGTTCCTGGGAAGTGAAGCCTGCGTACCAGAGGAGTGGTGCTAGCGTTGTGGGGGCGGAGACCGAGTCAAAGAGGCAAGGCTTCCTTGGGGAGGCGGAGCCTATACTCCTGGGAGGCGGAGTCTCCGATGGGGAGGCGGGCGCGGAGGCGGTGCCGGGGCGGGCTGCGCAGGCGTCGCTTGCACCTTGTTGATTAGTCAGTGCCGGGAGCGCTGCTATGGCGTTCCTCGGACCCGCGGCTCCTCCTCACACTGTGCTCGAGGCGGAGGCTAGGAGAGGGCCGAGGAGGAGGAGGCGGGCGCCTGGCCGCCGCAATTGCAGAGCCGGGGCCAAGGGAGGCGGAGGCGGAGCGGGAGCCACCGCAGCCAGCCGGGCCGCCTGCAGTGCTCCCCTGGCTTGAGGGCGCCGGGCGCCTGCTATGCCTCGGTGTGGCCACTGAAGCCAGGCGCCGGCGTCCCCGCCGCTGTGCCTCGCTGTCCGGCTGCCCGCGGCGGGAGTACGGAGCCGCCAGCCAGCCAGCGGTGGCGCGAGCGCGGGAGCGCGGGGCAGGAGGAGGCGGGGAAGATGGACCCGGCTCCCTCGTTGGGCTGCAGCCTCAAGGATGTGAAGTGGAGCCCAGTGGCCATGCCGCTCGACCTGCTGGTCAGCACCTACCGGCTGCCCCAGATCGCGCGGCTGGACAGCGGTGAGTGCCTGCGGGACCCACGGGTGCCAGGAAGGGTGGGACCGGTGGCGGGGGTGGGGGAGAGTTTCGGGGGAGGGGGCGGTCAGTGCTCACCCCTAGCCGTCTAGTTGGCCCAAGAGGCTGCCGCAGCTCTGGCGGTTGCTCTCCACTCCCCCCCAGCAGCAGCCCTCGCCGTGCAAATCAGAACCCTTGCAGTGCAGTAAATAAGGACACCTTATATCGTGGAAACCTACAGATAGTAATCTTGGACGCAAGAATTACTCAATCTGGGAATCCTGAAGTTATCTTAGGCAACTTTCTGACGAAAATAATTGGACTCTTGGTGGTATCTTGCTTGGGGTGCTCTCTCCAACTGGCCCTCCCTGCAGATTTCAGAGGAAAAGCTCCCAGGTGACCCAGTGAAAACGGATCTCCTTTCTTGGTGACCTTTTATTACAGCTCGTCTATTCTGTTTAACCCAACAGCGAGTGATTTGGGGCTGTGTACAGAAAATGTCTTTAGCAGAAGTGATGGTATGCTTAAGGTTAATTATTAGCTTAGCGCTCTTCCAGCTTAGAAAAAAAAATATTTTAAGCCACTAAAACGTATTGATTTGCAATCTGAGCTTTGAACCAAGAAATGTCAGTATTTCCTGAAACTGACCTCAAGAAAACAGCCAAGAGCACACCCCCGACACACACACACACACACACACACACACACACACACTGGTTATTCTGCACTGTGACATCTGCAAACAAATATGTAGATGTGCTACTGGCAGTCAAGTGAACACCTTTGAATTTGAGAGTTGTGACATTGGAGGGGGCGTTTAAATTGTGTCTGTATAAAAAGACCCTGTATGCTTATCAGGTTTAACTTCATGGGACTGCAGATTGTAGGAAGAAGTCTGTTTGGCTGTAGGGGAGTGGGGCACCAGGTTGGCAGCAGGCAGGCACATAGACAGAGCTGTGGCCACATGCAAGCCAGATCAGAAACAGGTCTGAGCAGAAGGATGTTACTTTTTCCAGTGACAGACACTCGCTCCATTTCCTCATTTTCTAGAGTAAGAGTGTTTCACCCGAAACATATAAAATGCTGCCACAGAATTCCCGTTCTATTTCTTGTCTATGAAGTAAAGTTAGACATTAGAAACCCGGACAGGAGAAGTAACATATAAGAAAGTTTTTAAAGCTGGGGGAGCATTGGCATGCTTGCTGCCCTTGTCTGTGGTGGCGGTGGTTGGGGGTGGACCCTGGGAATAAACTGGTTTTTAAACTAGGAATGAAGCGTGTGAAGATAACACTGTTGAACCCAGGGGAGCCCAGATGGCACATTGAAGCATTTCTGCTTGGCAAAGTGTGTTGTGCTATGTATCTGCAGACGTGTGTGTGTGTGTGTGTGTGTGTGTTTGCAGTTTCATTTCCTCCTCCACTGTGCAAAATTGTATGTTTTGGCAGATTGTGAGTCTTTACCTTTCCATTTCCAGACCTTCCCTCATCTCTGCGAACTCTGCCAAAACTTCTTAGCTAGACAAGAGAGCATTGGTGCGTTCTGTGTGAAAATTACCCAGGGTTCTTCCGACTCAAAGTGCAAAGAGGCCTCAGACATAACTTTTAAAGTCTCATTCTCCACGTCCCTACCCCTCTCACTCATTAAAAGAATCCGAATCAGCACAGAGCTCACCCCACACTTCTTTTCAAATTAGGATGTAGGCTGTGAGTTTCAACACTGTCCTTTCAAGGCCTGGGATGGACTTGATCACCATATGGAATTCTAGTTCTTTGTTGTAAATTCCTCTTGTGATTACAACTTGAGAATCACTTCAGCACACTAAGTTCATACTTGTAACCAGTACTGCCTTGTACCTGATCCCTTCATTAACCAGTCCCATCTCCTTTTGATTAGCATAGATTTTAATATCTGCATTCTATTCCTTGGGAATAGCTGTAATACTTATCTATCTGTTCCTCTATTGATGGACATTAAGCTGCTGCTGCTACTGCTCCTCCTCTTCCTTCTCGCTGCTATTTGTAAGTTCTGAGATAATGAGCATTCCTGTACATAGATTTGTTTTGGGAGTGAGAATGCATTCCTGGCTTGCTGAATGCACAGGAGTCCCTTTAAAACTTGTGATACAATTGTCTTTGCTCTAGAGAGACCAAAGGTTATACTCATACAAACAAGGGCATTGTGAAAATACCACTGGGCTCATGTCCTTACAGAAGGACTTATAGAAGTCCTTATAGAAGGACTCTATGTTGATTTCTTAAGTTTTTACTAATCTTAAGGGCAGGGGACATGTCATTTTAACAATTCAATTTGGGTAGACTTTAAAAAAGCCAAATCATAAATTCCTTCCATAAACATTGTTCACTACAGTGTTGAGGACAGGCTAAGGACATTGCTGCCATACTTTCAGATGCCACAGGTAAATTCTCAGGGTTTGTAAAGTCTAATCTTCTGTGTGTGTTTTAGCCAGTTTTAATGCTACAGGAACATTTTACAGATACGCATGCATGCACAGACCTGAAAAGTAGTTATTTTCCAAATCATTTGTTTTAAAAGAAACCAGAAAGAAATAGAAAAACATGCCCTAAACTGACATCATGCTAAGTGGAAGGATCGGGGCTGTCTTTAAGGAGTCCTGGAAGAACATTAGAAAGTTGGACTTCACTGACCACCTGTTGCACACACATATAAATCCACGTGTTGCACACATTGTCTTTGCTCCTCAGTAGCCTTGCTTTAAGGATTTGGGGAGTGTGGACTCAGAGGTTGAACAAAAGAGTCAAAATGAGCAGTGGGATTTCCAGCAGCCTTTGTGCCCCTTGGTGCAGGCTGTGTTGCCTCCTCCTGAGAGAAGGGAGTGGGAAGGGCCAGGTCTGACTTCTCTAAATAGCCTCACTGTCTCTGAAAGCTTAAGGACCAGAAAGTCAATATTTTTAAAATGGTGTAGACACTGAATTAAGTGCTGGCGTCATCCATCATATTTAGATGACTTTTTGCTTCCCAAAGGAGGGGCTGGGAAGGGAAGAAGGGAGGTTACCGAGGGAGAAAGCTGGGAGAGAGAAGGAAACAAGTGCCATGTGGGGCTCATGTTCGTATCTGTTCAAATGACTTCTTTGTACAGTTTGTATTTAAAAAGTATTAACTTGACAGTCCATGAATTTTCCATGCATGAGCCAGGCAAGTTAGATGCATTTAATTTGATATGTCCTATGATAAATTTTTAAAATAATTTATTCATATGTATGTGCGTGCGTGAGTGCGCGTGTGCGCTTGCACAGGCATACATACCAGAATGGACATGTGCATGTTGGAGGATAACTCATAGGAGTCAGTTCTCTCCATCTACCATGTGGGTCTGTGGGATGGACTTCAGGTCATCAGATTTTCCAGCAAGTGCCTTTATCAACTGAACCATCCTACCTGCTCTCCAATGAAGAAATGTATCTTTGAGAGGTAAACACAAAATTTGTGAGTCTTCCTAGTTTTGCCTCCCGAGCCTTTCTGGAGAATCCAAAGGAGAAGCCTGTAGTTGTTCTCCCTGAGAATTTGATAGGACGGCTATGATTAGCAGAGGCCAGCCTGTTACTGATTCGCTCACTGTCGGGCATCTTAAATGGTTGTCAGTTGTCGTCTTGTAAGTTGTCTGTAGGATCGGATCCCATGAATTCATTCAGAACCAGGAAGAGGACAGAGAATAGTAACTCCTGCTCCATTCCAGCAGTCCTTGCTCAAAGTTGGGGCTGTGGGGAGCTATCTTCCACTTCATCTTGCAAAAAGTCTTAAAGATCTAGCTCTAAATTTTCTTCCCTCCCTCCTCCCCCTTCTTCCTTCCTCCCTTCCTTCCTCTCTTTCTCTCTTTTTTCCTTTAAGAACTCATGTACCCTAAGCACATTCTAAACTTGTTCTTTAAAACTTTTCATTCTTGCTTTAAATGAAAAAAATGCAACATATTGTAAATATTGATATTTTAAAATACATTGTTATAACATTTCAAAAGCTCTAGTAGAATCTGTGCTTGATTCCCAGTGTTTCATATTATTTTTATCACATTTATTGCGTGTGGTATGTGTTTGTATGTGTGTGTGGTGTGCATTTGTGTGTGTGTGTGTGTGTGTGTGTGTGCATGCTTGCACCACGGTGTGAGTGTGGAGGTCAGAGGACAGCTTGTAGAATTTGGTTCTCTCCTTCCACCTTTTGGGTTTAGGAGATCAAACTCAGGACATCAGACTTAGCAGCGGGTACCTTTAGCCATGGAGCCTTTTCACCAGCCTTCAATTATTTATTTTTAAAGAAGCATGAGTTAGTCCTCAAGCTGTTGTAAACTCTGTACCTTTTCCTCATATCCTTAAATCCATGCTTCTGCCTCCTCACACACTGAATCAAGTCCCCATTCATTTTCCCTTAGTGTTCAAAATGACTTTATTGATCCTTCTGTCACAAGTTTAGAAACAGAACACATTGGAATATAACATTTTGTACTTCTTTTTAAAAAAACAGAAGACTTTTAGAATTTGAAAAATTCCAGATTTTAAAGATGACAATATTATTTTGTGACAAGGCATACATAGTACATAGAAGTCGGAGGATGCTGTTAATGGTGTTAGATCTGGCCTTTCATCCTTCTTGTGTGGGTTCTGGGGCTTGGACTCTGGTTGGCAGCCATTTGTGACAAGTCCCTTTATCCACCAAAGTTTTGACCAAACAAAGAATTAGTGGCTGGGAGTGTGGTTCAGTGATAGAGCACTTACCTAGCACATAAGAGGCCCTGGCTCATTCCAGAGCCAGCCCCAAAGCACACACAGAACTTCTTAAGGTACAAAAAGTGTCACTCAGATGCCGGAGACTTTCACCCCTTAGCATGTGTCAAAAATTTCCTTGTCCCCTTTGTTTGTCCCCATGAGATCTCTGTATCCCTGCCCAGTGTGTTTTAGAAAGATCTGGGAGAAAACAATACTCGTATGAGTTACTTGAATTTAGTGGGTGGAGGACGATTTAAGGTGGATAGGTCAAGAGCAGCTTCCATCTATTATAGGCATGGTCACCACAGGAGAGAAATCCTTCCACCCTAGTCATGGCTCAAGCAGAACATGTTTTAAATAATTATCTTGTTAAGTCTTGTTCTTGCCTTTGAGCACACACCTGGGTTTGAGTAATATTGGAACAGGATAATAAGACATAGTTCAAGGCTTTGTCTTCCAAAAGGAAGAGGAAGTCCTAGGCTGTCTTCAATGATGGAGAGAAGAAAAAAGGTGATCGAGTTGGAGACAGGTAACTAAGACAGCTTTAGTCTCCTACCTGGCTGTATTAGTCACTCTTCTCACCTCTGGTCTCTGGTGTCCAACAAGCAGCTTAAGGAGGGAGAGGTTTATTTGGGCTCACATTCTGAGGTGTGCTAGTCACCATGGGAAGAAGGAAGAGCTGTGGCAGTTGCTTGCTCACATCCCTACAAATCAGGACGTAGGAGGAAAAGATCCGTGACACCCAGATGGTTTTCTCCTGGTTCCTTTTGTTTTCAGGATAATGCCAGGCCCTAGTGCGGTGACACCCACATTTAGAGTGAGTCTTCAGCCTGTAGTTGATTCTCTCTGGAAAAACCCTCATACATAGAACCCAAGTGCATCTCATTAATACCTGCTTATAATCGTCAGAGATCCTGCTAAATCCATGTTTTGTCTCTGAAATTCATGTAAGTGTTCTGTGATTGACATGGGCAGCGGGGGTAGGGAGTGTGCACATGCACATGTGTGTTTTGCTGAATCAACAGCATATAGATACTGCCCCAGAATACACACACACACATACACACACACACACACACACACACACACACACACACACACACACATTTTATGGTTTTGTTTCTCCCTGGAAGTCCATTTAGAATACAGAGGGTGCATATACAGAGGGTACAGGGATGGAAAAATGATGTTTAATGATGAATTTGGAGTCAATAACTACTGTTTAGTAGCTGTACAATCTTGGTTAGATCTCTTCATTTCTTTAATTTGTAGTTTTTCATGAAGATAAAATAGAAATACCCACCTCCAATGTGTGTTATAAATGGTCCTATAATTCATTAGCCCCATACTATGCAATTCCCTATTATAATTGTAGTATTGAGAAAAGCTTTGTTCCTTGTGGAGGAAGTAGTTAATGTATCTGCTTATTTGGGCTATTAATGCAATATAATGCAATAGCATATAGGTATTACATGTGTGTTGCCTCATAGTTCATATGCATGTCTAAGATTGGCATAGAGATTCATATATGGTTTCAGAGGGAGGCTTCTTCATGTATCACTGAGCATGAGAAGGAACTGGAGTAATGGGTGTTACTGTACTTATTCAGGTAGAGAAGCAGAAATGCTCCAGGTGGCTCAGCCTAATTTTTTTTTCCTGTGAATTATAGGTGTCATAGACATCTGCAGGTTATAGAAAGGAGTGAAGTCTTTATCAGTGAGAAAGGGTTATGAATGAACCCACAATTGGGCTGAGAGACTGAGCAGAAGGTCAGGGAAGGATTCTTAACTGAATCAGGGTCTGTCCAAGTAGTATCAAAGCAAAGGACTGAGACGTTTGAGCATCTGCATGTATTTTCATGGTTTTGTCTGCTGGTGTCCTTTTTCAGTGGCTGTGGTTAGTTCTGTATGCCAGGTAAATGATGAAGAAGTCCTTTTCATGTCCTCTCACACACGGTATACTTTTTTGCTTTCTCCCAGTTCTGACATACTCTGACTGTTGGCCATGTCTAAAAATGATGAGCTCAGGGCTGGAGAGGATGTTGCCATAGGCAGTGGACAGGGATAAACACTCAGATCCATGAGTCAAGGGTAGACATAGCTACTTTAGTGTCTTTGGTTTTCAAGTACCATGGCTGTTTTGAAAGTTTTACATGCAATGCATTTCCACACTGGCATTGAGAATCTGGGAAAGTGCTTTGACTATTGCGAGCCGCTGCCTCATCAGTTGAAGAAGGAGTATTTTGGGTCTCATTCTCTCATTGGCTGCCTTACTAAAATAGCCAGTTCTTGTAGACCAGCTTGTAAACTCATTTATTTTTGTTGGCTATCCCTGAGGGATCTGTCTTTTCACTTACTAAGCCATAGCTCGTAGAAGACTCGTAAACTCCCCTCTGGTCTTAGCGGGACCCTCAGTCTTTAGTACACCATCTCTTGTGTACAAACGAAAAGTAACTACCACTCACAGTTTATATATTTTGTCATTCTTAAAGAACATCAAAGGGTTTTAAATTTCTGCAGATTAATTCTTTCATAGCATATTCTCACATGAAAAGCCCCCCCCCCCATTCCCTACCCACCTCTGCTCTGAAATCCACAAGAACGTTTTCTCCAACTTCAGGTTAAAGATACCTAGAGCTATTTTATTGTTTCTCAGCTCCTAGCACAGAGCCCCTGCCAGGTAAGCACTTAATAAATGAATGAACAAGTTTCTGTGTTGATAACTGTATGGCCTAAGACTTCTGCAGGCCTGTAATAGCTGGTAGTTATAGTATTGTAAATAAATTCTCTCTAGAAATGGCAATTTATTTTCAGAGTAAATTAAAAAGTTGCTGGATCAATAGACCACCTGTTATGTTAAAATGAAGGTAATTGTACATGTTGCATGGTGCCATGCCTTTGAATTTTTAAACTTTGATGTCATTACATTGCTCACTCGATGCCCATGTGCATGCGTTAGAGTGCCAGAATCTGTCAGACTAGTCATCACTTACTTCTAGAAAGAAAGGCCCAATGAGGCAGTCATCTGTTCAGCCACTCGGGGTCTCATCATGGACACTAGCAATTTTATTTCTAAGCAAAGCAAACCACTTGGTTCAAATGTGCTACAAGGCTGTAATTGCTAATTTGGTACAGTTGTCTCTTCCTAGAATAGCCACAAGACTGACTGTAGTGTCTTAATCCCAGACAATGAGTTTCCTTTTATGCCCTTGAAGGAGTATTCTGTTGGAGGAAAGGAAGGAAAAACACTCCCAGTACAGTACTGTGGAGGCATTGCCTTACAACTACCAGGCAAGGCATTTTAATGGATTCTGTTCATCGTTAACCCAGACTGAAGTGGTTAAACACCACTTGGGCTTTGTTGGCTTAATGTTTGTTTAATAAATACCATATTATTGAATTTAAAATGCAATATGAATTCTTAGCACTGGAGATATTTGTTATTCTCAGTAATACTGACCATGCACTGCAAGTTATTGGGTTCAAGACTAGTAATAGCACAGAGGAGACTGCGATTGTTTTTGAGTCGTGTTTATGTATATATCCCTGGAAAGAGTTAAGCTACGTTGTGTCTGGTGGCTTATTTTCTTAACTTACTAGAGAAAAATTTCTTCAGTCAGACACTTTTTTTTTTCTATATTAAGCTGATAGTTTTGCTAATACCATACTTTAAGATGTTAGAATTGAAACTTCCCTGTCTTTCTATCAGGGAACTAGATTTACATACTCAAAATAGACAAGGGTCACCCCTTCTCTGTTGCACCATTGTTTCTAATCATGTGTACTCCCATGTAGGCAATCACAAACACTGGTTATTGGAGACTTCTGTCTGTTCATAGAAAGGTTAAAGAACTCCCCGAGAAAACCTTGCTGTGAGCATCTACCTCTGCTGGTTCTGTTTCCTCCCCAAGTGGTGCTCACTTTGAAGTACCATTCTCTGGTCGTCACCGTAGACCAGCAAGAATGGTCAGAACCACTCCCTGTCATTTCTAGCCTTAGTCTTATGCCTCTGGGTCTTTCATCACAGATTGTTTCAGGTGTTCACATTTAGGATATTTCAGCATTCATTTTTACCTTGGGGCCACTGTCCCACAAAGTCAGTCAAGCTCCAGGCCCAAGTTAAACAACAACTTAATTAGTTGAGAGAGAGGCACATGTGTGTATGTGAGTTAGAAATGCTCTAGAAGGTTCAGATTACCTACTTAAAAATAACAAGTCACAGGAAGCTTTATTAAGAGGCTCCCTTATATTTTCTATTTATTTTGGTCCCATTATTTGGCCAGTTAAAATGGAGTCAGAGTAGATAGGTTCAACAGAAATTTCAGAACCTCATTTTTATCATGGTTATTGTATATCAGCCAGTCATGCATTACAAGTTGAAAAATACACACGCGCACACACACACACACACACACACACACACACACACACCACAGTGACTTACACAACATAGGCAAGCCTTTTTCCATGTTGTCAGGACTGACATCCAGGTCCAGTGTTGGAAACTTAGACACTGTTACTGCCTTTCTGTTCTGTTTCCTTTAAGCTGTTGGTTCTGTCAAGGTGACTCCATGGTTCCGAATGGCTGCTGGAGCCCTTGCTGTTTTGTCTGCATCCCGTATAGCAAGAAGGGCAGAGGGTTATTTCCTCCTAGCTCCTCGCCACATTCACTCACATCTCGTTGGCCAGTGCTTTGGCACTTTGACATGGGAGTACATGAAGAGTCTGACCTGTGACCAAGGGTGCTGTGGCAGGAGGTGGAGGCACTGTGTGGTAGATACCTTCTGTTACTCCCTGACATCTCCCTTGTATTTTAAGAAGCCTGTTTGTTGTTTGTTTGTTTGTTGAGGATGGTGGATAATTAGTGCTTACACATGCTAGGCAAGTAGTCTACCATCAGCTATATCCTCAGCAAAGGAACCTGTTATTAGAGCTGAAAGTGCTGTGTGAAAAGCCAGGAGGAGTTGTGTATCTATCTGTAAGGAAGAGTGGTCACACAGCTGCTGCTGCTGCTTGGGCTTGTATAATTTTCACATTTTCTCTCTGACTTGATACACTCATTGGAATATTTGTATAATTTTTGAGAGAAGCTTTTCCCCTATTCTGGTCCTTTTGGACAGAAAAGTGTGATAGTTGTATTTAAAACAGTATTTTCTATTTTCATCATCACAAGAAATTTGGAAAACAAAAAAAGAAGGCAAAGTGAGTATTGGCTTTAAACTCAGAGGGCATATTAATTATAACATGACAGTTGGTATTAGGCAGATATGGAATGTAAGGACCAGATAAGAATGTAAAAGTGGGACCAAACTGCCCATCTGTCAGCCCCACACACTGCCACACTGTACTTTGTTATTGCTGGAGGATAAAACTCCTAAGGTTAATGGGCTTTTCTGCCTTACGAGTGATCTTTTGTTTTCTGACATTTTTGTACTTAAATTGGTTAGTTTCATAGCATATCATTGTTTGAGGCTCCCACCCAAAAAAGAGTTGCTTTTAGATTGTTCCTGAGTGTTGGTAAGTTGCATAAGGTTGCATGAGACCACGACGAGTGAGCCTGTCACTTTGTATGCCACCAACTGTCATAGTCATTTCTTAGTCTTTGCTATTTTAGATAATTAAAGAAAGCATGAGTTTTCTCATTTGTATTAATGTTTCTTTGGTTATTGTTAAGTTAGCTTCAATAATATATTTTCGTGTGAATTTCCTGAGATTTTTGTTCAATTTAAAACTTTTGGAAAGATTTTGTAATCAAAACAACAAAAATCATAACTTTATATTGGTTTCTATGGGATGTTTATGGGATAATCTCAAGTTTCATAGAAGTTAATCACTTTCTAAATTTTCTTTCTGTTTTTCTTCTGTTATTAAGTACTTGTTACCTCTACTTTTGTAGTTTAATAGTCGTGACCAGTTTAGAAATACTGCATGTATTGTTTTGTGCACGTAACCCATTAGAACACACCCAGGATGATGTTTGAGCCAGTTAGGTGAGCCAGACTGAAGTAGCTTCAAAGTGTTACAGCCACAAGTCTAAACACTGGTACTCGAGGCTGACTAATAAAATTCACAGAGCACTTCAAATCATGGGGACAAGCAAATATAAGAGCTTGAATGTCATTTGTCTTTTGGTGAACATATGTGCAAATGTCTTCCATGCTGTCTGTGGGGAGGGAGTTGGAAGAGTCTGACTCAGTTCTCTCTGTATAGTCCAGTGACTGACAGGAAATAAAGTATTGTCTCAGTCTGACAACTTAACACTGAAGGACTTTATGAGCAGTTTTATCTATCACCATGTGGAGGTGGCAGTTGCTGAAAGAGTATCTTTTATTGCCAGAGGAAGAGCCTCAAATCTACTACATGGTGAATGATGTATCTCATCTGAGCCTTGCTGTGTCTCTTATTTTGTTCTCCCTTCCATCCCCATGCTCTGTTTTTCTTTGACTTAACTGGAGGACAGTAATCTGAGTAGCTTATATAGAAGTTGAATGTGGAGCATAGAGAGTGGGGAGGATGGGCGTGTATGGAGTAAGTACCAATGTCAGGTAGAGTCTACCTATCTTAACTCATCCTTTACATCAAGCACTACCGCCCTTGAAACCTTGTCTGCCCATAGGCCTTAGTCATGGTTCTGTTGCTGTGAAGAGACACCGTGATCAAGGCAACTCTTATAAAAGAAAGCATTTAATTGGGGGCTTGCTTACAGTTTCAGAGGTTTATCTCATTATGATCACAGCAGGGAGCATGGCAGCAAGCAGGTGTGGTGTTGGAGAAGTAGCTGAGTACTACATCCTGAAGCAGAGAGAGACTCTAAGATTGGTTTTAGGCTTTTAAAACCTCAAAGGCCCAGTGCCAAGTGACACACTTCCTACAACAAGGCCACGCCTTCCAATCCTTCTAATCCTTTCAAATAGTGTCACTCTTTGGTGAATAAGCATTCAAATATATCTATGGGGGCATTCTTATTCAGACTACCACACTGTGATCCACTTAAACAATCTAATGTGTGTTCTTCATATTTGCTCTGTATTCACCCTCTGTCCCCATTTACCCAGACATGTATGGAATTCTGTCACTGTTTAATAAAAATTGAGTCCTGGGATTGAAGGTGTGCACTACCACAGCTGGCTTCATTCTCTTTTTGGTTGGCTATCCTAGTGATTAGCTCACCAAACCTCCCTATATGTAAAGTTATCAACTTTACTGTTTTCTCAGGATCTTCTAGTTTGTGTCTTTCTTCTCAGCCATCTCTCCTACTAGATATCTTCCTGAGTGGTGTAATGTCACAGTCAAACAACAGAATTTAGGGGTGGGGGAGTAATGAGTCTTACATCAGAATCAAAGCCCAGCAGATAGAGTGGGGTTGATTTAATGAGTGTTGAGAAGATGAAGTCCAAAAAGTCCATCTCAATCTAATTTTGTCACAGAAATATAGGAATCCATTTCTCCAAGTCAACATAAACTTAGTATAAATTGTTCTTGCCAGCTTAATGGATGCAAGTGAAATAAGGTCTTATTGCTATACTAATTTGCATTTCTTCTCTGTAAATCGTGCGAGCATGCATGTGTTTGTGTGTGCTGTTTATATAACAAGGTGTGTGTATGGGTAGGGCAGTAGACAACTTGTAGGACTCTGTTCTCTCATTTTGCCATGAGGGTCCTAGGGATTGGACTCAGTTTATCAAGCTTGGCAGCATCTCTAGCCTCTACATTATCTCACTGCTCCTTGAGATAGTATTTGTATTCCCCGGGGGATATTTTTTATTTACATCTATCTCTTGACTTTGCATTATTCCAGTTAACATATTTTAATTTTTACACAGATAGACAGGTTTTTTTTTTTCTTGATTTTAATCCTGATTAAGAAAATCTACCTGGAAACATAGATTGTGCATGTAGTCCTTTATATTGTTTAGGAAGATTTGAAAAATTACAAATTTGTCTTCAGTTTATCTGGAATTAATTTTTGTATATGATGTAAGATTTCTATTTTCTTACAGGCTGCTGTTATGTGAGTCCAGTTCTTTAAAAAAAAAAATCTGTTTACTACTGATATGAGCTATCTTTGTTGAATTTATCTTGCTTTTTAACAATAGGAAAACATACTTGAGCCACACCTGTCTTTCAGAGATTACCCTGGGCTCTGTTCCAAGAACATAAAAGATTAATGAAATCTGAAAACATCTCTTTACTTGCTAAAGAAAAGTCTTAGAAGATCTGTCTCTCTAGTATTGATGTGTTCTCCTCATGCAGTAGCCACGGGAGACCCAATAGTTGTTTGTGCAAGAAAAAAATTAAATTCCTTTTGAAGCAGGGTTGCCCTGGTGAGGTTTGGAAGCAATAGGAACTTGTGAAATGCTGTCTGGAAGCAGAGCCCAGATGCTTTGGCAGTAGACATTCTCCGGAGAAGAGTTTGTCTTAAATTCTCTACTAAGCTGTTGTGAGTGTGTTTGCACTCGTATGTCCGTGTGTGTGTGTGTGTGTGTGTGTGTGTGTGTGTGTGTG
>NC_034604.1:17036684-17045229 GCF_900095145.1 Mus pahari | reverse complement strand
GTGTGTGTGTGTGTGTGTGTGTGTGTGTGTGTAAGAGAAAGGGGAGGGGGAGGAATCATAGTTTAAGAGGGGGGTTACAAGTTGTACTTGCTTTTAGATTCTATTGTTAAGTGCGTAGTTCTGTTATTTTTGGTACAAACAGGGGCACATGTTTGCATACTGTTCTTAATGTGTATGTGTCTACTTCTCTCGGATTCCATAGTGACCCATCCTTGTTGATTTTTAAAGACTTAAATTTCTCTTACATTTTGTTTCTCTCCCCCAAAATCATTGTTAACATTGTCTTCCTAATTCTTTTTAATCTCATTTGTGGAGGTCAGAATTAAAATTTTTAGAAAAGATGTAGGGCCTCATACCTCAGTTTCAAAGTTCATAGTGTCTGCATAAATGAGGTAAAGGAACTCAGAGTGTTCACTGAAACTTTGCTTATTGCATGTGTCTTGTGTAAAATTCTAGCAGACTTTCAACCCTGGGTTCCCTGAGGATCTTTCTGAAGGTGGAATAGTGTGTACTTAAATGTTTATTTCCTTTTAGATTTGTACTTCTAAGCTGCAAGCAGAAATTCAGACTTCTCATCCCATCATAGGTTACACGGGACTAGTGCTGATGGCCCATCTGATAGATTAGAAGTCCAAGTGAATGACTCTGCCCCACATTTGTTGGGTTTGATTATATGGTATGTGCACATGTACACACACTTCATTCTTCAGTTTATAATATTCTAGCAGGTCTGGGCAAGAAAAACATCTCAACTCCAGAATCTCTCCTTTCCTGCTACAGCTCAAAGGATTTAGAGACGTTTAAACGTTTTCAATATGTATATGTATATGTGTGTATGTAGTATGTATGTATGTATATGAAGTCATGTTCATACAAGTATATATTCTAGAGTTTTTCTAAGGCCTTGACTCTTCACACTTAATTCTTAAAGACACTTCCTATCTAAGATTATATTTATATGTATTAGCCTAATGGAAAGACATTGGATTGATGAAGCCAACATAATGTTGAAATTTTGTTGGTGGATCATTGAGATTTAGCTATATTATTTCATCAAAAACTATTTGAACTTTCCACATGCCGTGGGAACATATCCTAAAATGGACATTAACATATTCATCAATTCTAAAGTTCATGTTTTTAATTAGAATATGTTTTATAATTAGTGGTGTGGCATAGTTAACTCAGTGGTGTTTATTCTGCATTGGTTGTTGTAAAATAATGATTATCTTACATCTGGGATGTTGATGTGTTAGATGGCATAAATTATGGTCATTCTACGGAATCCCTTTCTGACAAACATGTGAAAACAAAGGTGTGGATGCCCCAGTAGAGGACAAGATTGTCCCTGAATCATCCATCTCTAATGGGGAATGCTATGATGTAGATCTGGGATGTCTCCTAGAGGCCCTCTTAAAGGTCTAGGCCTGGGCTTGGTACTCTCAGGGGGCTATGGAAACTGGGAAAGGTAGGGCCTAATGAAAATATGTCAGGTTACTGTGCTGTGCCCTTGTGTAGGATGCCTTCCCTCTGTTTTGCTTCTGGATACAGACTGAACGATTTTATTTACTGTATGCCTGTGCCATTACGGGGCCTTGCCATGTGCCTCTCCAAAACTATAAACAAATACTGCCTTTTGTTATAAGTTGATTATTTCAAGTAATTATTTTATAGTAACAGGAAGCTAAGAAGAGGGAAACTGTTAGGCAACTTGTATGTATGTGAGTGTGTATGTGTGTGTGTGTGTACACATCTATGTATGGGGGACAGAGGACAACTCTTGGGAGCTGATTCTCTCCTGCTATCTTGTAGGACCCAGGGATGAAACTCAAGTGCTCAGGCCTGCATTCAAGTGGTCCTCCCAGCCCACAGAGCCATCTCACCAGTCCAAGCATTCCTTTCGTGGTATAACATACACACAAGCAAACTCACAATGTAGTTGAATGATGCTCATCCCATCTCAAGTAAAGACATGTCTAAGTCTAAATTCCTTTTTATGTTCCCTACTTAGATAAAGTCTTTGCAGATGTAATTGACAGTTATCAAATGAAGATATCCACCTGATTGGTTTATAAAACCATTAGTAAGTGTCCTTGTAAGAGAAAGGAGGAGAGATGAGAGAGTATGGAATGGAGTGGGCAGTGTGACCGTGGAGGCAGAGACTGGAGAGATGGCTATATGTCAGACTCACTTGGTGTTGTTCGAAGGGAGGTGAGGCAGGAAACAGAGCTAGAAACGTCATAGGAATGGTCCTACTCAGTAATTAAGTTTGGATTTGGCCTCCAAAATGGGGAAGGAATACATTTCTGTTGCTTTAGGCTACCCAGTTCATATCAATTTATTATAGCACTCCCAGAAAACGGCTGTGCCGACACGGACACACAAGCACTTGGACACTTACACACAAGTTCTGTTGGCCTATAGTTAACTAAAATGCTAGGTTCTTAAAAATAGAAGTTATAAATATAACTTTACCCTTAGACTTTACCCTTACATCCATCAATAGGATGTGTGAGTGGGAGTATGGTATGTGGTTTACACAATGCTATTCATTTACAAGCTTTGGATCATGCGATTGCGATCTGATACACACAGTACCAAGAGCTGGGAGCACAGAGATAAACAAATGTGGAGCTGACCCACAGGAGGTTCACAGGCCTGCTGGCTAGGTGGAGTCTTAGACAGTTAACTGTTACCCTGAGATAGAGAGAGGGAAATGCTTCGTCTCAGAGTCAGTTCATTTTGCCAAGGACACTTGAGCAGCCATTTCAGAAGGCATCATTTGACTAGTGAGCTAGTCATTGAAGCATGAATAGAATTTTGCCCTGTTTAGAACAGGCAGAGTTGTATTCCTGACAGAGGTTCAGAGCAACCAAACCACAAGCATCTGAGAGAAATGAGGCCCCAAAGACAAGTTGGAAACAGATTTTGAAGAGCAGTAGCATACTGAAGTTTGGATTTCACCTGTGGCTGCACTGGTAGCTCTTAATGCCGGGCTCCCTTCCAGGACACAAGTGACAGCAGATGCATTGGAATTCCTAACTTTGATGAGAGTCAGTGTCAAAACTGCAAATAATGCATATTATAAGACTAGGCAGGCCAAACAGGTTTCAGAATGTAGTTGGAAAACATTATAGGGCCGCAGGTGTAGGAGCGATCTAGATTTATTTTATTTTATTTTATTTTGAGGATTGTTTTCATCATCTTGGAACATCATTTACAAGGCAGGGGGTGAGAAAGAATATTTGGAAACCATAGGCTAATATAGTGAAGAAAAAAATGTGGCCTTTAGCCCAGAGCAGGTTGAAGAGCCATGCAGAAGGTGAGTGAGTCTTACTATGGAAGTGACTGGATATGTGAGTGGAGAAGAAGGAAGCTTTAACTAGACCCAAGGCTTTGTGTCAATACTGTATCAAAGATGACCAAAAAGCAGGCTGCTGGTGAGCGTTAGCAACAGACAACTCCAAAAGGTCAGTGTTTTTAAACAAAAAAAGATTAGGCAGTGGATACAAGAGAAAGGTGAGGCACACTGTCGGCCGCTTGCACCACTCAGAGCTCAGTCCCCACCACTTCGAATAATTGAATAAAAATTAAAGGAAAAAATAGAAGTGTATGAATTTCTCACAGATTGCCTACTCCATGGCCTCCTCCCCTTCCTCCTCTCACTGCAGGTCCCAGGTTGGGAGTCCCCATAACTGGGTTTCCAAACTGGTGAAGCAGGAGACTGAATAGGTCTCCTTGGTCCCTTAAAACCTCTGCCCGGAAGTGATGTAGCTCAGATCCGTGAGACATGGCACTGTTCGTCGCTGGTTCTCCTGCCACACTTCCAAGAGTCAGAGCACTATGTGTCAAAAATGACTCCAGCATCTGTGATGGTGGAGATACAGGAAGATCGTCTGGAGCCAGGCACAAGTATTTTAGGGAAGCTACATTTAAATGTTGGAGCGTTTGCATCCTGAGAGTCCAGGGCTAGAGAAATGGTAATAGGGGATCGAATGCAGTCATTATAAATCAAGTGAACACAGTTATGAATAACACAGACCAGGTGTGACTAGACTCAGCTCAAAGGTGGGAAAAGACCAAAGTTAATAAGCTGTGGCTACAAATGCTGAAACCCTATATGTTTTGTAGCAGCTGGTTATAACTTTAAATTTTTATCTAATCGTTGCCATCGGGTTGAATGAATCACTTAAACAGAATGTGGCTTTTGTAGACTCCAAAATCGTTGACTGGCATTTAATGATTTAAAATGTGCCTTTAGATTTTGCAGTAAGATCCCAGCCTAGTTTTTACCCCAGCAGGAAAGACGATGCCTTGCAAAGGGTTGCTACTGTAATGTGGGACAGAAGGTCAGTTATATGTTGATTCATACCAAGGTTGCTGAGTACTCAGAAAATTAGAATGTCTTATTCCCCCCCCCCCCCCCCCCCCGTCTCTGCCTCAGACAGCAAGATAGGCTTATCTTGCTGTAATGATGTTCTTTTTATAGCTTCAATTACTGACAAAGGGAGGTAGTTAATAGCAGTTTTCCCCATTGGCTGAGGTTCAGACATAAGACTTACATTTCCTATTCTCCATTCTCTTGAAAGGTTCTTACACGTTGCCTGCCTGACCTCCATAGGGGGTCTACATTAGAGTATTCACTTTTAAAACGTTTTATGTGTACATATGTAATTAATTACTCTCACCAAATTAACTCTCCTTCCTTCAAAATTGTGTATTTATCAGAAAAATGAAGAAATAAACCTGGCCTTACTATATGCCACCATCTTTTCTTTCTGATACAAATGCTCATGTATCATGTAGCTGGGGCTAGCCTGAAACTTACTCACTGTGTACGATGACCTTGAGCACCTGATCCTGGTTACTTATGGTATCGGGGATTAAAATCAGGGCTCCCTGCCTGTTAGACAAGCACTCTACCAACTGAGCTATATCCCCAGCCTAGCGTTATCATTTTAATGGACAACGTGAAGCACTGTTCCAGCAGTGAAGGTAAAAATGGCAGTTTCAGTCAGAACGATGCTTTGTTAGCTTTCTACCTTTTGATAGTACTGTACTGAGTGGTTGAAAGTAGTTTAAGTAGGAAGCTAGCTTTTACCTTCTGGGCATACATAGATACACACTTTTAAAAAAAAAAAAAAAAGATGGAATAACTATACATTCATGGAAAAGAAGGACCTTCACCATGACTCACATGAACAAAAAACAAGAAAAGCAGTGGTTAAATTCTACACAATGAACTTTATAGTTTCCACACTGATCCATCAAGAAGGCAAACCAGAAGCAGAATGTATATTCTAAAAAAGTATTTGGCTTTTGCACAGCCTTTAGAATGGGATTAACATACCTTACCAGTGAGGAAGGAGCAATAACTTCTGCTTCATTAACCATTTATTTTCATATAATTTAAACTTAATGTCAATGTTAATATTTTCCTACAGTTTAATTGAGATTCTTCATGAATGGGATATACACAAACAATTCACTTTGTACTTGATCCTAGGTGTATCAGTTTACTCCCAGCCTACAAAAGGAAGAAGTAGAGAATAAGGCCAGGTTCCTAAGATAGCCCTGCTGACATGTAACCTCAATGCTTCTTGATGGAGCAGTTGATAAATTCCCTCTGACTAACAAGGCACTCATTTCTGTTCTGAGGATTGACCTCTAATGGCCCTCAGAATCCCTGATACTGACAATGAGATGTTAATTGAGTGCTAATTAATGTATTTACATTATTTTTAAAAGCTGCCACTAGCTTAAGAACACTAGCTTTTAGCTTCTTGACTCTAGCAGAGAAAACTGTGAAACACAACAGTTGTGTATTCTCCAAGTTAGCTAAGTCATTGGTGTTTACACCTGTGCAATAATTATAGTTCACATTTATTAAGGACTAATTATGATGCTGGCAATTGTTCAGTTTATATACATGATCTCAGTTACTTCTTAGAATAAACCTGACATAAGGAGCCATTTACAGAAGGTCATGTAGCTGAAAAGTGAAGTCAGTGGCTAGAGGCACTCTGAGAACCCAAACACAGCTCCAGCCTGCCTCTCCTGCTCTCATGCTGGCCAGTGGTCTTCCCTATGCCTGCTGCGCTTTGCAAAATATGACAGTTTGTGGTTGATTGTCTTTATGAGAAATTGAACCTCTCTAGGCGAAGGTAGCAAAATTAGGTCCGGTCTCAGTAACTGGTGGGGAGTACCAGAAGGATCTCATAGAACTCTCTTCAGAGGACAGAACTGAAGTGAGCATTGCAGTTCCCAGTGCTTGAAATATTTGTCTTCTCCCACCCTAACTTTCCCAACAGGAAGGGCTACAGGTAGCATCTAACAGGAAAGCAATAAAGTGGAAAGTGGCATGTAACAATAATAATAGTTTTTCTTTTCCATCTTGGCTTTTGAAACTCACGTTCCCAAATTGTCCTCAGTGGTCTGTATATGTGTGTGTATTTGTAATGTCTACACATAAATACATATATACAGTAATATCCTTCACTTACCAAGGGATGGGTCTTGAAGAAACTCTACCCTTCCTTCCAGTGAGCCCCTCCATCTAATTTCATGTATCATAGCTCATACCTGCCATCGGATCCCTTCTCTGACTGGAGGGCAGTGTGCTTCGTATCACAGAATGAAATAGCACCACTGTGGAAATCAAGCAGAAACAGGCTGGTACCAGCAGAGGTGACAAGAACCTGTCATGAACAGGCATATGATCACACTTAGCTTCTAGTTTCAATAGTCAGAAGATTCCTCCTGCCTGAAACACATCAGGACCAGGCTATTTTTATGCTGTTACAACATTAGTGTGATTCTTGTCCAACTTTTTAAGGTTGTAAGAAAGCAGCAGGTGGACATTAGGATTCTTCACATGATGTTAAAGAGCTCATGGGTAGACATACACTCCTGTTTAAAGCCAAGGACTGAGACTCTAGCTAGAGTGTTCTGATGCTGAGGGACTTGGACACCACCTCACAGTGGGGTAAATCTCCACACAGTAGATGTTACTCAAAGACGTATCTCATTTATTTTCACTTTATTATTTTACATTAAAACCTTTAGTTTATTAGATAACACTCATGGGATAGTGCCCTTATTGTTGTACGTGTATTGAGTGGTATTAGCAGTTTCTGTGACCTGAGTGCTTATGCAGGCTTCTTAGAATTGCAAGTAGTTGGAACCAGTTCACATCAACCACACCTCACTTTGCTTAAGTACTCTCCTTCCAAATAGCACCGAGTTTGTTATAAGCCTGAGGTTGGCGCCTGAGGTTGACACCTGGGGTACCAGGCTCACTCTGGCCTGCAGATAGATGGTCTATATAAATGGTGTTTTACTGGAAGGTGACACACTTATACACATACTTCCTACAGATGTGAACAGAAGTTATATAGCTCCATGATATAGTCCACCAAACCTAAAATCTTTGCCATCCACTCATGTGAAAGATCAAGTTGATCATCCCTCATCTTAAGACATTTGTTCTTAGCTACTTTAGTGTTCATTCATATGGATGGTGGTTGCAAGACTACAGATACTCAAGACTGACAGGATTGTGTATGAGTCTCATGTATGCTTACTTAATATATGATATGTATGGAACAAAAGAGACCCTAAAATAAGCCCATCCAGAAATGCAGTATTACAATCCCTTATGATCTATGTTGCTATTATCTATTTGTGAAGTGGTATAACTTTATAGACTAAGCTTTCAAATACCCTCTCATGGAATACCTAGATGAGACAGACTAAATTATTTAATGTAACAGCACAGAGCATAGAATCAGAGAACCAGAGTCACCCTGTTTCATGCAGCAAATCATGCAATTCCTTGTGTCGCCTATGTTTTCATGAACATGACTGAAAACCAGAAATAAACTGAGAGCATGCTTCTGATGTATAAGGCAAGTAGGAGGAACAAAGAAATGCAAGGCCCTGCCTTCAAGAAACGTTGACATTTAATACTTTACATTTACTCTTAGAGTTACATCTCTCTTTTAAAACTGTTATAGTAGATTGAGAAGATTGAAGGAAACCTGAATCTATAGCCATCTTGAAAGACAATCATTCATCTTTTTTTCCTTTGCCATAAAACAAATAGGTTAAACTTTATAGATATCATCAGTAATTGGTATAAGAAAGAGGTGTACTGATATGCTACCACTCCTGTGTGGGGGATGGGGATTGTTGCTCAGGGGTAGAGCTCCATTTAGGAGCATGCATAAGACCATCAGGTTCAGTGCACACCAGAGGGGAAGGAGGAGAGAGAGGAAGTATTGCCCAATTTAAAAGGCTTACTTTTCAATAAAGCCAAGAAAATTCACTTACATTCTGGTGTGAAGGAGCATATGCCATAGGGTTATAGATCACACATTTATTCAATGAGTGGCTTTGATTAATAGACTTTTAAATATACAAATGGAAAATTCAAAACTAGAGAATTTAGTTGAATTGTGATGTGGTGTAGAAAACGGAATCTCTCTTAAAGCTGTGTCAGTTGAATTCTGACCTGAAAGAAACTCTTTTTTTTTTTTTTTTTTTT
>NC_034604.1:16974385-17036673 GCF_900095145.1 Mus pahari | reverse complement strand
CCTCCATTGCTGGTGGGATTGCAAGCTTGTTCAACCACTCTGGAAATCAGTCTGGCGGTTCCTCAGAAAATTAGACATAGTACTACCTGAAAGAAACTCTTAATTTGGCAACAGATGTTCTCATTTAGAGTCTTTGGTGAAAACCATGGAGGCCTAGTCTGTATCGTTGATATAAGTGATCAGAAATCTATTCACTGCTTCCTCCTGAGTGTAAATCAGGTGGTGGGGTTTACATTATGGATGTTTGTCTAGGAACAGCATATACAGTTAAAAGCAGCAAACTTGCCTGTCATGGGTGTTCTCTGGGTTCAGGGCAGCCAGGGCTATTGACACCTGTGACAGTTGAGCCCTGAGAAGATGATAACAGTAAGGACCCTTTAACCAGACACTGACTCTCTTGGGACTGTGCTTGGGAACACTCACCAGGGCTAGACTGCTGTGTGCACTACACACACAAACTCTTTCATCATCTCAGTGGCTTGGGGATTTGATCCTTACTTTTGTACCTTGAATCCTCAGAGGAATTGCTGGGTCTACAGTGACAGGAGAGTGGGAAACAGAGGCTGCTGCTTTGTGCATCACCCTTTTCCATCTCTGTTGTTTGGGAGGTTGTTAGTTTGAACCAATCAGAGGTGGATTTCAACCCTCATTCTCTCTAGTCACTGTGTGAACCTGGAAAGTCGAGAAACTTTTCTGAACTTACCTCTTTTTCTAGGACATTTAAGCATCTCATTTTGTCCAGGGGTATCCCATTTTGTATCTCTGGTGCCAGTGGAATGATTTATTGAGTTCCCTTTCACTCTCAGAAGTGTACTGGTGGATGACCTAGCAGATAAAACACTGGAGAATTGAACCTGGACCCCTAGAATCTGTGTGAAAGCCAGAAAAGTGTGACACGAATATGTAATCCCAGCACTCAGAAGACAGACAAGGATTCCTGGAGCAAGATGACTACCTAACTAACTACCCAGAACTGGTGAGGTCTGGGTTCACCAGGAACCTGACTTAATATAGTAGAGAGTGACTGAGCGAGACACCTGATTTCAGAGTCAAGTGTACACAAATACACACAGACATACATATGCATGTGCATGTGAACATGCATACTACATACACTCATGCAGATAATAGTGTCCTGGATTGGGGAATACATAGGCATTCTATTTATAGTGGAGGGCCTCCATCCTCATCATGTTACAGAGATAAAATTAAATACTATAAAAATACAACTGTGTTTATATTTCCTGGCATAACATGGCTCTGCTGCTAAAATAATGTAAGTGTAATTTTATTCTATTATTACCTCACTCAACATTTTTGACACAAGAATTAAAGTTAATACCATATGGCTTTGTTCTGGGCTATTATATGTACTAATTAAATATTTGTAATTTACTAGGTGTTTCAAACTTTTTAGTCTATGGACATAATTTGTCACTGATAGTAATACAATTCAGTTTAGAATCATCCATAATAAGGGACATTTCACACACACAATTTTGGCTGTTTAATCTGGGAATCTAACCTTCAGCCATTCAGCTTGACTTCATCATATTTTATTAGAGTTCTGGTCTTATTAAAAGGCAAGGAATTACTAATTCATGGATTCTAGATATTACCATATGCCATCATGTTGACAAGACTTTGCAATCCATTTTCTTCTCTTGGGCTGTCTCTTTCCTGCTGACACAGTGCGTGTCCTTTGGGGGGAATGCACACCTCCATTTATGTAGCCTATGGCTGCTGTGCATTTCCAATGCACCATTGTGCATTGATCATTGATTTGCTTCTTAATGAGCAGATTCTCTTCTGTTCATGAGAGAGACTCAGAGAGGTCTAATGGCCTGTTGGCTTCTGTATGTGTGTGATCCTGAATGAAAGCTGTGTGCCTTTGATTCATTCCACAGTTCACCCATTAACTGCAGAGTCTCCCATCTACATCCAATCACCTTTTGAAATGAGCTGCCCTTCTTCCCAATGAGGAATCCCAGAGAAACTCTGTGGTGGGCTATAAAGAGGAGAGGAATGAGTAGGAAGCAGTGAGCTTGTGAGCTTGAGTTGCTGGTGGCAATCCAGGCAGAATGCCTCCAGGGGGCTATTTTTTCTCTCAGCTATCTCAGTCCTTCCATACACCCCATTCTGGTGTCTCAGACTAGCAAAAGATCCAGTCAGATCCAGACAGATCCAGGGATGGGATGAGGTGGAAGGCAGAATGCACATCCTCTGAGGAGGAGCTGTTTGTGTCAAGCCTTGAAAGACATATAGGAATTAGCCAGCTGACAGGGGCCTGCTGTTTTTTTCTCATGCTATTAAATAAATGCTTCTTTCCTTTATGTAACCTTCTCTTAATCTTTGAAAGTCAAACCTGTCAGCATTAGGACCCCAAGAACATATGCATTCAATATGTAAATTTTGGAAACAGCTCATCTAGGAAGAGGGAGATGAGCCTTCCTCTACAGTTCTGGGATGTATGTCTGGGCTGGTTGGAAAGGTTGGAATAGGACCTGGTACTATTTATTGGATATAGGGACTGCCAAGGATGGTATGGTTCAGTGGGCATCACTGTGCCCACTTCTGTTTTGACTTGATTTCCTTAATGATTGTCCTCACAGATTGACTACCCAATCCAGAATGGAATGTTAAATTTCTGTCAGTTCCCAAATATGCAGTGAGATTGTTGCTAGCAGAATCACCTCTAGACCTTGAATGCCTGCACTCCAGCCAAGTGGCTGACAGGGAGAAACCTAGGCCAGAGTTCCACTGGCTGAATCAAACGCATTGGTTAGTGTTGATGGACATTGGGTTGTTTCTGGTTATGGTTGTCATTCACACTGCTGATGTATTTGTATGCAAGTTATTATGTGAACATCTGTTTTCCTTTCTCTTGGATACACATTAGGAATTGCTGAGTCATATGGCAATTCTATGATGAGTCATTTGAAGACCTGGCAGAATGTTTCCCACAGTGTCTGCACCCTTTTACATTCCTGCCAATGATGTATGGCAGTTCTAGTATTCACGTTGTGCATATTTGTCTCTCAGTTGTTGCAGCCACCCCAACAGGTGTGCTTGTCTCATGGTGGCTTTGATACATGTTTCTCTAGTAGCCAAGGGTATTGGATACCTTTGTGCCCATTGCTGTTTATGTGTCTTTGGAGAATGCTTCTTTGAATTGTTTACTCATAAATATTTATGCAGAATTGTTGCGAGTTCTGTGTACATTTCTGAGTGTAAGCCTTTGTCAGCTAAATATTGTGCAACTGTTTCTTCCCACTTAACTCTATGGATTACCATTTCACTTTCTTGATGATAGCCTTAGAAGCACAAAAGTCACTAAGTGTTAAATATTGCCTAAGTTGGACATGCTTAGTGCTTGCTTACACTTTGGGTCTTAAATATGAGAAACCATTGGTATATCCTAGGTCAAGAATTTCCTGCCTTTTAGAGTTTATAGGTGCAGTTCTTAAATTTGGAATTTTATCTATTGAGTCAATTTTCACATACATTATTGTTTAAAAGTAAATTGTCTGTATTGTCCTGCTGTTGTATCTCTAAATTATTTCTGGTGTCCTAGTCCCCTTCAAGTAAATGGGAAGTTTTAAGGAAAGCTTTTAACCTTCTGCCTTGTGTTTGCTCATTTGAGAGCAGAGGAGCCTTCTTAATGCCATAGCTATTCATTTCAGTTTTTTAAGCTCAGTGCTATTGTGAGTTGAAGAATACATGTTCTCTTCTACAGTAGCAAATGCAGTATGCCTCTGAACTCTATTGCTCTGTTAACCTGAACAGTTGGTCTCTGTTCTAGAACAATCTCTTCATTTTCTGAGAACATTTGTTTAGGACCTTTCATTGAAAGCATCTCTCTTCCCATCAGCTTCTTATCTAACAATGAACAAAGCCCCTGAGCAGAGGCAGAGGCTGAGGATGTGCAGGTGACTTGGAAACCCTAGCACTGTCTTTTCTGTAAATGTTGGAAATTAACATCCTTTCCAAAGTTGAGTCTCTGTAGCTTGCAGGCTTCCTCTCCTAAGGAGCAGACTTTTATGACAATCACCTGTTGCCTTTTTCTCATTCTTTGTTGTGCTTAGTTCAGCATTTGGTGCACCACTCTCAAGCTTCCATGGCACGTCTTACGCTCTGGATGTCAGGATCTCTTAAGGTGTGCTCTGTATCTTGGAACAGTTCTTTCTTGGCTGAAGCACCATGTGGTGAATGAAAAGCCAGGATGGAAGTTTTCCATTGATGTTGCATACACTGGTTCCCATTGGTGCATTGCATTCATTAGATATACCTAGCTTTTCAGGTGTTTGAAATTTATTTCGGTCCAAATAATGGAGTCGTATAGTTTATAGCACCAAATATCGAAATTGAGAATTATTTGCTACAGATGTCATCATAATCCTATAAAGGGCAATAGACATTATAGAGACCATAAATTTAATATCATTTCCTTAGCAGTGTTAAAAGAATAACATTTTCAATGCAATTTTTATTTTTACAAGATCAATAATAGTTTTTGCAAAGCAGCATGGTGATTTGATCTTGGCAAAGCTGCTCTCAGCACTTCAGGAAGACTTCTGAAAAACAGAAAAGACAATTTGCGCCTTGGATGTACTAGAAGCAGCTTTCACAACAGGGGTTTGCATTCTGGGCCCTGTTGTGAATTGCTTCAAGTGTCTGTTGGTGACCTTCCCAGGGACTCCATCAGCTGCACCAGGGACAGGAAGTTTGCTGTATTTTGGAATGCAAGCAAAAATATCAGCACATTGTTTCTGCAGATGACTTTACCAGCACTTTTCTCTCTGTGAGGGGTGGAGAGGGTGGGCTGTTGGGGGGAGGTGGCTGAGTGGGTTGGCTTGTGTCCGAAGAAGGAGCCCTTTTATACCAGGCACTGAGGACCAAAGAAAAGCTGGGGAATAAAACCAGAGCAGGCTGCTTTTGTTTCTGGACACAAGGGAAGGCTTCTGTGTGTTTGAAAGATGTTGTGTCTGGGTGAGCAGACATTCAGCAGAGAGCACAGCCAGGGAGGAAACCCCAGCTGGGGGCTGCACCAGCCCAAGCTCAAGGGCAGGAGCAGCTTTACTGGCCGCCACCGCTGCGTTAATCTTTGTCAACCACGGTCTTCTCCATTGTCAGCCACTGGGAATGGCTCATATTTATTGAGTACCATCCACCAAGCAAGGTGCTTTCTAAAGTAGGTTTGTTTCTTGGCTACCCAGCTAAAGCATTTAACCTGCTTCCTCGATGTCTTTTGGTCAAGAAAGGACTCAGACTAAGGACATTCTTCAGGGTTTTAAATCCACTGACCTGGAGAGGTTTCATAGGGCTAGAGTGACTTCCCGAACCATTACCCTATCAGAAGTCAGTTGGCCCCAGTAATAATGAGAAGTTTCTCCCTATAAAGCTGCCTACGTGGGGCTTTTATCTGTGAGCTGATAGCATGCTTATCTGATGTCAGCCTTGCCTAAAACCATAGTCTTATTTTCTGGGTTCTTGTGGGCTCTTTTTTTCCTCTTTTGTATTCCTCTGTGAAATAACTTTTTTCTCTAACTCTTCTTATTAACAGATAAAGAAAAAAAAAATGAGCTTTAGAATTTCCAGGACCTGGCAAGCTTGCACATCCTCAATTTGATGACTGTCACATAGCTGGAGTGAGGATCTTTTGCCATCACACTTAACAGTATTTCCTTGGGGAAGTGGGGAAGTTAAAACTCAGCTGCTTCTCTGTGACCCTCACATGTCCAGGCAAGCCTTACAACCTTACCTCCATTTACTACCATGAGAGTTTACAGTTATCTCATGGATTGCCAGTCCCTTTAAATGTGGGTTGGCAATCATTGATATCTTGAAAGCAATCTGTGAAGATAGTAGAAATTTCTCTTTGCAGATAAAGAAACACAACCATCAGTAAGGTATTTGTTCAAAGTCCAAAGTAAAAAATAAATTCCTTCGTAAACTTGTGGGTAGCGGAAGCTTTGATTCAGTGCTGTGATTTATAAGAATGAAGACCTGACACCTTTCCTCCTGAACACACCTCTTTCCCAGTGTTTGGAAAGACCAGAGAGCTGTCACTGCCTCTGATCCTATCCTTTATCCCTGGGGTTGGAAGCTGGCTGTGGGAAAGGTTCAGTATGATAGTTGGTTCATAAGTAGTTGGCTAGATGCTTCCGCTTCCTCCACTGCAGAGGGTCTTAACAGAGCCAGGCAGGCTGCCACGGTGGATGAGAGTGAGCCTGTGGAACAAAACCATAATTCACAGGGATTCCCAGACCGCAACATGCTTGGGAGCAGAGCCTCAGCTGGGGCAAATTATTGGCCAGAGCACCTTGAGATTTCCTTTGGTTGCATATCCATCTTCCCATTACCTACCCATGACCCACCTAAGACTCATCTATCTATTCATCTGTCTATCTTATCAGTAGAAATGGCAGCTAAAATTGCTAGGTTAGGGTTATTTATTTTCAATTTTAAATGAGTATCATTTGTTCCTTTTTAAGTCTTTTTCTTTTCTTTCTGTTTTTTGGGGTATTCATCTGTTTCATTTTATTTTTTATTTATTTTTTATTTTATATGTATGGATGTTTTGTCTTCATGTAAGTCTGTGTACTACATGTGTGCCCTAGTACCCATGGAAGACAAAAGAGGGGTTCCCTGGATTGGAGTTACAGATGTTTGTAAGCCACCAGGGTATGGGTACAGGGAATTGATCCCAGATCCTCTGGAAGAGCAGCCAGTGCTCTAACCATCGACCCATCTCTGTAGTCCTAGTCTATTAAAGAGATCAATTGAACTTTTCTAAGTGAAACCAGAAGTCATCAACTCTGCTTTGGGATAAGCCTGGGTTGCCTCACTGAGGAGTGTGAACAGTATAGAAACCATGATTCTGAGTCATTCTTCAGACTGTCCACTGCTGCTTCGCCATTGAAACTTATGTAAGGCGCAACACAGACAAGTATCACTCTCTAACATGGTACCCTGCCCATTTCCTTGTATTTCACGCCCCCTTCATGTGCTGTCTGTGGCTAAGCCTGACCTCACATTCAGAGGTGGACCCATCCTAAAGTTCCTAAAGGACAGTTAACCTGGCAGCATTGTGTACTCTCTTCTTAGATGGTTTTAGCACCTGTTGCCCCTCCCCCTTTAAAGCTGCTTCTGTTAGCTTCTCTGCTCAGGAAGTTGCCTTGTTCCCTTTCTACATGACTGTAGAGCTAGTGTCAGTCAGTTTTCTCCCTGGGCTTTAGGAACCCTTGCAGCTGAGAGAAGCATCGAGACATCCCCATGCTGCCCCTGTCCTACGACAGAAGGGCAGCAGGAGTCCAGAGGCAAGCTCCTCAGACATGGTCATTGCTAGGTAACTGTAGAAAAATAGCTAACACAAGTGACCTGGCTGGCTCTGTCTGATGTGGCTCATTATGACACACGGATTGCCATTTAATGATTACATATCACTGTTCAATGGATTCAAATCCATATATGAAATGACACATATCTGCTGTGTTGCCATCACTCAATTCTGTATTCAAGGGTTGCTCTGTGTACTTGCTGGGCTGGGAAGTGGCTGTGGGGTGGCTTGGTTTATTTCACAGTAGTCTAAAGAGGTAAGTTTCACATAGCCTTAGATAGAAAGGTGAAGCCTGTATGAGATGTTCAACCATACATAATTGAGGGAGCTAGGATTTGACATGGTTTCTTGTTTTTGTTGTTATGTTGTATTGTGATTTAAGTTTGGATTTGGGGTTTTAGTTTGGGAGACAGAGCCTCATCCTGTAGCCCAGGCTGTCTAAAAACTTACTATAAAGCCTAAGCTGGCCCAAGTGTGCGGTGATCTCTCCTTATACACCCCCCAATGCTGGGATTGCTGGCCAGAGCCACCACTGAGCTTGAAAATGTTTATATCTCAAACAAACAAACAAACAAACAAACAAAAAAAGCCAGGGGTGGTGGCGCACGCCTTTAATCCCAGCACTTGGGAGGCAGAGGCAGGCGGATTTCTGAGTTCGAGGCCAGCCTGGTCTAAGAGTGAGTTCCAGGACAGCCAGGGCTATACAGAGAAACCCTGTCTCAAAAAAAAAAAAAAAAAAAAAAGAAAAGAAAATGTTTATATCTCAAACATGTCTGCAAGTGGGTTGGTAAGTTGGCCGAGAATTTTAAGTACCTGCTGCCTTGAACTTGATTCCCCAGAAATCTACATGGTGGACCAAGAAAAAAATGGACTCCTGAAAGTTGTCCTCTGACTTCCACAAGTATGCATGCACATGTGTGCAGAAGGGGAGTGCCTGTGCATACAAAAACATACGCACCGCTATGCATGCTCACACAAACACACACACACACACACACACACACACACACACACACACTCATGCACATACACATGCACGCATTTTGTAACTCTCTGTTCTTGTGATATCCCCTAGCTAGCTGTAGGCGCATGAAGAAAAAACAAATTTTTCATGCTTGAGTTGATCAATTTAAATCTGAAATGTCAGAGTAAGGCATTCTTCTTAAACTGTAATCTGACTTTTTTGTTTTCATTTAAAACTCCAATTCAGGAGAAATTGGTGGTATGGATTGAACTATGCACTCAAGTACCTCTAGGAAGGAAGCAGGTTAAAGCCACGTTACATGAGCTGCCTCATCCACTTAATTATTTGAGTAAGAACAGTGAGGTTTAGTGCAGCCAAGGACCTTGCTTTGACTGCTGTCACCTTCTACACAGAGTTTTAAGTTCCAGCTGTCATCTGAAGTTTCTTATCCTTTTGCTTTTTCTTTTTAAAATTAGGGGCTATATGTTCTCCTACTTGATTCAAGCTGCAAATATGTTAACTGTAATTGTACTGAGCACAAATCAATTCTTTGCTTTTTTTCTTTTACTTCTTCCAAAGGTTTTGATATTTTCTACATGCTTTGCTAAGTGTTGACTTAACCACCTTTTAAAATATTATCAATGATATATTAATTGTTAATTGCTAATATATAGAAATGTGATTGACCTTTAAGAATTATGTTGGTTTTCGTTAGCCTTTATTTACTTATTCTGGGAAAGTTTTTTTTATTATTATTATCTCATAAGATTTTCTATGTCGATATTTATATTCTCTGAAAATATGAAAACCTTTTCTTCTCCTTTCTATAAGATTTTAATTTCCTTTTTGTGTCTTAACTGTAATGGTTAGAACTTCCAGTACTATGTTGAACAAGAATCTAAGTGTGGCCAGCCTTGCTTTATTGATGTTGGAGGGAACCACATGGGTTGGGGGGTGGAGCTTAGGTTTGGGGATCAGTTCACATTGGTGGCAAGTGCTTTCTCCATCTCACCTTTTTGCAGGCCCCAGTTACTTTGTCTTGGTTTTCAGTTGTCCAAGCTTCCTTCTCTTAGCAGAACTTTCTTTAGTATCTCTTCTGGAGAGGATCTGCTGGTTGATAAACTTTCTCTTACTTTTTCTTCATCTTAGAATGCTTTGATTTCTACTTCATTTATCGAGGATGGTTCTGCTGGATTGTCTTACAGGTGGGTAGGTTTGTTTCACATCTTGGAAAGTAGAAGATTTTTCTCTGTCTCTCTGGCCTATGATTTCTGAGGAGAACATCCTTTGAAGCATGACTTCCCTGTAGGTAGCATGTCACCGTAATCAAATTGCCCTCAGGCAGTGTCCTCTGTGTGTAGTGTTTGGTTTTGGAATATCATTGCCTGGGTTTCACTATGCCTGCCTTTTCTACTTAGAGTGTGAATCTGTATGCTTATATTGTTCACTGGCTTGCAGACATTTTTAGCCTTTCCTGATTTTTTTTTTTACCTTACCTCACCGTTTCTCCCATCCTCAGCTGTGGTAACACAAATGTCATATCTTTTGATATCGTCACACCTGTAGACTTGTTCATTTTTTCTTCCATGTTTTTCTTTCTGTTGTTCATATTAGAAATTTCCTGTTGATCCATCTTTAGGTTCATTTGCTTTTTCTTCTGTATCAGATCTGAATTGTGTATAATACTGCAGACCCTAATTTAGCTCTTTCTCTCAATAATTGCTTAAGGTGAGACCTATGTATTCTCAGCTTGTAAATGAACCCAAGATAGCATATACTTTATGGGAGCAGCTCTTTGATCTCTATCCTGACTCCCTAACAACTCTCTTTCCAGTTCTCAGGCTAAAAAAGCTAAAGATTTTTCATTTTCCTCTCTAATGTACAGTTTCCACAATTGTATCTGCAGCCACAGCCAAGAAAGTGGACCAGAGATCCTCCCCCTGGGGGGGAGGCAGGAAATGGTCATTTGCTCTGTGGTATAGGGACCAAAGTTCCCTCAGTCAGGAGGATTACCCTTCTGAAGATTTTTTGGGAACGATGTCATCTCTTACCACCACCTCCATCACACCAGTTTGCTTAAGGACCAGTGTGCTGCTGTGTCACGTCCCCACTTGTTGCTCCCACTCTAGAGTATCCTTGGATGAGTGCCTTTGGCACTCTGTCCAGCTCTTAGAAGTGGATGCAGTAGTGCAAGAGGCAGACTGTGCTATGTCTGTCACTGACTCCTGCTGACTGCAGCAAAGGCCATGTTTCTCCTGAGCATCGTGGACATGCTGAGACCCTTTGGCTTTCAGGATATTTGCATATCCCATCAACTCTAGTAAACATAGAGTTGTTCAACCTAGTATCCCTGTGAGAACAAATGTAATAATCAAAATACAGCAATTTTGTGTAAGGCTTTCTTGTTAGCACTGCACCATCAAGTCAGAAACAAGTTTCAGAGTAGCTAACATCAACTCCTTACATCCCCTTCGGTGTATTTGTGTAAGCTGTTCATTGTAAGACAAAGTTTTAAAGATTGGATTTCACATCTTCGGGACACCCCAACATATCAGCATACCAATTCTGTCTTTGATCCCTTTCTTGCATCTGACAGGATACAAAGTTGTACTTCAGTGTCAGCTGTTTCTTCTGCTCACTGACTCACTTGAACCCCACCTGAGCAGGAGCTGGTTTCTATTCTCATGGAAGTCGTGGGGTATTAGCATATGAACAACATTCTTGGTTGTGACCGGTAATTGTATATCATGAAATTTGATATGTTATTTTCTTGATAAGTTCAAAGGACAAGCCTTTTTTTAAAAAAAAAAAAATTCATGTGACAGGGATCGAGTTTCAGAAGTCAAATGAAACAGCAGAAATCAGATTGCTGCCCTGTCATACTCTGGTTTCATGTCATTGGATTGCCTAGGACAAACCATGATACCCATTCTTCTTTGGTTCCATTAACGAAGCTTGATGTGCAGAGAGTGTTTAAGTATTTGCCTCTGTTTGGTTATTGTTTGCTATCTCCCAGGCACATCGTAGGCCAGGAACAGTTAAAATAAGTGAATGTCATTCTTCTGTATCAGGAAGGAATGAGCTGGAAAGAAAGGCCATTCATTCAGAATAAAGTTCACCTCAGCTGGATCACTGCTTTTCACCAGAGAAGTCAAGTACCCTTGATCACCATAGATTAAAATACTATCAAAGCCCTAAGCCAGAAACACTGCCTCTGAACTGAAACCAGCTGGCTTGCCTCACTTCCGGTCCTCACAGCATGAATGTACTTGTAGAAGTTGAGTTACCATGCTGTGAGGTTCAAAATGTCATGGTAGCATCCAAATTCAGAATGGCCTGCTTGTGTGCTGTGAAGCAAAGGTGGCTGCAATGGAGAAAGGACTTGCTTTGTTGGAAATGGATAGGCTTTGAGGGTAATGGCATTCTGAGAGATGAGTGGACATTGTTGACTGGAGTGCTGAAGTTGTTTAAGAACTTTTACATGGGTCTTCATGATATACATAATCCCAGGAGATAGGCCATTGGTTCCCAAATGATGAAAGTTAGTTAGACTGTCACTAGAAGATAAGCAGTACATTCCTAGTAGCCAGTAGGAAGTGACGTGTTCTTTTACTAAGTCCATTTATGAAAGAAATGTGACCATAAGACAGGACTTAAGTGTTATTTTTCTTATATAGATGGACAGAGTGAAAGTCAACCCACACCACAGACTGGAGACAATAAATTGGCTAGATCCCCTTCCCCCTCACCCTGAAACTAAGAACAGGAAGGTATCATTGCCATTTTCACCTTAAACTTGTTTTTACTCCATTCATGCATTTGTGTGCCTGTTTTAGGAGACCTGTATCCCATGGTGCTCTTGTGGAGGTCAGGGCAACCTATGGAGGTTACTTCTCTAACCATGCAGGCCCTGGTTGCCCATGTAGCCCACCGAGTCATCACCCCAGCCTCTGATCTTCATTCTAAAGAGTCATTTCTTCATAGGAGAGGGCTGTATGTAGAGAACTATAAGATATATTGTATTAAATACTTTTTTGCTAGGACTCTGAAAATTATGCAAAACAAACCTGAGCATATCATCAGAAAAGGAGAAATATAGGACCATCCAGGAAGCCGAGGGCAGGAAGGTGACAAAGGCAGGTCAGCCCTCGACACTATAGCACAGTATTGTCATTTCTAAAACATAGACTTGGAAATGAGCAATAGTGTTATCAAACAACAACAACAGCAACAAAACCAGAAAAGAAAAGAAAATCTCAATGTTTTAAATAAGCTTGCAACTCTGAGTTGGCCTGGATTCCTGTCCATCTTTGGCTCCATGCATCTAGCAGTTAGACATGTCTGCAAGGGACTGCAAGGGACTGCAAGGCTGAGGATGCTCAGGTTTCTCATTTAGGGTCGTATATCCGTTCCCAGCCCATCACTTCTGTCTGGGAGGCTGGGGCACCCAGTGTTCCAGGCTGTGGCCCAAGTCCCTCCTCCAGGATGAGAAGAGAGAGAATAGCGACAGGGTTAGACTTAGACAGACTTCGCCAAAAGCCACCACCTTATTTTAATTAAGGCCTTTATTGACTCCCATGCAGCCTTCTGGAGCCATACAAAAATCCATCAAACTTACAAGGTCAGGTTTTCAACCGTTTTCACTCGGAAGCAGGCAAACTGTTTTAATGGTTTGTCGAGGTGTTTGCTCTGTGTCTCAGAGATTGCTGCATTTCCAATAGTTTTGTATATTTTTTAAAGTTACAACTTCATTTCTCAGTATACAATCTGCCACCACTGTTAGAACTCTATACTTCACACTTCATATGTGGTTGTG
Organism: Mus pahari; assembly: GCF_900095145.1. Lineage (NCBI taxonomy): Eukaryota > Metazoa > Chordata > Mammalia > Rodentia > Muridae > Mus > Mus pahari. The sequence continues at coordinate 17,023,554 of NC_034604.1, read as the reverse complement.
ATCTTGCACACAAATAGACTGAAATTGCACTAAACCTCTCTTTCCTCATTTCTTGTGTTTTGCTGGAACTTTTTAGACCTAAAAGACTTTAGCTTTCAGTTTTAGAAAGTATACCTTTAATACAGCCATAAATGATGTGGCATTTTTTTGAAAGGTCATGTTTTTTTATGGTTGGAAGGAAAGTTGGAAATATTTATAAGTCCTTTGGATTGTCGGAGTGAATTTAAGTCCAGATTTTCTATCCAAGTTTAAATGCTTAAGTTTAAATGCTGAGTACCCTTATCTGCATATGTCTGATTTTAATTTGGGAGATGTGACGGAATGTTATAATACAAGTCCTTGTTTCCAGACCACAGCCACATTTCCTCATTTCAGAATTGAGCTCTGTATGTCCATGTCAAGTCCACTGAACCAGGTGCTCTGGCTTTCTCTCCAGCTCAGTCATTCATTAACAGAGTGGCTTTGGACTAGTTATTTCTTTTCTTGGATCTTGAGATTTCCTCACATATTAACTTGGAGAAAGAGTTTATATAGCTGTAGACCTTTGGAAACACCTTGGCCTGGTTCATGGAAAATAATTCATGGCTACACAGCACATGGCTGCCGCTGTCATCATTCAGTTGACATATATGTGTGTCTTGCATATCTGTAACTTCACCAGTGAAGAGCTCCTGCCTTGCTTACTTTGCAGAGCATATATATATATATATATATATATATATATATATATATATATATATATATGACTTTCCTCTCCTGGTGTTCTCCAAAGCTATAAGGCCACACTGGGCAAAGAGAACAATAACAAATTTAGGAGTCCACAGATGAAATTGATTAACACATTGAGTGGATTAAACTGCACTCCAAGGAGATTTGAAGGGATAATTGCTATAGAATAAGAATGGTAGTGATATATTTGGAGACGTAAAATAGAGAATGGAAATTGAAAGAATAAATCTATATTTAGTAAGGTGAAGCACAGTTTGAGTACAGAATTGCCATCCTATTGGACATAACTCTGGTGAAACACTTGCCTCTAACATGTTTGGGTTCCTGGATTCAATCCCCAGTACCACCAAAATTAAAAAACAAAACAAAACAACCCAGAATTAACTATTTTGTGTTCCTTTTGCCTTAGATCCTGGGATTTGTATTTTAATGATATATTTTTAAAATACAGTATTTAAGTATTCTTGCTTTGTTGTTGGCCAGACTTTAATTGAGCATTTTACTTTCTCCTTGGACTTCAGAATTAAAAGGGAAAAAATAGGAGGGGTCCATAAAAGGCAAAAAAAAACTAAGGTCCACAAGGAACCATGAAAGAGAAGTTAAAGAGACCACCCATGAAAAAGAACACTGAGAGCGTGCTTGCTTTTCTCACTGAGAGCCCCGGAGAAACCTAGGTAAATGAAGTTCCTCTGGCCAAGAGAGTCAGCTTGCCTGGAGACTGCCTAACTAAGGTCTGTGTTCTGAAGAAGTGGGCTCTTTGCCTTCACTTTGTGTTTGTTGACTTGCATTTGGCCACAAAAGCAACAGTTATTTTGTCTCCCATTTCCTTTTCTTTTTGTTTCTTGTTCTTGTACTAGAGGATCTTCCTAGGTAGATCTGGATGGCTCTCCTGGCACTTCCTGGATACTAGGCAGTCCTCGGGCTCTCATGAGTCCTACTGTCTCAGTCCTGAGTGCTGGGATTACAGCTGTATGCACCACATCATGCTCCCTTCACACACAGTAATCTCTGCTTTTCTGTAAATCCCTACTTTCTGTTCCAAATCAAAAGGTAGTGTAGAACAGAAAATGAATTCTTGTGGCCATCAAATGAGACGTTCTTTGACCCAGTAGTTCAACAGAGTATGGAGGCAGAGTTCCCCCTTAGTATTTATGGATGTCCTTAGAATCACTGTTTACCCGAAATAATGGTAAATTGCATTTGAAAACAAAAACATCTTCCTTAGGAGTTATGCATAGTTGTTAATTGGTAAGTCTCCAAATGAATGTGGTAAATAATCCTGTTTCTTACTACCTGCTATATAGGGGAGAAAATACATTTCTTAAGCAAGAGCTGTTCAGTCAACAAGAGTTTAAAAGCTAACTTTATTGGGAATATATTCAGCACACTGAGTGGAAGATACAATTGAGCAGTAACTAATTAATGTATGCCAACCCACTGGGGTAAAAATAGCAGTACAAGGAGCCAAGCGATCCTGGAGCTGACCCCTCACTCAGTCATCAACACTAAATTGGGAACGGTACAGAATTTTAAGTGCCTTTTTTTCTTGGGACTTGCTGCTGTGATCTTCCTTTAGAACTGTTCTGATATACCCTTAGGAAGGCTGGCCTCTGTAGATGTTGTCTGTGCCAAATTACAGCCCAGAACAAGGGCAGTTCTGTTTAGTTACTGAGAATAGTGCCTAGTCAGGACTATTTGACAACATGCCGAATTAAGAGAATGTTAGAATGATGTCTGACAAAGGAAAGTGGGCAAAACTTCTGATGTTTACCAGTTCTGTTTATATATAAGTTGATAGCATCAGAAAGCTGTACTTAAAGCTCTGCTTTAAAGATTCTACTGAACACATTGTGGAGAGAGGATGATCTCATCTGGTTCCAAATATATGCGATCTCTCAGGAGAGTTAATTCTACTTTAGAATCCAATCCTTTTCCCTTCTGGTTTGAAATGTATCAGACACTGGTAAGTTGCTTTATGTTAACCAATCCCGTGTGGTCCTGCAGCCACCCAGGGACACACCTCGGATTTTTTTGTCTTCCCTCGTCTTTGACTTATATCCTAGTATTTCATCTGAGGTCTAAGGATAAGTAACTCTAAGCTCCTCGACACGCAGCCCATGAGAAAATTAGATTGTGTTCTTGTATTTATGTGTCAGTGCATATCCCGGCCTTACAAAGATCAGTGGCATTTAATGTTGGAAGGGGGAATAATTGTGAACTATTTCTGTACTCTATTTCAGAGTCACAAGGCAAGCATTTATCTTGCCTTTACTTCATCATAGCTCTTTAGCATATGAAAAGTCTCCTGTGGGGTTCTGAAAGATGCTTCTATTTTTTTAATGAACAGTCTATGGTCGATACTCAGGTACCAAATAGGAAACAATATGGGATGAAGTAGAAAAATACTATAACTTGAGGGATGGGAGGAATTCCTTGAGTCAGGCATCTTCCCTATGTCTCCTTTGGATAAAAGGTAAGATTTAGATGATCATTATACTGATAATCATTATACTCCTTATAACTGAAAAGCTCAGAGATTTACCAGCACACATTTACCTAATGTGCGACACATTGTGTCTCTAAGTATATAAGTAGCAGCCATGTCACATGACAGTGATAACTTGTGACTACATACACTGACAATAGAGACTAAGAGAAATTAGAATTAATCCATATTCAAACCCCACATACCATCCTTTGCACTGATGTAATTTTCTTGAGCAGGATAAATGCTACAATCAGAAAAAGACGGGGCAGCCAGTAGCTAGTAGTTAATCTACTGCTGAAGTGCAAACATAGGGTAAACTAGTGTCTGCTTTATGTTGCTTTTCATCCCCAGCCAACACCTGGTGGTGCTTATGGTACGTTGAACACACTTGCCATCCTCTGTCCTTAATCCTTAGGGCAGATTATGAAAGGGTGCTCTCACGTTTCTGATTAGGAGACCCCCTTCCCGGATCTCCCAACAACCAGGAACACACATTCAAGGTGTGTTCACATTCAGGCTAGGACTTCCACTTGGCACCATGACCAGCCCATGTTTCCCTGTACTCACACGGACTTTACCTGTAGCAGCTTTGAGACGTGCAGTTGAGGTGAACCATGTAAGTTCATGTGTGAAAGCTGAGCACCTTGTTACCTTTTGGAATAGACAGTTTAGTTCTCAGGGGCTTAAGGTTTGCAGGAAGCTGAGGTCTGGTCTTGCTGGTGTCATGATCAGAATTTGGGTTATTTCCTCAGTTATCAAACAAAAACACTTGAGCTCTAAAATTCTCTGAATCCACACTTAATTGCTACTGTTTTTCTCAAAATCTTTGCTTAAAGAAAAGTAAACACTGTATGATCAATCTAGGTGTTTATGTTTCTTCTAACTTATCTCAAGCCAGAATCTCATCACCATTTTGATGTGTAGCAACAAAACCCTTTATAATGGTTCCTGGCAAACCTTCTCCTAACAAATTCTATCCTGTGTTACAGTGGGCAACAGGAAGCTCCCATCCTGTATTCAAGGGATAGAAATAATTGAATTGTGGAGTGAATGACTCAGGAGTTTAGTCCACAGACAAAGTGAACATTGGTACAAAGTACTTCTGCTGCTGAGGCTTATGCTCTCAGCCCACAGATGTGAAATGCCACCGCAGTTACAAGGACTCTGGGGAAGTGATGCTTGACAAGAGAGGGAAATGGTCCCATCTGTAGGATGGAAGGACTTGTACCTGCAAAGGCTTCTCCAAATCTTTTCATACTTAATCCATTCAAAAGTTTGAGGACCAGATTCTCTTCTCGTTCTCTCTCTCTCTCTCTCTCTCTCTCTCTCTCTCTCTCTCTCTCTCTCTCTCTCTCTCTCTCTCTCTCTCTCTCTCTCTCTCTCATGAGCACACGCGAGCACACACATGCACGATGTATATATATATATTTATGTATGTATGTGTATGGGGGCATATATAAGACATATATTTACAATATATGTTACTCCTGTTCTATTCAGTTTATGACAGACCATAAACTATGTGTTCATTCGACATTGAAACCAGTTACTTAGCATAGTTTCTAGGAATACAAGCCCTCCACAACCCAGGTGAGGCCATGCATTACAGCAATAAATAGCACAGTGCCCAGCTTTTCTTTTCTTAGTGCTATATACTGTTGTCACCAAATAAAGCAAGGGAGAGAAGAATGTCAACTCCCCTTAGCTGTGTGACCACATCCTAGAGCTTCTCATCTCCCATTTCTAATTTTAATTCTGTGAAAAGCCTGCTCAGGATCATTAAGCTTTCCCTCCATCCTGCTCCTACAGCTCAAGTCAGACTACGACCTGTGTCCAGCTTCTCTTCATGACACCAAGCTCCTATTTAGTCACCCTGTAGTCAGCTTAATACTGAACTTTCTGGTAGAAGGAAGTAGCTTGTATCTAGCTTGGGAGTGCCCCCAGGAACCTTAGAGGGAGATAAGGAAGAGCAGAACCCTGTGCAACTGACAGATGAGACTCTGGAATTTCTCTTTTGGGCTGGTAAATGGGGAATGATTTTCAGGCAATACGACTAGTTTGGGAAACACCATTCCTCCTGAGCTAGCAGGGCAGAGGCTTTACCAGTCCCCGCTAGTGGCTCTACTGTTTCTGGCTAGCTTCATACCTTACCATGGCTGTAGGTGGGCTACAGGGAATGGGGCTGGGGGGGGGGGAGGAGGAGGAGTCACACTGTACCTCATAGAGTTAGGACCTTGTTTTTTAGACAGACATCTCATTAGTGTGGAGCTTGCCAAGTGCACTGGTCTCCCTGGCCAGTATGCCCCAGGGGCCATCCTGTCTCTGCCTTCCCAATGCTGGTATTACAAGCACACGCAACTTTTTACAGCTTAAAAACTGGATTCTTGGGATTGAACTCGGCTTTGCATGCTTGCCTAATGAAGCAATATACTGAGCCATCTTCTCAGCTGCTGAAAATGGCCATGTCTTTCCTAACCCGGAAGGAAGGTTTGGTGATAGATGAATACCACACAGAGAAATCTGAGCCTCTCTCTAAGGTTGGGAGGCTTAATCCTAGCCACGGTGGCAGTTAAGGTCTAGTATGCTAGTACGTAGATTCCAAGGAATCATTAGTTCCTCGAAGTAAGTCAGACATTAGATACAACCAAGAGACAGAAGCATGTGAGCACTGATAATATTCCTTTCCAGCAGTGTCAGCGCCTGGTATTTTCAGCATTTAGCACCCTCTCCCCTCCCCAGCCCCAAGTCTACTCCTCTGTCTTCTTTCTTACTGGTTAGGACTGAAAACTAGAATCAAAGAGCAAAGTAAGGAAGTCTTACAACCTAAGCATAGTGTATATGGTAATAATTCTCAAACTAATTAAAACATTGACAGCTATGCACAACCAGCTTTTAAAAAGCCAAGTGAAATTGTTGAAAATCACTTCAGATTTTATCCTTAAACACAAACTAATTGGTTTTAGCTGAATTCATCTCTCAGTTAAATGTATCTGATGTGAAGATTGTGTTTGTCTCCAGAGTCAGTGAGGCACATCCTGTTGGCCTGGTTGCAATGCTAGTGGAGACATCACCCTCATTCTCTCTTGGCTCTTCCTCTCAACCTTAGGCAAAGGAGCAATGCTTTCATAAGATCATGACTCAAAGCATTCACTGATCTTGATTGATGTGTATGTATAGAGTCACACTGTAGGTAAGGTAATTCGAAAATTACCTTGTAAACATAAAGTTGTACTCATAATACTCAAGTTGAATTCTGTATCTGCCTTGTTTGAACCACTGGCTTCCCTAATGAATTAGCATCCATGATAGGCAGGACTCTGAGATGGTCCCTTGCTCTTTGTCCCTTGGTATTATCAACATTATGTTACATCTGTGGCACATGGATTCCATAGATGTGATTAGAATTACTAATTAATTAGTATCTCCCAGCCTTTTGTTTTGTTTTAAATCAAGGGGTATCTTAGTTTGGACTGGTATAACAAATGCCATAGGACTAGGTGTCTTATGTTAACGGGATTTCCATCTCATCCCTCGGAAGGCTGGGAATGTGAAGTCAGGGAGCCAGTATAGCTGGGTTGGGGCAGGAAGACCTCATTGCAGATTGCTGACCTCTCCTTGTGTCCTCAAGTGGTACAAAAAGAACAAGAGAGCTTTCTGGGGGCTCCTTTTATAAAGATGTTCATCTTATTTGTGAAACTTTATCTTCATTGCATGACTGTCTCCTCAAATCCATCAGCCTAGGATCTCTAGGAGAACACAGAGTCAATGCACTGAGGGACAGTTGGCCCAAGTAGTCCAGTCTACTCAAAATGCCCTCTCCCTGTCAGGCTGTTCTTTTTCTAGCAGGTCTTCTAGAGGAAGTCAGAGGTATTCAGAGGGTGAGAAGACTTTGGTATGAGACAGTGCTGGGCTGCTAAGATGGGGAGAGGACCACAGATAAGGCCCCGAGACTAGCCTTTGACTGTATAGCAAAGAAAACAAGGATGTTAGCCCTTTAGCTAACTGATACCCCACATCCAGATGAGAATATAGCCAGCCAGCAGTGTCAGCTTGATAGATTTGTCTGTGCTTAGCTCTAGCTGGCTGTCCCTATATCAGCTGGTCTTTCCATCAGCTTTTTGTCACTTTGACAGAATTCCTAAGCAAACAACTTAGAAGTAGAAAGACATGTTTGGTTTCAGCCATGTGACATTAGAGACATATGGTGATGGAGGCTGCTCACTGTGTAGTGTCCAGGAAGCAGAGAGAGAACACGGGAAAATGCAGATAGCGCCTTCTGATTAGTTTCCATCTCCAGTTAGTCCACTGAGCTATGAGCTCGTCTGTGGGTAAGTTTAGCATGAAGTTAGCACAGCCATGGTCCTGTCACCCCTTGCCAGCGACATCAGTAGGGGACCAAGCCTTCACCTCACAATGTAATTTTAGAGGCTTATGTAGTAGCCAAACGATAACACTGTCCAGGTTTTGAGCAAATCTGAAACACCCCTGATGGAGACAATGTAGGAGGAATTCATTGAGTTTCAGTAGGGTAGCAGCAGTTATTCAGTCCAGAGTCACCTGTCCGTATTTGCCCATGTCTGAGAACTCTCTTAAAATATTATTTAATTTGATATATTTAAACATTGCAAGTAGCAATCTGTATCCACAGTTGCTAACAAACTGTCAGTCATTCAAATAGTCCCTTTTTAAAAGGCACCATGGTGCTTAAGTGCCCCACAATGTGTCTTGCTTCACCCCAAGCCAATTAGTTTGTGTTTCAGATCAGAAGTTTAGAAACTCACCCTTTAGGACTAATATAAAAACTACTTTTTCCTTGGTACCTTTGACCACAGAAAATTGTATTGATAATTTATAAGCAGTAAAACTGGTTAGGAAATATAACTACCCATAGTACCAACTTAATTAACATTGTTTAGCCATATAAGGTAATATTTGTAAACTCTTTAAAAATCTTTTGTTTGTTATTATTGTTGTACTGTGCATGATGCATAGGAACATGCATGTCACAGCATGTGAAAGCCACAGCACATGAAAGGCGAGAGAACAGTGTTATGGAGTCAGTTTCCCTCGTAGTTTTGCATGTTTCGTGGGCATCAAGCTGAGGTTGCTAGCATTACACAGCCTACACCTCTCATACCATCACAAAGCAAGCCATCTCTCCGGTTTCCTTTTTGTTCGCCTTGTTGCCTACCTCTTTGGCTTTGGATATTTAGAAAGAAATGCTGTTGATCCTGTTTCATTTTCTGGTTATGCTTTGAGAAGTGGCACCTCAGCGGGGGGTACTGTGTACTTCCTGTCTGTCTACCTTTATTTCCTTGTGACCTTTATCTGACTATAAAATTTGATTTGATTTTTAAAATGTTTGCCTGTTTCCATCATTTTAATAGATGGTGCCCTTTCTGTTTCCGTTTGTCAGTTGTGTGTATTTGGAAGGCACTAGTGTAGAACGCTAGAAAACTGCTGTCTGCAAGAGCAGCTCTCCTGAAACATGAAACCCTTCCACTGCCACACTGTAATAAAAAGCTGTTCTGTGTACAGAGACTATTAAAATTCATTCCATTTGTGCATTGATGCCGGAAGCATTGTTTTCAACATTGACCTATATTTCCTTAAATATATGCAAGGAATATATATATATATATATATATATATATATATATATATATATATTTTGTTTGGTTTTGTTTTGAAGGCTGGGTTGTAGTTTCTGGAAGTCACTTAAATGTAAGCAAGGTATTAAAGCTATTAAATATGTAATGTAGACATGTTCATAAGACTGTTCCTCTCATGTTAAGTTCTGTGTTGTGAGTTTAATTTTAAATTTGACTCATTCATATTTCAAATTATTTCTCATGGAATGAAGTTCAAGAGACACTTCAGCTAAAGTTGAAACAAAACAACACTGGGAATCTATCAGATTTGAACTTTGAAGTTTGATTTGATTTATCTATTTGAAATAAAATTTTTAGGGAGCTAGGGAAAGAGCTCAGTCAGTAAAGCAGCTGCCTAGGAAACATGAAGTACTGAGTCTGCTCCCCAGAACATGTGAGAACTGGGCACAGCAGTAGTCTATAACCCAGGGGACAGGGGACAGACAGGGCTCGTGGGTCCCTAGGGCTCAGCCAGTCAGTGAACTCTAGGTTCATTAAGTGAAGACAAATCAAGGAAGACACCCAGTGCCAACCCCTGTCCCCCTACACAAGAACACACACACACACACACACACACACACACAAACTGTTGGGTTTTCCACTGGAAGCAAATCACACTTTTGTTAAAGTGAAAGAAAATGTGGTCACTGTACCTTAGCAATGATCTTTCTCAGTGGACGAGGAGTCTGCAGTATAAACTAAGCCAGTCACCAGGGAGATTGCTGACTGAGGTAGAAAACAAAGCAGAGTTGCAGGAGAGCCTCCTGTCCATGTGCTGCTAGACTGAAACTCTGATCTTCACCCTCACCCAGTCATGGAGGCCTCCTTAGCATGGCTCAGAGAACACAAGGAACTGCTCATAGGCATAGTTAACAACAAAGCTACCAGTTAGGGCTGGAGAAATGACTTGGCAAGGACAGCAGTCCAAGGTGAGGACCAGAGCTTGGATCCCCAGAATTCACTTTCATGCCGGTCAAGTGTCGGGGCCTACCTGTAATTCAACCCCAGAAAGTTAAATGCAGGGCATCTCCGAAGCAAACCAACTGTGTAGACTACGAGTTCTGGTGAGCTGTGGAGGCTTTTGCCTTGCCTCAGTTAATAAGGTGCAGAACAATGGAGGAAGTTCCAGCATCAGCCTGGGACTTCCACATGCATGCACACATAGGTCTACACTCCTGCACTCATGTGTGTCCCCAGATGTGAACACATGCATATGTATACACACCACACTCCCAGACATATACAAAGTAAATAACCACCATTTAAGCTTCAGCTATCTGTCAAAGTCCCTGGTTGTGCCTGGGATTCCTCACTACCTCCCATATACCACGTGGAGTCATCCTATCTTCATAAATTATTAGAACCCGAGAGTTGAAGGGAGAATTTCCAGGAGTGCCTGGAGCTTTGTTCTTTGATGCCTGGTGGAGTCTGGGATGACCCCTGCCTGTACTTGGGTCTCAGTTTCTGTGTACCATTTGTGGTGTGAGCGTCTTCTCACACTGTGTTCTAGAGCAGTAGTTCTCAACTTTCCTAATCCTGCAACCCTTTAATAGGGTCCTCATGTTGTGGTGGCCCCAACCATAAAATTATTTTCATTGCTACCTCATCACTGTAATTTTCCTACTGTTATGAATCTTAATGTAAATACCTGGTATGCAGGCTATCTGATGTAGCCCCTATGAAAGGGTTGTTGGATCCCCTAAAGGGATCGATACCCACATGTTGAGAACCTCTGTTATAGATAGCACTCAGACTGAAAGAGTGATCTTACTGATTGTGAGTATCCAGCACAAGGTGGCAGGGGCGACAGCATGAATCTATCAGGCTTCCTGCAGCAGCTCTGACTGTGCTGTAGCTTGGTAGGTTTTCGATGAATAACTTTCTCCTGAGTCTGAGCCTTTCCTGAAGTATTCTACACTATCTGCTGGGCACTACACTGGCTCATGGTTTTCAATGTTCGTAGAAATGTGAGAAACACAACTGCCTACCTGCTGTTTGCTAAAACTTCTCTTCTGTAGAATTCTTATCTTTAAAGTGTTAGCTACAGCTTGCCGTTTCAGAGTATAGAATCTGGGGTTTGACTTAAGTAGGTGTAGTACTGTGTTATACAGAAGGACTTAGGTATCATAACTGGTAAATGTGCTGTTAGAAAAGGACTCCTTTCTCACTGGTTTATTTAAAGAGAGGTAATAGTATATCCCTAATCTTTTTTTTCTCTTTTGTTTCATGCATTCCTTCCTTCTTGTTTAGACTTCACTAGGAAGTTCCCTGAACACGTTACTAGTTAATACTTTGACTAAATCTCTTTTCCTTTTTTTCTTAGAATAAAGAATAAAATATGAAAATATGGTGCTTTGACTTGCTTAAAATTCAAAATTATAATCTTTGGGCCTTTGAATAAAGTATTCATCTGAAAACAGAACCCTGGTGATTCAGGCTTCTTGGTGTTGGTGTTGGTGTAGGCAGGACAGATCAGTAGAAAACACTTGAACGAGTTCTCAGGTTTCCTTGAAAGGCTTAAGGGTGAGTAAGAGCTGACTGCTTAATTTCTCTTTAGACTGTATGTGAATATTGATGACTTTATGTCGAAGATTCTTTTGATTGGAATGCATTTTTATATATAACCACTGTTTTATCTAGAAATCTTGAGGAATCCAACAAAGCGGAAACAAATTACATTGGACCTACAGATCTGATTGACAGTGGTCTAGATGGAATCCCAAGGGCTCTTCTGTTTTGTGTGTATTCACTCAAAGTAAAGGTCTGTCTGTGGACATCTTAACCGCTGTCTGTCTTTACTTCCTAAACATGTGATACATTATATTTGATCAGCAAAGGAACAAGAAGTCACTCCTTCATTAGGCAGCATGGCATGACAGCATCTGTATGCTTAATCAGAATGTCTTCCAAGAATAGAAGTATCCTGGGACCAAGCAGGGAAAATCTTCCTGATTTGGTTAGCATATCATCATAGACTCTATTCCAAAGAATTAAATCCCTATTCTTTGAATTCTTTCACATTCGCAGGAAACAGGGATCTCCCAAGCTTTTATGCTGCAGGTTCATTGCCAAAGTGAGATGCCCAGAAAGAACTGAGCAGGGTCATGTGTGTTTATTAAATGGAATGTTGGTATGGAGTGGCCTTATCCCTACTTGTGATGTCATTATGTACCATTGTAAATTATTACAATCCTGTAGAAAAGATATCATCTCTGTATTTTTCATGATGTTTTTTGGCCCAGGTTTCTTCTGTTTGCCCCAGCCCTGGCCTCAGATTCGAGTCCTGAGTTCTCCTTGAAGCCTGAGATGGATGCTACCGGGGGAGTGATCAAATCCAAGATCATATCAAATTCCACCTCTCAGAAAGAATAAAGAAAAAAGAGGAGGATACCCCCTCCAAGAGAGTCATGGTGGCCACTTAGTGTTCTACGGGAGATTCTAGCTAGGGGTACTGAAGAAAAAAATCAGGGTCCAAATTGACATGGGAAAGTAAAACTACTTCTGTTTACAGATAGCCTGTGTTCATCAATAGGAAATCCTAAAGAATATGTAATTTTTACCAATTATACTAGAACCGAGAAGTTCACCAACTTTGCTGAATATTAAGAGCAGCATACAGAAAATTACTGTGCATCTGTATGTTAGTAGTGGGCACTGCAAAATAATGTTTCTTGCAGTGCTATCAGAAAGAATGATTACAATCACACATATTTAGCAAAAGCATTATAGGTCTTGTATTACTTATTAAAATTAGATCAAAGCAAATAGAAAGGCTTCACTTATTCATAAATTGTAAAGATTAATAGTTCTAAAATAGTAATCTCCAAATCAATCTATGGATTAAATAGTTACCAAAATCACTGCTTTTTTTTCTGCTGAAACTGACAGTCTTAAAATTAACCTGGATAAAAGGAACCAAGAAAAACCCAACCAATCTTGAAAAAGAGTAAAGTTGTCAGACCCAATTTTCTATTTTCAAAACTTACCATAAAATCACACTAATTAAGACAGTATAATATTATTGTAAAACTATAAGGTAGTTGAATGGCGTGGAAAGACTGGAAATGAACTGTTACATGTATGCACAGCTGGTTTTAACAATGAACACAACAGTTCAGTGAAGAAAGAGTCACCTTTGTGAAAGGTGATGGTTAGGTTTTTGAATATCCACGTGCACATGCATTGGACCCTACCTATAGCAAAATTTAACATGAGTTATAGACCTAAATGTAGAAGATAAAGCTAGGAAAACACAGGAATGGTTCTTCTTGACCTTATGTTAGACAATAGTATTTCATTAAAGTACAAATAACAAAAGAAAAATGTATTTGATTTCATCTGAACTAAAAATTTTTACACTTAAAAGAACAATATCAAGAAAATGAAAGTTTCTACACAATGAAACATATTTCAGTTCATGTATGGTAAGAAACTTGTATCTCAAATATATAAGAACTCAAGAACTGAGTCACCCAAGGGGATTCAGTATCTCCTGAGCCTTTTCAAATCCTGGGTTTCTCATTAGCATTCAGGGAAGATTTCAGAGCCTGCTCATCCAGATACCCCACTCCCAACATTCCTGATCTCATTGGCCAGAGGTAGAAACTGATTTGAGTTCTTAATAGATTACAGTGCACATATGGCTACGGGTCAGAACTGTCTCCCTATGGGCTGCGGGGTCCTCGCAGCCCACACAAGGGACAGTTGCCTCTGAAACCATCAGATAAGTCAAAGGGTACTATTGTTGACTGTGCTTGTTATCAATTTTTTTTTTTCCAGAGACCATTGTTCATAAAATGATAATGCTAGAAACAGGCCACAGTGCTGAAGGTCACGACTGTTGTCTGTGGGATAGAAATGCTCTCATGTCCTTGGAGGATCATGGAGCACAGGGAACATTTTTATTAGACGATCCTAAAACCATTCCTGTGTTAGTCCAGGATTAGGATGTTGCTTGTTTCGTTGTGTTTTTTCCACACAGGCTGTCTGTCCCAAAAGCTTTTTAAAAAAACAATCGACCTGAGTCCTTTGATGCATTCCCAGGCTTTTACCCAGCAGCTTCAGACATGGTCCCTGCGTATTAGTGATGCTGTTGTCTGTCTTAAGCTCATTCTCAGAGCTCAGCCGTGAGGCTAACATGGCCTCTTCTCTTGTTCTCTGGACTTCGATTTCTTCAGTTCCTACTGATTTCAGACTGTTACCTGGCTCTTGTGATTTCACGTCACCACATCCTTCCTGCCGGCTTTATACTTTTTTCCTCTAGGTGGTTATTTGCCAATTAGTTAAATCTTTGGGAATTCCCCTCCCTTTCTGCTGCTTCCTCTTTGGAGCCCCATCCTACCTTTTCAACGCATACAACATGTTGTTAATTTTGTGATTGCTCTTGGGCTTCTTTCTACACACACGTCTTTTCATCTTGTGGTTTATAAAGTCTTTTGGGACAGACATATCACAGGTATATTCTTCAATGTCTGTCTGTCTGATAGAGAAACTGCTAAGACACCATTCATTTAAAATGTTCTAGATCATATTTATTACATTCCTTTTATAGAATAAAACCCACAGAAGGAGTTACCTCTAAACTACCTTTTCAAAGGTCAGAGTTTTTATTTATACAGACTGCTAGAATAGCCTTTTTGGTTACTGTGAGCCTGCTGGTGTGGAAGGTTATGCTAATAGAAGCTTTGCTTCAGGAAAGCTAACTATTGTAACTAGAAGGGGATCCTGGACCCTGGAGCTGATGCTGGGGTAATGCCCCAGCAGAAGGGTGTGGTCGGCCATGCAACAGGCAGTTTGTTCTACCCTGTATCAATTTAGGAGCCCGGACTATTGTCACTGCCCTTCCTTTGGTTTGTTCCAGGTGCTCTCATGGGCCTGTGGTCACTTCCATGGGTATTACCAGGGCAGGAAGTAGGCAGTGTCCTTTGTGCTCACACACCATTGTCTAGAATGCAGGGATGTGGCAAGGCCAACTGCTAAGGCAGTGGGGGGCACCTTGCTCCTTTAAATGCATGGAAAGAAGAACAAGCATATTTGGTGTTCAGCCCCTGATATCCACAACAAATAAAAATTCCAACTTCAGTGACTGATTCTCACTGCAAAAGCATTAACAAATCAGATTATTTCGATTGGGACTTCAGTAATCTGTCAGCAAGCATGTGAGTGTCCATCATAGAGTTCTGTCAAAGGTGCTGAGACGAAATTACGTCATCCAGGAATGAAAGCCATCTTGGAAAAAGGAGTCTGCATGCAAGGTCAGGCATTCTGGGAGTTGGAAGGAGTAAAAGCAGTTGTGTAGTGTGATAGCTCTGAGTTCCTGACCAGACATTAGCTCCAGTGTGAAATACAGCACCAGGAACACCAGGAATAAATGTGAATTTGTTAATAAACTTCAATTTTATAGTTGCTATAGTGACTTAATTCTCACAATTTAGGGAATTATTAAAATCAAATGTGTTTGGCCTTTTTTTTGTTGTTGTTCTATAAAGTCAGCATATGTTCTATATGACAGGAACATCCCCCCAAAAAATCTAACATGGACATATGTCTGTATTAGTCTTTGACTTTATCTTACCATTAATAATCAGAAAACTTGTTAGTCATAAGCAAGCAGATTTAATATTAGGACACATTGTAATAAGTGGTCTGAGCCCACTTATTACAGAATTGTGGATTTTCTTGTCAAATTTCGTGATGTTTGCAGATACATCTTAGAACCTAAGTCTAAACACAGAACTCCTTTCCATCCTACATACACTGTGGATATCCAGCCTGAGAGAGCTGTGCAGATCTCATATGAGGTCATGTGTGCAATTTTCCACTTGTGACATCATGGAAGCATTCAAAAAAAACACTGGATTTTAGAACATGTCAAATTTCAGATTTTTATTAGATTTTTTATTAGAGAGGAATTAAAATATTCAATCTATAACTCATTTTCTGTTTAAAAATAAAAGGAAATTTGACATACTTGTGTTCTACTGTGGGGAGTGCTATGCAATGTTGAATGATTCAGAACCATACAATTAATTAATGAACACCAGAAGATGCCCGCGCTGTAATTCAGATGTATTTAGCTGTATTGGTGTGCAAAGTTAGAGTGGTCATGAGATGCATGATAAGTTCCAACATGGAGCAGGGTCTTCCAAATAAAGATAAACGTATTAGAATATTTAACAGCGCAGTGAAAGCGAAGGTCACTGTGTGTGGCCTGCTGTGTTACACTCTGTGGGATCTGGTGAGATGCACTGCCACAAAGGCTATTTATAGTCCTGAATGTCTTTTTCCTTACGCCCTGAAATCATGTTTCTTAAACCTGACAACTCATGAGCATGCCATTTTTGTGTTTGAAACAGTGGATGGCTACATAGCCCAGGCTGCCTTTAAACTCACCAAGGTTGACCTGCAACTTAGAATCCTTCTGCCTGAGACTTCCAGGTGGCTGGAAGAAAGTGACACCATGGCCTGGGCAAGACAAGTTTTTAAATGTATTTATTTTATCTGCACATTTATGTACATACATTTGAAAGTTTGATCTCATAGCTCTAAAATAAACATACAATTCCAGCATAGACTATAAACAAAGCTACAGAATTGTTGTGATTTAAATCAGTGAAGTTGGGCTTGATATTTAGTTAGGATTAGCCTTGACATGAAAGGACACTCATGAGGGTGGCATTTGAGCTGGCTTTTAATTTAAGAACAGTAGGGTGAGGAACTGGGCATATGGAGGTAAGAATAGAAAGTGATTTTAGGAATCAGTTATGTAAGATTGAGCAAATATTTGAACAAAAAAGAGCCCTTTGGGAGTCAAATGTAGGGCAGGGACATACGGTTACAGATGCTCTGAGCTGTGGGGCCATGGGATGGATAGAGACATCTGAAGATGTATGAAGAGAATAATAGGATACTATACTCTTAAATGCTCTCACCTGTAGGAACATTTAAATAAGTTAGAAAGGGGGAAAGGGTCAGCTCTGTTCATTCGGTTTCTTCACTCCTGTTTGGCCAGAACCTGGAACATAATTGGCTCTCCATCAGTGTCATGGAATGACTGTATAGTATGTGCTGTGTGCCTGTCAGGAGGACATCCCTGCAGAAAGGGGTAGAAAACAGCCTCACCTCCACCAAGTGCTCCACATAGAAATTAGCAACTGATAGCATGAGCTGGAGAGCTGTCTGCAACTAAGGGCCCTGGAGTTGTAAAGGAGAGAGAAACGAGGGGCAGGCTAAGTCTGGGTGTTCCTGCTTCTGTGGTAGCTGCTGAAGGGGGAAGGAACACTGAGAGGAGATGACAGGAAGTTGATGCTGGAGAACAGTTTGTACCATAAGCCAAAGGGCAGATGGGAGGGGAAGTTACTCACACATATACAGCCCACAACTACTGATTTTGGAGTTTGAAATTGAGCATTATTTTAAAGCAGACTTCCTTTGACATTACCAAGTGTTAATGTATACATATATACATGTATACATGTACATATGGATATCTTAAAAGGAATGTATGGATTACTGTTAGGGGAACGAGGTCAAAGCCAATGAAGTGTGTCCCAGAAGCAGGTTAGCTGCAGAGTAAGTTGCAGGATGATGTGTACACGTTTTGCTATGTAACACCCGCTTCCTTTAGGCTTCGTAGTATTACAACACTTAGCTAAATCTTAGAACATTTTACATAGTTGTTAAGCACCAGGGTAATTATATCACAAAAGATGTTTGCTTTATGAATTCATTTAATTCCATGTCTTTATTGGTGATCTACCCTGGGATATTCTAAGTTATTGTATTGTTTTATTTCCAGATAAGTTTTGTGAAAGTTATTTTGCCTAAAGCAGGCACACAGATCAGTTGTGAAAAAAATAAAATAAGATATAAGCTCAAAAATAGGCATTGCTTCCTTCCTACTTTATGGCTCCGAAAGTCATTGTGAGCCTCTTTCTAGTGTTTACTACACCAGTGAACTGCAGGACTGAACATTATGTTTTCAGTTTGATTAACTCGACTGCAGTTGTTTTTTGGGTGCCACTTAAGAGCCCACTGTGGAATAAAATTAAAACGTTCTTTATGACACAGCAATTCACTTGCAGAAAATGGCATTTTTCTTTTATCCCTGAGTGGCACTATGCTCTCCCCCTGAGTTTCCCATCTGGGCCTCAGGGCTCCGTTTTTCTCCAGATTCATCTTCCTGGAGTGGGAGTGTTCATTCCCAGGCTCCCGGAAGGCTCTCATCTCCTCCTCCCCTCCGAGCAAGCTCATCCTCCACAGGAGAAGCCTAACAGCTCTGTTCTCTCTCTCTCTCTCTCTCTCTCTCTCTCTCTCTCTCTCTCTCTCTCTCTCTTTCTTTCTCTCTCTCTCTCTCTCTCTCCCTCTCCCTCTCTCTCATTCATTTAATTTTTTTAATTAGATATTTTCTTCATTTACACTTTAAATGCTGTCCCCTTATCCAGTTCCCCCCTCTGAAAACCCCCCACCCACTCACCCACTACCTGCTTGCCCTGCTCACCAACCCACCCACTCCAGCTTCCTGGCCTTGGCATAGAACCTTCACAGGACCAAGGGCCTCTCCTCCCATTGATGACCAACTAGGATATCCTCTGCTACATATGCAGCTAGAGCCACAAGTCCCTCTGTGTTTTCTTTGGTTGGTGGTTTAGTACCAGGGAGCTCTAGGGGTACTGGTTAGTTCATATTGTTGTTCCTCCTGCAGGGCTGCAAACCCCGTCAGCTCCTTGGATACTTTCTCTAGCTCCGACATTGGGGACCCTGTGCTCCATCCAATGGATGGCTGTGAGCATCCTCTTCTGTATTTGTCAGGCACTGGCAGAGTCTCTCAGGAGACAGCTATATCAGGCTCTTGTTAAGGGTTTCTTCATCTCTGCTGAAGTTCCAGGCCCAGCCTAGATTGCTTATCTCTTTCACACAGCATGGGTCTTGTGCTCCCTCCCATGAAATTACACATGAGCACACTGTGGGCTCCTGAAATGACAGAACCACGTCTCCTCTATATTTCTACCAACTCCTCCATTGCCTGCTCACAGAAATTTAAACAAACAAACAAACAAAGTGAGTACAGGCATCATGGTACATGTATACCAATATACATACATGTACCACATGATTAAATAGATAAATAAAAAGATAGATAAATAAATAAATAGAAAAATAAAGGTTTGTTGGTCAGATGGATGAGGACTATTTTGAAATTTAAAAAGCATGCAGCCTGCTCCCTCAGACATTCATAGCCCCTTCTAATACTTCATGTTCCCTTTAACAAGCTGCATGTCTCATGTAATTCACGGATGGCGCAATCATTCACCATTCTTGGTGGCATCAGCTGTTTGTTCTTTGCTGATGCATGACCCACGTGCTCAGGTGCATGCTGGCTGTCCTGGTTGAGTAAATGAATGAAACTGGAAGCCCAGCGTCAGCTTCTCCCTGTTTCCTGAGTTACTGCTAGTGGTTTTCCAGGTAAAGGCCAGTATCATGGCAGAAGATGAGGAAGAAATGCAGAATAAGTCTCTCTCTTACTAGCTGTACAGCTCTGAGCTGCACTGAAGGTTATTCCCTACTCTATTAAAGAATAGCATGACCTAAAGTCCCAGTGTTGGACTAACATTTAGGGGGAAAGTGTACTATAAACTTAATGGCTGAAGTTCTTTGCTCACTCGTAATACATTGGACTTGGCCACGATACCATTCTCAGTCACTGTGTGTTCTCTGGAAATCAGGGGTTATGTATGTTATCCTGCTTGCCAATGAGAAGCAGAGGTCCACAGTGGAGGTGGCACAGCACTGCTGGACAGCTGCCCTGCTGAACATGCCTGCTGCATGCTCACCCTTCTAGGGGCTGCTTAATATCTCTCCTGGAGTAGAGCTTCTAGACCTTTCCTTCCTGTCTTAATATGCCTGAGGAATGAGAAGGGCTGATGAGTGACTGCAGCAGGAGATGTTGTCATTAAATAGCCTAGCCCTTCCAAAGCATGAGGTTCAGGGGAATCTGAGAACCCCAGGTACCCCTACACACACACACACACACACACACACACACCTCGACATGAATCACGCCTTCCCTTCCTGCTAATGAACACTACTTCCAGGTCATTCCTGTCCTATAAATACAATATTTAAGTCTTGTTTTCTACTCCCCAAAATAAAATATTCTTTCATTGAAACTGTTTCAGAGATCATCATAATGGTTTAGGAGTCAATTCCCTGCTTATGATTGGAACAACTAAGCAGTCATTACTGCCTTCATTAATGATTGGAAAAGTACTGAATCTTTTCATTTTAAAGAAGACTGCAAATATCATTTCAAAACATACAATTACATCACGAATAACTCTTAATTATTATACGAAAGTTAACATAAAACATGAGGAAGCCTCTCTTCCCTAGGAAGGAATTAACCTCTCCAGATATGTTCACTGGGCTGGATTTAAAATGACTAACCCAGAATTAATGGACTGGATTTTGTCAGCAGCTGAAAACATCTTTTACATTTCAAGAAGTGGATTTCCCGTTTGCAATAGTTTGTCATCATTTCAGAAGGCTAAAAAGGTACTTTGGAGAGTATTAAAACAAGAAATAATTTCATCTGGATGTTATAAAGCTTCATTACGCTTAATTGATTGGGAGGGTTGGTGGCAAGCCAGAGAGAACTGGCAGATGGATGCATGGAACTTAAAAGGAAATACATGCATTTAGTGTCAAGCACTCCTTCAACTCACTGAGGTTTACTTTTGATAGTTTTATTGTAGTGACTAAGACTCAGCTTTGGCACCCTTCTGGTCTACAGCTGGAGCCCACTTTTCTGCTCATTAACCCTGTGAGTTTAGACATATCACTTCCCATTCTGGATCTTGGTTTTCCTCACCTGGGAAGAGCCATGCCTGCTTAGTGATGTGGTCATACTACATGAAGTGACAGGAATATCATCTGAGCTGTGCCCACTCTAGGCACTGAGTGGTGTTTGTCATCAAGCCACAACCATGTAGGTGTGCTGGTGCATGTGAATGCCATATTGTCAAGTGAATGGAAAATGTCTGTAGGGAACCCTATGTATAGTTTTCAACTTGGTAAGGAAACTCCTTTTTTTCTTTATTTCTTTTCTCCATTATTTTCCAACTCAAGAACTTTATACTGTGTTATAAACTGTCCATTTGTTCATAAGTAACTGGAGGGAGGCAAGAGGATAATACTACCTTTTTTCCTTGGGTTTGTTGTTGTTGTTGTTGTTTTGAGAAATGGGGACAACTCAACCCTAAATCCTTGTGGCCTAGACTACCATGGCCTCCAGCTCCAGTAGAGCCAGGTATACCCAAAGCACCACCATACTTTTTGAGACAAGATCTTTCCCTGAACCTAGAGCCTACTGACTGGCTAGACTGTCTAATCAGTAAGCACCAGGATCCTCCTGCCTCCGTCTCCCCAGTGCTGAGGCTTGAACTCAGGTCCTAGTGCTCGTCTGACTTTCCAGACTGCGCCAGCTCTCCAAAGCCATGCAAGTTTAAACTAACGAAATTTCATTGTAGGGTGGAGAGTAAACAGATCAGAATTCCAACTTTCTCATATGGAATTATATTTTCTAGGAGAATGTGTGGAAGGGCTTCGGGAGAATGACTACCTGCTGATCCATTCATGCCGGCAGTGGACGACCATCACTGCCCATAGCCTGGAAGAAGGTCACTATGTCATTGGGCCAAAGATTGAGATCCCTGTACATTATGCAGGTAAGACTCAGCAAGACAAGGGGGTGGGGTGGGGAGCTTGAGCCAATTTTATCTTATCCTTGAAGCAGGAATTAGGAATTGCCTGTCAGCTAGAGAGTATGCCAACTTAAAATAATCAAACACTTCTGTGTTGTTATTTTTCAATCCATGATGTCTCCATTTTGTCATAGATATTTGTAGTTAATGAAGCTGGGTGTTTATAAGGTGAGAATTTTACACAGAGAATTCCTTTGTGGTCTTGGAATTGGAGTACTCTGTATGGCCAGTCCCTGAGCTCCACAGTCTTGTGCCTGAGTAACCCAAGTACAACCTGAGTGTCGCTCTTGTAAATGGCTAGGATGTAGCAACTGCACAAGGTGCCATTTCACAAGTGCACAGTGCTCCCTAGTTTTAAAAGTGTCAGTTTAAAAATTAAGATACCTGGGCCTGCTACTCCTCCTAATTAGTCTTTTAGAATATAACAGGGGCATGACCTCATTGCTCTGGTTAAATGTGGATGGTGCCCACCCTGTCACCTTACTTTGAACTCTGTTCAGTTCTGGGATGCCATTGAACTCAGTTTTTGGTTTGGTTTGGTTTGGTTTGGTTTTTTTTTTTTTTTTTTTTTTTTTTGAGTGAATTCTGTGGTCGGAACTGAACTTGTGCTATATTTGCCTCAGTAAACTTTCAGTAGTGGTAGTTTATAAACTAGTTTTTCAAAACCATGCACATCACCATCTGCTATCTTCTGGTTTTACAGTTTGTTATATACGGTTATTAACTTCTTATCTGTTATTCAACTTTTCTTAAAGTTACAGTAGGATATTTTATCCAGCTAACTGTAAACTGTGCAGGCTTGGGCTACTGTTTTGGCTTTGGCAGACACGCCTCCAATGCTTAGCAAATTATTTATTTGAAAACAGAATCTTGCCAGTATCTAGTGAATAAGACATGCTTTGGTGGCCTTTTGATTCTTAGAATTCTTCAGCTGCTCACTAAACTTAAAAACAGAAGAAAAAAAAAACTTTCAAAAATATTATAGGAAAGAAAACTTTTATGCCCCAAAACTTTGTTTTTTTATAATTCTGCTAGCTAGTAGTTATTTGAATAGGTTTTATGGGGAAATGTGTGTAGAAGAGCCTGTGGAAGGTGTTGTGTTTATCAGACTAGGAAGCGGGCAACTGGGGCCGTGTTCATAGGACTGGGGAATTTACAAGCCCTCTGGGTTGTCCAGAGTCTCTTCGAAGAGGTTCCACCCACAACAAGGTCCACTTTACTTTCAGCAGGCTCAAACTCTGGTTTCTCTATGAAAAAATAAAAAAGAAATCACCATCATGAATGTTTTTAACTGGGCTGTGTTCTGTCAGTTGACTTGTGCTTTAGAAATTTCTACAAAACATGGTGACTGTTCCTGTCAACCCAATCTTCCCAGAGGGCTGCTTTCAATGGGTCATTCCCTCAAATGTCAATGGAGGCCCCTCCTGCCTTGACTTGGACCTGCAGAGCTCTGACCTGTTTCTCCAATCTTTATCTTCTCTAAAGAGGTGACATCTACTGTAGCTGGCTCAGTCATCTCCCTGTTTCTTGTCTATACTGGATACTTTTCCGTTTGCCCCACTCACTCTACCATGCCACTCCTCTGGGGGCGGGGAGGGCCCTCTTCTATCATAGATTGGCTCTGGATCTGCTGACTGCATGTCACATTCAGCTGACACTCTTCATTCCATTGCTGCTTTCCGTACTCACACATACCTTCCTTCACTCACCAATTATAGTATACACTCCTTAACAAAGGAGATGTTAAAAATCTCATGCTCGGTGGTGGTGGCATTTACCTTTACACCCAACAGTTGAGAGGCAGAGGCAGGTAGATCTCTGAGTTCAAGGCCATCTGGTCTACTGAGGAAGATCCTGGATAGCCAAAGCTACACAGAGAAATCTTATCTTGGAGACAAAAAGAATCTCTTGTGCATCCTTTCTGTCAGTTTACAATTGATAAACTTCTTTGTGGAAATGGGTATTCAGTCCAGGGATCGAAGTCTTGGCTACACAGTGGAATCAAATAGGTTGTTCTGGAGAAACTGGTTGCTGAGTCCTATCTGCACAAATTCTCCTTTAGTTGGTCTCAATAATAGCTTAGGTCTAGATGGTTGTGTAAGATTGGCATCAGGATTTCCATGGCTAAAAATACAATTAAAGTCAAATGGTAAGATCTCCCCGCAAGGGTTTGCAGCCCCATGGAGGGGACAACAATGTCAACAGGCCAGACTCCCCTCCCCAACCCCCAAACTCCTGGGGACTGGACCACCAACCAAAGGGTACACATGGAGGGACCCATGGTGCTAGCCACATATATTGTAGAGGATGGCCTTGTTGGACATCAGTGGGAGGAGTGACCCTTGGGCCTGAGGGTATTTGATGACCCAGTGTAGGAGAATGCCAGGGTGGGAGGATGGGAGTGGGTGGATAGGGGAGCACCCTCATAGAGGCAGGGGGAGGGGAAGTGGGGTAGGAGGTTTCCAAAGGGGAGACCTAGAAAGGGAAAAACATTTTAAATGTAAATAAAGAAAATATCAAATCCAAAAAAAAAAAGATCTTCCCCAAACAGCAATAGACATTAGTATTTTGAGCTTATACTTTTATATTAATGGCTATCCGCCTTTCACTAGGAAGAGAGGCTTGGTGTGTTCAGACACTTATTCTCCATAAGAGAAATGATGTTGCTGGTAACAGGAATGGTGCATGTAAAGCCACTTGTTGCAAAGATGTAGATTGTCTTTAGTGAAACAGAACTGCCAAAACTAAATTAAGAAGTGGGGACACTAAGGTCATACCACTTTACATTAATGTCTAGAAAACAAATTAAAGAAAGAGAAACGTGATATGAGGCCAAGTGCCTTATGAGGTCGTTTACCATCAGACAAGCTGGAGGGGGTGGCCAGTGAGGACTGGTGCTCCGTCTTCTGAGCTGTTCTCCTTGCGTCGCTTCAGCAAGAAGCTTGAGGAGAGGATTTGAGGGCCACACAGCTATGAGTGATCTGTTGTTTGGGGCTCCAAACCTTTTGACACCACTGATGCTTTTGCACTTCAGTTTACAGGCAAACAGCTGCCTCCTTTGCCTCAAGTGTGTTCAACCCTGACCTTAATCCCCCAGTACTGCAAAGGAAAAGTTTACAAAGATACATTTTAGTGGTTTTTCTATGTTCTTTTTTCCTCCAGTCTTCTAGACAAACAGGTAGACAAGAAGACAGTTTGTTTTGGTTACATTATAAAACTGAGATTTATTATTTTAAATATGATCATGTCACTGGTTTTGATGGCATATTCATAAACTGTTTTCTTAGTTTTCAGGCAAAGTTTCACTGTTTCCCAGGCCCATCTCAAACTTCTGAGCCCAAACCATCCTCCTGCCTCAGCCTGCACTATTATATGCATGCACCACCATACTTAGTTTTCAGCCGCATATAGTTTGTTTCCAAAAAGCAATTTATTCAAAGTTCAGCCCTTGGAAGAAAGAGCATTAAAGTGCAGTGTGGGAACAAAAGCCGTCACTTCCGTTGTTCTTGCTTATTTGAGCTCTGGCTGTAATTAGCAGAGAATACACTCACCCAGGCATGTACTACTATTGTATTATTAGCTTCAGGAGTTTGTCTAAGCTGGGATTCATCTCTCATTCCTGGAGGACACCTAATAAGTAGTTCACAGATGACTTCAGCACATAGAAGTGGCAAAGCCCACCAGCCTCATGGTCATCCCTGTTTGATTTCAGCCACTTAGTCATCTATTGCTTGGGCAAATCCCAGTTTCTTAGTGTGTCAATGGGATAGAGAGGAAGCCAGGAGGCTATGCAAGACAAACACCTTTCAGACTGCTTAGAGTTTTCACAAAGACTAACGCTGGGTTTCACCACAGCGATTCCAATGAAATGTTTCTGAGTACTAGCTCCCATCTTGGACTAATCAAAAGGTGAATTGTTTTTCTGGTCATTGAAGTAGATGGGCATTGACAGCCCTTAAAGTTGTTCTGGCTGCTATGTTATCTGTGTGTGAGCATGTCATAGTCTGTTTAGTTTTGCCTTTGTAAAATAATTCTGTTTGTTTTAAGAACTTCGTACATTAGCCCTGCATCTACATCACTCCTGCCCCTTCCTCTTCCCCAGCTCCTCCCACCTTTAGTTATCAATTCATGTATATACACACATTCAGTGTATATACATACATATATTTATGCATACATACATGTACACATATATAAAATATATATTATATGTATATACATGGGTATGTGTATATATATAACATATGTATATATGTGTATATATATAACATATTTATATATGTATATAACATATGTATATATGTATATATCTATAGAATGTCTGTGTACACATGTATGTACATGTGAATGTTCAGCCTCCTGAGACCATTTAGTTTCGCTCCTATGTACATGTGTATGGAACTGACCTCTTCAGATTCTGCAGTCTCTGTGGGAGCTTGTTCCTGGAAGAGATTCTCCCTCTCTCATCAGCTTTTGGCCACCTATAGCTCGTCACCTGGGGCTGAGACCATGTGAAATTTGCCCCGTCCATATTTAACTGGTATTGTTGTTATTGTTCAGACAATAATATTTTGAGTTCATGGATACAGCTTCTTCTAAACATTATCTGGAGACCTTATCCTTATACCATTCACTCAGTTTGGCCCAGTTTGGTCTCTTGTCTTTGTTTGTTTGTTTGTTTTTATCATTTTTCCCATTTGTTTTTAATCTTTCTTCCTCTGCCCAAATGTGCATTCAGACACACACACACACACACACACACACACACACACACACACACATCTAACTTGATTTTGATTATTTGGGAGTAGACAACACATATGCCCTAATGCTTCCCCCATGCATTCCTAAAGGACTAGGTCAGCCTCTGTCTAAGGCAGCTGGCACAGAGTTGTAAAATCCAGGGCACTTGGTACTTTACATCACCTGTCCCATGATTGTCTTTTATTACGTTTGTCCTGTTCAGGACAGCATTAGACCTCTTCGCGAATTTCTTCAAGTCTCGCCAGCTTGCTTTCGTCTGGCACTGTTCCTGGGCTGTCTTTGTGTTGTGTGGTATGGACGTGTTTAAGGATTATCACTTCCTAATCAGATTCCACTTGTGCCCTTTGTACCAGGTCACTGTGTGTGCCACCATGGCTTCTGCAAGGAGCCAATGACCTCGTGCCCATTATTAATCAGACTGGTTCTGATCACTGAGTTAAGTTGATGTCTTTGCTATATCTATATTTATAGATAGATGGATAGATAGATACGACCATTGCTAGGAAATTTGAAGAGGACACTTCCAGATACCCTGACTATACTGTTCCTCCTCTGAATCTTCCTGCCTCTCCACTTCACTCTGTACATCATGGACCTTGTCCTTCCCATGCAGTGTTAACTGTGGTATGTTGAAAATTGATGGTTTGCACCTAAGCTGAGGCTGTGTCAGTCTTGCCCCTACTGTAAGGAAAACCTTTCCCCACTTGCCCATTGCTTTACTTGGTGATTAGCTTGGACTTATGGATTACTGTTATTACTTATGTTAATGCTCAAATTGCTCTCCCATGTCTGGGCAACATGTTCCCTGTATTTTTGGAGAGTATGCCCTGCTTTCTGACTTACGCAGCCGTGTACTGCTTCAACAGGGGGAATGACAGCACTGCTCATCACTTTGTGCTCTTTATAAATGAAGTCCCATGGGTTTGGGCAGTGCACAGTCTGGGCAGCCACACATATCCAAGAAGTGGGTCAACTCTATGCTGCTGCTGCTCTTCTTCCTCCTCCCCCTCCCCCCTCTCCCCCTCCGTCTCCTCCTCCTCCTCCTTCTTCTCCTCCTCCTCCCCCCTTTGATTTTATTTTGAGACAGAGTCTAACTATATAGCCCATGGTGGCCTCTGAGTTGAGATCCACCTGCCTCAGCCTGGGATTACAGGTCATGTGTCTCCATGTCTGCTTCCAAACTCAACATTGTTAAGAAGTTCCAATTCTGAATCCTTCCATATTCTGTGCCGGAGATTTTCATGAAATTTCTCACATGAAAAGAAGCAATTTCATGTGATATTTAAAGGAGCTGTGTCCTGAAGTCCGAACTCTGACATGGCAACTGTAAGCCACTCCTTGTCCTGACTTCTGAGGTGATTCAACGTGCTTCAGATAAGTAAACACTTCTTTTAGAAGCAGAGCTGTTTAGGTAACAGTTCTGAGAGAATGTGTGCAATCAGCACTGTGTGTTTTGCTAACGGTAGAGAAAGAGCTTCAGAAAGCTGTAGTCGTTCAGGAAGAAGGTGGCTACTTTCATACAAATACATTCAAAATGCATCACAGATAAACTTTATCTTAACCTTCTACCTTCCCATCACTACCCGATGGGCAAAGGTTTCCTAGGAAATGTGCAACAGAACTCAGCATTTCATGATTCTGCATCCTTAGAACATCCATCTCGAAATTCAGCCTTGCCCAGTCGCCTAGTGCACCCACCCTACACCTCTTTCCCTCTAACATACCCAACTGAACACCTCTGTCCTTAAAAGTTCTTAAATGCCTTCGACACCTTCATTCTAGCCAAGGGTTCCCAGGGATGAGTGATGGTCACTTCACAGTTTATAGTGCTGTTTATCAAATGCATTTTGTCTTTGCAGCTCAGAGTCATTAGTTCAACAGACTCAAATTATTACCTCACAAGCACATCTCATTTGTGTGACCCACCTGAATCAGCCTTGGATCTAATTTAGTATTCATAATTTGACATCTGTTTTCTTTAAATTAGATACAAACTTCGGAATCACACAAAGACCTGGCTATGACATGCCATCTGAAACTGTGTTTATTGTCTCATGTTCTGTGAAATGGAGATTTCCCTGAGACCATACTGTGGAGACTGTCATAGTTCTAACTGTTTGGTTTTGTTATTTGAGACAGAGTCTCTCTCCATAGCCGTGGCTGTCCTAGAGCTCACTATGTGGACAGGCTGGTCTGATCTCTGAGATCTCCCTGCATCTGTCTCCCAAGTGCCGGGCTTAAAGGTGTGTACTACACCTAGCCTATATGTCTAACTATATCAATGCCTCAGCACACGTAGCCTTTGAAGTGAGGGATTCTTCATGTTTACCTCTCAAGAGAAGCAAAAGCTATCAACTTGGCCTGCTAGTCCATGTCTGCAACTGTTCCCAAGGGAGGCTGAGTAAGAAGTTCATGAGTTCGAAGTCAACCTGGTCATATATAGCAACTTCAAAGTCAATCTGAACTGCATACTGAGACCCTGTCTCTAAAGACCAACAACTACCAAAACAGAACAAAAGTGTACCAAGACATGGCTTTAAGAAACCGAATCGATGAGCCTGGCTCTGGGGAGCAAAACCTGTAATCCCCAGCTGCTCAGGAGGGAAGGCAGAAGTAGGACCATTTCAAATTCATGGTCAGCCTGGACTACTTAGTGAGATCCTATCTCAGAGTACAAAGTAATTAGAAGGTTGTGGGGATAGCTCAGTGGGGAGCACTTGCTTAGCATGTGGGAGCCCATAGCTTTGATGCCAGTATAGACAGGAAAGAGGAGCAGAGGGGAGGGGAAGGAAATGAGAGGACAAATGGCTTGTGTGAGATGCCTGTGTGTCTGTGCTCCACCTCCTTGGCAGGTAGTGCAATTCTGAGTGTGTTCAGGAGAATTCAGATCCCTCCATGAACCACTTGCTAGCATTGTGGATAACAGATTGCTCCTGGGACGTAAGCATCTGAGATAAACTCCAGCCACATTGGCTTCTATTTTTAAATTCCCACCCTGCTGCAAATCCAATCTCTAACAAGCCAGGCTGGTCTCAGAGCCTCCTCTCTGAGCTGCTTCCTGTGTAGAAAGAAGGGATGCTTGCACACATATCTGGTAGACTTGCTTATGGGGTCTGCACAGCCCTTCTTCAACAAAGCACCTGGGTTTACGTGGCAGTGCCTGTTTTTAAAGACATGCATGTACAGTATCTAGTTCACAACAAAATTATAAGAGTGTGCTATCTAATATAACCTTGAATCATAATTACTGAACAAAAGGAAATGTTGAAACAAGTAATTTTGTTCTCCTGAGTTACGAGTTTAATTAGCGTGAATCATCAGTTCACAGAAGTAATCGCTGGTGTTGAACCTCGTTTTGTGTATTTTCTCTGTCATGAGGGGAAAGCTATGATAAAAATGGAAAATAGCAAACTATTCTTTGAAAAGTCCGGAGAGCTGCCATAGTAGGCCAAGAAACATTTATCCCAGCCAGCCTGGCCGTTAATAATTATTAGAATCAAACAAGCAGGCAGCATCCATGACTGGCATGCTCGGCCACAGTCAACAAGTAAACTGTGGTTAGTGCTTATCATTTTCTAGGCTGCTAACTCAGCCTGTTATTACTTCACAGATGTTCACAACAAACCTGCTAAGGTCTGTTCCTTACTTGCATTTTGCAAAAATGCAAATGCAATCCTGAGATGTTAAGTCTCTGGTGATGTTGCATAGCTAATAAGTACGATTTGAAGCTAGGCTACGTGGCTCCCGGCCTTCCCTCCCTGTGCTCTCTTGGAAAATTCTAGAAGGCACTTTCTTGTGTGGACAGTGCCATTTATCTATCCTAGAAAAGAGAGACCAGTTAGGAATAGCTTGCATGTCGGCTTCCTTAGGGCTCAACCAGTATTCTGACTCCAGAAGAGCAGTAAGTGGATAATGTCAATGGTCACCTTCTCACTGTCATCGGCAGTCACAGCCCAGCTCCGTGTGACCCAAGGAGAGCTTTTAGGGCACCAAGGCCCAAGAATGAACTCGGGGTCCTGCTCATTGCTGGAGGCCTGGAAAAAGACCTGCTGCCTATCATCGAGGGAACAAGTGATCCTTGCTCGGCATGGGATTCTTGAGGACTGAAACTGGGCAAGCCAAATGTCAATGGAGTTAGAGTGAGGAGGCAATGAGGACAGCCAGCAAGGACTGGCAGTTTCCATCAAGACCTTTGTGTTAAAGCAAACAAGAGGCCAGAGGGATGAAAGGCTTTTACTATTTCATTTTCAGAGAATAATGCAACCTGAGGACTCTGTCGAGGCTAAGTGGAATAATTCAAAAGAGAAAAAGAAGCTAAGTAATACAGTTGCCAGCAGACGGGATCCGTCCTCACACCTCAGAGTCAGGCTGGCACTGACAAACGAAACATTAGTTTGCTCTAGTGGCCAGACGGAGGAGAAGGCTGTGTCGGCTGTCCAGTTCCATGGCTGGATTCAGGTGAATGTAGCTGTCATAAAGAGTAGGAACTAGGAGAGACTGCCCCTGCAAGGTTTATCTGCTTTAACTCTTGGTGTTTCTGAGTGGCCTATCTTTGCACCAAGAGGAGCTCCTGCTAGAATGAGAGCCATGTAAGCCAGAGTCACACAAGGTAGAGGACAGTGGCTAGCTCCTATTCGGAGAAGCAAGGGCACAGGAAGCTTATTTACAGGGTTTCTGTGTTACATTGGAGGTGAACAGGTTTATTATCCTCTTTGCGTAATACCTGGCCTGAAGGGAAAACGTGTGTGTGGGGGGGCAAAGGTTAGTAAAAGCTGCTCTGCCTCTTCTCTCATACTTTAATTCAAACACCAGCACATCAAAGCTCACTCCCAGAATGCCTCCTGACACTGCCGCCAGCCCGTTGTACTTAGATATGTCCAGATTCATACTCACCTCAAAGCAAGAATGAAACATTACATACACGTCTACTTGGGCCTTGGTGCCCTAGAAGCTCTCCTTGGATAAATTGAAGATTGCCATCAATCCTTGGTACAGCTTCAGCATGGCTCGTCTACTTCTCATTGCTTCAATAGTAAGCCAGGGTGCACTGTGGGTGGGCCCTGGGCTCAGCCCCTGCTCCTCAACCCCAGTAGTAATGGCCGAGGGAGATGTGCTGTCATAATGTTTTCCTGATTTTGTTAGATGTGATGTTGCTGTCCTGATTGTGATAGGAATTGTCTTTAATTTTTAAGAAAGTGTTATTAAAAGATAAATGTGATTTTGATATAGATACATAGAATGACTTTTAATGGAAAGAGACTGTGAACCAATATATTTGTAGTTATTTGGCATCATACAATGTGACTTTCCTCAATGGCTCTATAAATACTAATAAAATACCTTTAATAAAAACTATAAAATCTCTTAGTGGCGGTTCCCCCATTTCAGCTCGTTTAATCTTGTACACCCTGTGAGTCGTCTAATGTATCTATAAACATCAACTGTAGGAGCAAAAGAAATTCACTTCTAACCCAAAGCAGAAGTGGCATGTGAGGTTCAGGACAGGGGTGGTATATGGGGTTCAAAACAGAGGTACTGTGTGGGGTTCAGGACAGGGGTGGTATGGTTCAGGACAGGGATGGCATCTGGGGTTCAGGTCAGGGGTGCTATGTGGAGTCAGAACAGCAGTGCTATGTGGGGTTCAAGTCAGGAGTGCTGTGGGGTTCAGGACAAGGGAACTATGTGGGGTTCAAAAGAGGGGTGGTATATGGGGCTCAGAATAGGAATAGCATATTGGGCTCAGAACTTCTAGTCTCCTCCTCTCAGTTTCTTCTACTTATGTCCAGGTACTCAGTAGAAAGTTGGTGTTGGAAGGGGCTGAGTCCAGTTCCAGTCTAAGGTAACCTATGACATAATGTGATCAACGTGGGCAGAAAGCTTGAAAAGCCGCCTGTGACCACGCTGTTAATGGAGTGTTTATAGCCCTGGTGGGAACATGCGCATCTCACTTCGTAATTTCATTTCCATGTTGGATTTGTACCTCTGATCTTTTCAAAGGTTTCCTTTTAGCTCCTAGGAGTAAATTTGAGCTTTTTCTCTTTGTAGAAAACAGACCTTCCAAACCAAGTACACTGCTAGGAAAACTTCCTGAAGTCACTGGGCGCCGTCTCTTAGGATTAGAATCATTGCCTTTATGACTCACTACCCAGGGAAGTTGAGTGCTAAAGACTGACCCTCCTGTAGTTGTCAGTCAACACAGAACAACAACAAACCAAGCGTAGCATGCTCACTTCTGCCATGTGATGCAAGAGGAGGGATGATTCAGACACTCCCATATTAGGGTGGCTGTGACACAGTGCCCCAGCTTGTCAGAACTCATTTACACAACATCCTGGGGTCTGACCCTCAGAGTGACTCAAGCCAATCAGTAAGCGTAAGGCAAGCAAAACAGACACAGAGTTTTTATCTACGGACATTAAAAGTCCTTGTCAGAGAATGAAACGCAGTAGGTCGTAGATGTGAACATTCCAGTCCCAGCTGAGGGTTTCCATCCTTGATGGCAAGTGTTGCTTCTAGGAATCTGTCACATACACATTTCAGCATCTCAGCCTCTCTCTGCTTGTAACCGGACACCAGGCCAGGCCTCTGTCCACCCTGGCTTTCCTCCTTGTCCCCAAAGTCCCTGCATACCTTGTCTTCTTAGTGCCACTTCCTCAGTCTTGCCACAAGCCACCTGGAAATCCTACTTTCTTTCTCTTTGGGTGTTCTATGTAAAGGTCAGGTTACTTTTACTCTGCTTATCCTAACTGCTGGCCAAACTTTTCCAGCATTGTCTCCCATGTGAATATAAACTTCATCTAGTGCTGACTTTCAGGTTCCCACAAAGCTGGTATTGCTCAGACAGGTTTGTCATGTCTTGCTATCTTCTGTTTCTTGTGTGGAGGACTCCCACGTCTCAGCCACTGTCCAACTGCAGTCCTCCCTCAAATGCTGGTATCCTCAAGCCCCCCTTGCACCTTCCACACGCTGGGGGACCATCTTTCTTTTTCCATCTTCTTCAGAATCTCTGCAGCAGTTTGGGCTCAGGACTTCTGGCTCTTACTCTCCCACTTTGGGGTTTTTGTTTGTTTGTTTTGTTTTGTTTTAGTTTTTTGGTTTTTTTGTTTTGTTTTGTTTTGTTTTGTTTTGTTTTGTTTTGTTTTTGAGACAGAGTCTCACTACATAGCTCTGACTGTTCTGGAACTTACTATGTAGACCAACCTGGACTTGAACTCACAGAGATCCACCTACCTGTGCCTCCCAGAAGTTTAAATGTGTCTAGCACTATGCCCAGCTTATTCTCTCCTTTCTGAAGGCTCCTTGATGCCACACCTATACATGTTGCATGATCTAATGAGCATCTAGGACAGACATGGGAGGTATAAGGGCTCAGTGAATGAGTTAAAGCAAATGGAGCTGATTCAGCTTTCCGAGATAAGCCTTCTTTCAGCCACTTTCCAGAGAAGCCCTGAAACAGACAGAGAGCAGTTCCCACTGACACAGACAGGCAGGGCTGCTCAGGAGTGCTGTATTGGGGCTGCAAGCCAACTCTGTTAAACCATTGAATAAGGAGCAGGGCTTTGTTCTAGGGGTGGGAGACGAGGGCCTTCAACCAAAGGCAAAAGACGCCCTCCAGACCTGGTTTGAATAAAGCTTTGGACTGTGACTGCAGTGAGGATAATGTCCGGGATTTGTAAGGCAGAGGGAAGGGGCTGCTTGTAGATAAGGTTAGAAAGCTGGTCGGAGCGAGTGCAAGAGTTTGCACTCCAGGCAGATCAGTAGAAGGTGCAGTTTCTGTACCCTAGGCAGAATTACCCTCCTAAGAAGACAGTGGAAGGAAGCTCCCACTCAGCAGGGCAGGAATGGACACGGCAACAATTATGGTAGGTAGGGACAGCAGTTAAGAAGTTACTGAAATAAATCCAAAGAAAGATAGTGAAACCATAGACCAGGTGGGGTGGAGATGGAGGTGAGAGTTCATATCCAGATATAAGGAATAAGGATGAGGGAAAGAAATCTAATTTGCCTGAGTTTTAAGACCAGTCAGCCCCACCTTGCTTTCGCCTTCCAGCCTACCAAGCACATGTGCTTATATTACTATATATGTCTTCAAAACTTGTTAGTTTATGTCTTTATCATGTCTATGTCTGTGCTCGTTTAGGTCTATGTCATTGTCTTTGTTTCTTAAAGCTTTTCACCTTAAAGTAAATGATGCTAGGGCAGCAATATGACTCAGCAAATAAAAGTACTTACTACCAAGCCTGAGAAGCTGAGTGTGGTCCCTGGGACCCACAAGTTGTCCTCTGACCTCCACACATATGCCCTGGTATATGCATACCCACACATTTACATATATATATGTGTGTGTAAATAAATAAATGTAATAAATTTAAAGAACTTCTGGCAACAAGATGAAATCTTTCAATAGTGTCATTAAGCGTGATTAAATTGTTTAATAAGATTATTCTAGTAATATTAAATGTTAAGTCTTTTAGTCATACAGTGAGCCTTTGTTATAAAAACTGTGATCTCTGAGAAGCCAGAGGCCGTTTAGTCCAAGTTTCTCATGATTTCTGACACTAGAGTCTGGGCTGGAAAGCATACACGTGCCTTTTCGTTCTTCTGTTTGGTAGCTAAGGCTACTTCATAGAAAAGTTTGTGTTCGGTGAAGGGTCAGATGATAAAGGGGAAGGGGGTGTGTGTAAAAATCTCATCCTCTAAAATTTGGTAGTTTTACCCATATTTGTGGCTTACTTCTTAACTGCATCCTATAGGGATTCTTCATTCTACATGTCAAAATCTAGAACAATTAATGAGTTGTTATGGTCAAATATCTTTCAATATAATGATTAAACACACTTCCTTATGATGGAGAATATATAATATAGGTCAACTTACTGCAATCACAGTATCTGTCAGGAGGTCTGAAGGTGGCAGTTAGCGGAGTGCTCACTGTGCGTGCATGGAGAGCTGAACTAGATCCCTAGAAGCCAGGTCAGAAGCAAAACAAGCCAGGTCCAATACTTCACGTTGGTAACCCAGTGCTGAGGAGACAGGGTCTCTGGAGGCCAGGAGCTCCATGGGCAACCAGTCTAACCTACTTGCCAAGCACCACGCCAATGAGAGATCCTGTTCCAAAAACTATGGTGTGGGTGGCACCTGAGGAATGAGCAACAGCCAGGATTTTCCTCTGGCCTACACACAGACACACACACATACACACACAAGGGTGCACATATGTATGCACACACACAAAGACACACCTGTACGTGCACACACAGCAAAAATGTGTTACGGAATTTGTCAGCGTTCTTGATGACACTATTATTCCTTATTTAAATCAAGAATGATTGTTTTCTTTGTTTAACAGACATCAGCAGTTCTTGACCAGAGTTTTATAAAGTTGCGTCTACTTTCCCACCCTGGGAACATCTGCTGATGTCTGGACACATTTTTGGTTATTGTCACTAGAGGAAGGACAGCTACTGTGTTCTGCTGACATTCTATAGTTCTGCTATGCATGGGCGGTGGCTGCAGCCCAGGATGCACTAGCCACCAACATCAACAGTGCTGCTGGAGAAGCATGCAGACCATCCTCACTGGCATCTTCATCCTCCTTAGCATCCATTTCATAGTCCGCTGCATACCACATTTTCCTCACTCTGCAGACAACGCAGACTGTCAAGCAGACATTGTCTGGAAAATCAATGTCAGAGTTGTTTCTAAAACAACCAGTTGTTGCTCAGACCGGGGGTGAGGGTGGCGTGGGGGGACTAGTTCAACAGATTGTAGATTCATGTTACTTTCCATACACTCTGACTGATACTGACAACGGCTAAGCAGATCATGGGGAAAAAATTCAGGGGGCTGTGGTGGAGACACTTCCTCTGCTAAGCTTTGTTTACCATCCAGCAAACTGTCCTTAACTTTTACCCTTCTTCTTCCTTTGTTTACCAAAAGGGGGGAGGTGTGCCTATAAATGCCTAGATTTTAAGAGAACTAAAACATAGCACACCAGGCCTGCCTGTTTCTGAGTGTGAGCGCCATCCACCTGACATGAGTCTTTACATGCCCCGGGAGGGATTTAACATGCCCATAAGGAAAGCACAGCTTGAGACCCCATCCTCCCTGCTCCCCATGCTCCTCCCAAATGTAGACCTCCATTTTTTCTATTGCTGGTTCTTCATCTTTTTCAAGCCACTCAACAAGTGTTTTGTTTTGCTTTTAAGTTCAGGCAGCTGTATCAAGAGTCATCTAGAAAAGAGGGATGACACTGAAGCAGGATTCCTGCAGGTCTGTGGGTATTTGTCGATGATTGGATCCCTACTGGATGCTAGGCAGTAAGGTATAGGGAGTGGAGCAACTGTTGGCTGTGGTGAGAGTTGAGTCCCCTATTGAGCACTCAGGAAGTACCTACCATTTGGTGTAATATAGAAGCTGTGCTGTGCTAGGTATGGAAAATCAGCTTTTGGTCCTCCCAGGAATGGAAGGAAAGTTGAGATTCAAACTCCAAACTAACTAGCGATGGAGCCTCTACACCCAACTGGAATCCTGCCACAGCAGCTTAATCTTAGAGTTCTCATGAACCTCCTGGCTTGGTCTCTATCCCATAAGGATGAGCTCATTCTCACCATGTTGGCTTTGTGCAACAGGTGAGGACAGCCTTTGACTAGCAAATTGTGCAAGTGTAAGTAACAGATAACACACCCCTTAGTTCCTTGGCCCCAGGAGTTTGGAGAGGCTGCCCCAGTCTCTTCCGAGCAGGCTGGGTTTTATGAATCATGGAGAAGGCTTAGAGGATATTGACAGAGGCTGTAATTCTTCCTTCTGCTTTTTCCAGCTTACCCTTACCTCTTGTCAACAGTGTTCACAGGGCGTATTCTCAATGAGAGTTCTTCTGCCTGGAAAGGCTCACAGGTGCTGGGGTGTCTGTTCTTCTCAGGTCAAAGCATCTGACATAAAGGCCAGTGACATGGCTCAGTAGGTAAGGCACCTGCCACCAAGCCTGACAACCAGAGTTCAGTCTCAAGAACACATGATGTGAGCAGATATCCAAATCCCACAAGTTGTCCTCCAGCTTCCACACATGTGCCTTGATATGTGTACCATACACAAGTGTGTGTCCATGCATGTGTGCACACATGTACAAAAGCACAAACACAGAAACAAAAATCAGCAAATCAATCAAAAATACCCTCATAATATATTATATAAGTTTATAATTGTGTGTCTTAATTCATGTTCATCTCAGGCTGCATGCAGCCTATGGGACACAGGTTGTACATGTCTGAGAGAGGCGTTGATACTCAGGTGCCCTGAAAACTGTCTGCACACTTGGCATCTGTCTAGTGCCACACTGGCCAGTACCACTGTAGTGGGTTCAGGAGCAGCTCTTCTAGTTGTAAGGAGATTGGCCAGTCAAGAACCATTTGAGAAAGGCAGCCACTCTGACTGGCACCTTTAAAGTGACTCTGGCCACAATGTCCAGGTGGCAGGAACCATTTGAGTCAGTCCATTGATTCCTGCCAGAGACTCTGGTGTAGTGCATACCTTCCTTGTGGCTTAAAGCAGTCTCATGGTACTGATGCCTTAAGAAGCAGGAACAAGACAAGGGTCCCACTTGCACCTTGTCCTTCTGTGGCCCAACAACGGCCTTCTTCCCAGCTACTGTAAGAATTCTATGAAGGGACTCTGTCCAAGAAGCTCTGTTGTTTGAGACGGAAGGAAGGGCCATCCAGAGACTCCCCCATCTAGGGATCCATCCCATAAACAACCACCAAACCCAGACCCTATTACATATTCCAGCAAGATTTTGCTGACAGGACCCTGAAATATTAATCACTTGTGAGGCTATGCCAGTGCCTGGCAAATACAGAAGTGGATGCTCAGTCATCTATTGAATGGAACACAGGGCCCTCAATGAAGGAGCTAGAGAAAGTACCCAAAGGAGCTGAAGGGGTCTGCAACCCTATAGGAGGAAAAACAATATGAACTAACCAGCAGCCCCAGAGCTCATGTCTCTAGCTGCATAGGTAGCAGAAGAAGGCTGAGCCGGCCATCACTGGGAAGAGAGGCCCCCTTGGTCTTGTGAAGATCATATGCCCCAGTACAGGGGAATGCCAGGACCAGGAAGCTGGAGTGGGTGGGTTGGGGAGCAGGGCAGGGAGAGGGGGTATAGGGGACTTTCGGGATAGCATTTGAAGTGTAAATGAAGAAAATATCTAATAAAAATTTTTTTAATATTTCTATGAAAAGGGCAAGAGCATGGAGCTCCATGGCCTGCCAGCAGCTCTGCCACATGTGCCTCACTTTCATCATTTATAAAATGAGCGTGACAACACAGAGCCCATCCACTTGTCACAAAGATTAGATGACGCTTCAGATCATAGCTGACTATGCAAAGCACTGAATGAGTAACCTCGGCTGCCATTACTGCTTTTTCACATGCTTTTTCATTTGCAATTGGTACAGAGGAATTGTTCTTAATTACCAGAGCTCAGTGTGATGTTTCAGTCCAAACAAATCCCCAGCTCCATGGGTCTTTTCACCAGCTCCTGTGAGGTACAGGGATCTCCATGTCTTGCTCATTTAGATTGATGAAGCTGGGCTCAGGAGTATCTCTCCAGCCAGCTTGTAATGGTCTTGTTGAATAGAGAATGACTTGAAAACACAGTCTCTGTGGCTGGGTGTGGATTCACAGTTGTGCAGAAGTTAGCGCTATTTGGGGATGGTGTTCAGGGTAGATGCAGTTCACATTCCCAACTCTACAACTTCAAAAATACTTTTTTTCCGTTCCTAAATCTTGCCTTAATCTTCATTATAATGAACCTTTGTTTGTCAGGTACTTGGAATAGCCAATGTATTGGTAGTAGGAGCTTTGTGAATTTTTTAAAGCATTGCGTTCAGTAGGTCTACATTTCCATGGTTCTGCATACACTTAACACCTTTTGGAACAGGTGGGTCTCTTTAGTGCTTAAAACAAATGACATCTGATCTTTGTCATCCTAAATGCCCTCAGTCCCCCCCAACCCCCACCCAGTTGGAAGAATTTACTTCTAAATCACACAGCACTTTATTGGAACTGAGTCTGGCATAATAGGGTGTAAAGTGCCCACCATATGTGTCTGTAACTTTCTTGTGAGCTCATAGGCTTATTTTATTTAACATAGCATTCCTTTCTATACTACTTTCAGTGTACGGGGGCACATAGTAGGTTCCTTCATCACTGAACATGTAAGCAGTCATTAAATCACAATGGATACCAAGCCAAGCTTTCCTCAAGACCCTGTGCTCCTTGGAACAGCTTTTATTATCATTCAAATTCACATTTTCAAAAATAATGTACTGAAAATAAGCATTAGTTTTAAATAGGTTATTACCATTAAAAAAAAAAATTTGTGTGGAACAGGAGTGGAAATGCTATTCTCTTCAGTCTGTAATTGTGACTAGAAGGAGTCATTACCACTGAGGGAGGGTTCTACTGTTTCTTGGAAAAGCCCAGCCAAGCAGGAAATACTCTTACCCATAAACCCTATCAATCCATCCCTCTGAAAACCACTGTGAAGTTTCAAATGGAGTGTTTTTCAGAGCCTTGTCCATGGTATGCAGGGCTTCCGTCAACTGCAGGCCACTGTTGGCCCTGAGTGGTTCTTAGACCATGTGAACTACCATCTTGAAAAAAGAAAGAAAACCAAACATTGGCTGGGTGGCCTAGGAATAGAAATGTCTGAGTTCAGGGTGCTGGGAAGTCCTAGATCAAGAAAAAGGCAGCCTAAGGATAGAACAGGTTCAAACACTGTTCCTTCTTCCTGTGTCTTCTCAGAGTGGAAAGGTGACACTCTGTCTGAGTCCAGAGCACACACACCACATAAGGATTGGATTTCAGTCTGTCAGTGTTGGGGAGGCCACATGGGCACTCCGACTACAGTGGTAGACCAAAGTCCCTCTTGCTACATGGGACCTGGTTCTGCCTGCGTGTGTGGTATGTCACATTATAAT
This sequence comes from Mus pahari, assembly GCF_900095145.1. NCBI lineage: Eukaryota > Metazoa > Chordata > Mammalia > Rodentia > Muridae > Mus > Mus pahari. The sequence goes on along the minus strand of NC_034604.1, from coordinate 16,983,184 downwards.
CAGGAAGCAGTTGCCTCCCAGGTAGCTTTCTTAACGTCTTCCTAGTAAGCTTGTTTACTATTTGGCATTTTGCTCTGTAGTTAAAAAACAAAAGCAGATTTATTTGAGGCGGTAGAGGAGTCACGGTAATCTTAAATCTGTACAGAAAGAAGGAAGTGTAGGATCGGAACACTTTATGCTGGATGCTCCCTCTGGCATCTGCTGTGATAACTTCTGTGGAATGGAAAGTAGCTAAGCGTGGTTAGACGAAGAGGAAGACGGGAAGAAGCTATGGCCAAAGTGAAGCTGCCTAGTAAACACTGGGATTCCCAAGATAGGTTCATCCTTACTATCCTAGCGCTCACTGGGGGAGTTCAGGCATGGAGTTCAAGGCCAACATGGCCGAGTGAGACCCTGAGTAAGTAGGTAAATAGATAAATAGGTGCCAAGCATGCAGCCTTCTACAGTAGCAATCCCTGCGCCAGCTCTCTTCTTCAGAACTCTCCAAGAGAGAGCCACTTCTCTATGCCACAGCTCTGACCTCTCGCCCTATTACCTGGGAGAGTAACCCAAGCCAAGTGTGGTGGCCATTCAGCTGACAGGCCAGTTTAACCAGTCTTCCCACCTCTTTTAACACTGCAGCACCACTCTGGAGAGCCATGTGTGTTGCTGCCTTTGTGGTGGTAAGATGGAAGGTGGGCGTGGACGCTGCACTGGGCGAACTCCCTCTCCTGTGACTCACTGGGTGTCACTCCTTTGGGTGTGTTAGCACCCTCGCTCTCAGATGTCCTTTGCCTTCCAGGTGTAGCACCTAGAGCTGCCCCTAACTTCTGGAAGCATTCCCAGTGGGTGATTGCTTTCTCTCTTCTGAAACTCAGCGGCCTAGGTGTGTCTTTTTCCTAGGTCGAATGTTGTACCTTGTACTTCTCAGAAGTAAGAACCATTCCTGTTTGTCAAGGGGTGGTATGTGCCAAGTAGAAGGATCATGTTTTGATGATAAGAAATAGTATTTCCTTTTTATATATAGTTGCAATACTGATAACCTAAAGGGAGGTTGAGATATAGAGATATAATTCCCTGTATTAGAACATGGCATTCTTGCTCACAATAAATGCCATTTGTCTCTATTGTATGTTTGTGCACACATAAACCCACACAAGAATGAACAGAAGGTGGCCACCACAATATTAGGTTGGTTATGGCTAGAAAGTAAGTTGTCAAGTCATTAAAAAAAAAAAAGAAAAAACACAATACCCATAATCCCACCTTTTCCCTACGTGTGTGTTTAGCGGCTGTTTGATTGGGCATCCATGTCTCCCTTACCTCTCAGCTCCCTCCCCTCCCTCCAGGAGCTTTTTCTTAGGTCACCAGCCCAGCCTAGCCCAGCCTAGTGTGGGTGGTTTCTTCAGCCCTTCTTTCCTTCACAGCTCTCTCCTTGACCTTTGTGGGCTTCTTGGGCTGCCAGAACAACACCTGATACTCCCCCCCCCCCAAGCTCCCTCACTCATAGAGCCACCACCTTTGTCACCTGGAATGCATTGTGGGCTCCATCCTTTTCCCTCCTGAACTGTATCTGAAGAATGTACGATGTCAGTTCAATATGGCTCCCTCCACATTTCCTGCCCACCCTAAACCTGCCCTTCTTCCTGCATCCTGTGTGGTGGCATCACCACTCAGGCCAGAAAACGGGGAGTCTTCCCACAGCTTCGTCCTCCACATCCTGTGATGAAAGGTCCCTGGGATTCTATCTTCCCTGCATATCAAATGTGCTTTAAAAACTGCTGCCCTCATTCAAAGCCTTTGCATCTTCCACTTACCACAGCCTTTGAACTGCCTCCAGCTTCAAACTTTCCCAAACTTTACCACCCACAGAGTAGCCAGAGATGCTCAGTATTTAAAACCTTCCTGCCCTATATGGTCACCTTCAGCACTCTCATAGATCTCCAGGCCAAGAGAATGTCTGAGCAGGTGCCAGGCACACCAGTGTGTTCCCCCTCTTGGTCTGCCTTTGTATCTGCAGCACTCTGTGGACATTCCCTGTGTGGACTGTGTTATCATCACATCCTCCCGCAGGTCATGTGACTTCCCCACCTGGAAGCTTCCTCCGATTCATCCTTAGCATTCATGGTCTAGTTATGATAATCCCCTTGTCTGGCAGCGACTGAGCTGTCTGTGAATGGGTATATAAGAGCTGGTAAGAATTCCTCCTGTTCCTCCAATATCTGTCAGTTCGACCTGGCTCTAATAAGACAGTACATTTTAAACTCCATACTCTTATTTAGGACATTTGCATTTTGGATAAAACCTTCAATATGTCACTACTGTAAACAGTTCAGGCATCAAAACACTCGGGAAAGCCAGCTTCTATCTCTATTTACTCAAAACTCTAGGGGAATGATAAACTCAGTCATTTGGATTCCCATCTAGATTCTTGGTGTGGGACCCTGCACATAGAAGTAGCTTTCTCCCCTTCTCCCGATCTCCTGACTCTTGTTGCTATGATGCTAATACTGTGCCTGTTCCAGAAAGTGTTCATCTCCATCACTGGGAAAGTGGTCTTTGTTTCTTTTCTTGTTGTTATGGCAAAATACCCTGACAGAAGCAGCTTAAGTGTGAAAGGGTTTATTCGGCCTCACAGTTCAAGGGCATGGCCATCCTGTCAGAAAGGTCAAAAGGGCAGGAGTTTGAGTTTTGTTACATTGTGCTCACTTTTGGGAAGCCAAGACCAGTAAGAGCTGGTGCTCAGTTCACTTTGTACATCTCCTGTCTTCCAAGATCCCTGCCCAAGGAGTGATTCTGCCTACCTTGGAGATGGAATTTACCACATCAATTAGCTTCATCAAGATAATCTCTGACAGGCCTTCTCAAAGACTAACCTTAATCTATGCAGTTCCTCTCAGGTGTGCCTGGAGCTTTACATGCTAGGATTCTGGGTTCTGTCTAATTGATAGCACTAACTATCACAGCAATAAAAGTGACAATTGCATTCTGAGGCCTTTNCGGCAGAGCCTTCCCAGGGCCAGTAAAACAGGTTTACTGTTCAGATCAAATGCAGACTAATCGTTCACCTTCTAAGTGACAGTGAGCACTTGCCCTTTAACTCACAAAGTGGAGTTTCTCCTTAGATGTGTTAACAGGAATACATGTTAGGCTTTTTACTTTACAGAGAACTGCGTTTTGCAGGTTCTTGGTTCTTTGTGGGGGGAGGCATGTTTTCCAAGACAGGGTTTCTCTTTGTAGCCCTGTCTGTCCTAGAATTCACTCTGTAGTCCAGACTGGCCTTAAACTCAGAGACCTGCCTCTGCCTCCCGAGTTCTGGGAATAGCAGCATGGGCCACCACCACCTAATCCAGATCCCATGAAAAAGACACAGTCATGCTGTTTGTATGTGAGAAAGTAAAAAAAAAAAAAAAAAAAAAAAAAAAAAAAAAAAAAAAAAAAAAAAAAAACATGTGAAAGAGAGCAGGACTTGGCAAGGAAGCTTAGGTGATAAGGACGCTGAGTGCCAAACCCAACACCTCTGAACTTAATTCCCCAAACTGTGAACTTGGTAGAAGGAGAAAACAGACTCCTGGAATGTGTCCCCTTGATCTCCATGGGTGTAACTCAGAGCAATAATCAATAATAAACAAACAAAGAAATTGGAAAAAAGAAACTTACCAAAGGAGTATATCCTCTGTAAATTAATGGAACTTGGGTTATTAGACCTAGGTGTCTTTAAGTATTAGGAGAATATAAGACTTAGTTTGATTCTTTGGCTTAATGTATCAACTAAGTTTATACTAAAGACTATGACACCCGTGTTAGCTGTTAAGGAACGTACATCCATAATGCAAATTAACTGGTACAGGACGGGGGCTCTCACCATGTCAGCTTGGCTGACCTGGAACTCACTGTGTACTATAGGCTAACCTGGGACTCACAGTGTACCATAGGCTAGCCTGGGACTCACTGTGTACCATAGGCTAGCCTGGAATTTAGGATTACCTCTTGACTCTGCCCCCAGTCACAAAGGAAGTGCTATCAAACAAACACGTATACAGTACCTTGCCTTTAAGCAATATTTTGAAAATTCTGTTTAGAAACAGTAGTTTATCAGTTCTGTAAGTAGATAACTTCTGGAGCTTTGCAGAAAATTGAAGGACTCATAGATGTATCTCACAGCATTAAACTGTCCATCTAATTTTGTGAGGGTTTGTGTTTGACATGAAGCAGGTACGCAATCAGACTCATTAGATTAAACCCTGGAGTGCTGCTAGAGGGCTCTGGTTGTTGAGAGGGACTTAGAAGAGATTAAATGTTAGTGTTTATATCTTGCCCTTGGTCATGTAGCCTGCCATCAATCTGTCCTCATTTAAATAAATAAGAAAATTTATCGCTATTTCAAGTATTTTTTTTTTTATTTGCTCAGCATTCCATGTGAAGTCATAGCTTTATTGGTTTATGGACCCTGTGTTTCACCTATCGACAACAGAGGCATTGTTGATGAGAACCTACATTCCACCACTGGTTTTTCCAGAGTATTTGTAGCACTTTCTCAACAGCTGCAAGATTGCCAACCCAGTTTTGGTATGTGGACCTCCCAGCTAGCCGGAAACCAAGAGTAATTTAAAATCACTCCTGTGTTGCATAACCATGTATAACTCTGGCACTAAATTATAGTTAATGATTTTTGCCAGAGTTAATCTCATATTATTATGTGGTGGACAGACTTTCCTAAAAAGTGGAGAAGGAAAATGATCCCAAGTTCACTTTTGTAGCCAACTGGGCTACCAACTCCTTGGGTTTTCAGTGGCTGGATCTCAGAACAGGGAAGTCTCTCTGTTACATATAAGTGTTCCCCAATGTAAGGTCTTTCCCTTCCGTGCCCTTTCTTGGGGTTGCCCCGCTATAGAATTAGTTGATACAGCACTTTGCAGCAGCCCTGGCACACAAGGAAATCGCAAGCCTTCCTGGCAGCAGAAACTGGCATTCCCGGACAGTATAAGCCAATACAAAGCCTTGAAGAGGATGTGAAATACAACCAGACCGGGCAGACCTGGAGGATCTATGGAGCTCCTGCCAGCTCCTAGATAGAATTCTGTGGCTAGGGAAGAAGGGTAGCTAGGTGGGAAAGGAGAGAGGTGTCAGAGGAGCAGGGAATTTGTCAAGGGAATACAATTATGCATTGAAAACTCTACATTGGCAATTCCTCTTCCCAGAAGGAAAAGCAAGCACATGCAGACCTCAAAAGGTGTACACCTTCCTCCCACCTGTTTGAGATGCATTCTGGAGAGTCATCTCTTCATGTGCCCACCGTTCGGCAACCTCATCCATCTGCCATGCATGCCAAACTTGATTCAGAATTTGCTTTGTTGGTCCTTCCTTCCACCAGAGATGGAGTGTTAACTTATCCCAGTCCCAGGTCTCCATTGCAAGACAGTGGCGGTGGTGGCGGTGGCGGTGGCGGTGGTGGTGGCAGCAGTGGTGGTGGCGGTGGTGGTATGTTTCTCCTGGACTCTCCTTCTAGAACCTGTTCCAATTGTTGCTGTTCCAACAAGCTACACAGATAACCTTTTTTTTCTTTCCCTAAACTGCTCCTCTCTCCCCCTCACACTCACTGTAAAATGCTGGTAAAGTAAGAAATTAAAAGTCATGGTAATCAATCCTATAGAACAATTGTTGAGACCAAAGTTTGAACAGAAAAAGTAGAGAAACATAACTGAATGGGTAATCCACAGTGGGATCTGACCCCTTGTGTGATTTACCTAAAGCACAAAGCAGCTTCTAAAGATATTTGTTCTGGATGGAAACAGAACAGGTACTCATGTCAGGTCAGGAGGAATCCTTGACTATATAAATAAAAGCATACATACATACATACATACATACATACATACATACATACATACATACATATGGCGATGAAGTCCGAAAACTGCTAAGGACATGTTATCTGTTGCAGTTTTACCTACCTCAGTAATGTCCAGGTGCAGGCCATTAGTACTCTGCCGTAGCTGTGCCGGTGTAGTGGGCTGTGAATCCAGACTCTTTGTATAAAGAGGTGGCAAGGTGAGACCAAATGTAGCACTGCCTTTCTAAGAGAGCAGAGGCTCAGACTACAGCTGGCTAGGCAATTATTTTTAAATTTCCTTAAAATAATCAATGTGTTAAAGGTATACAGTATATCTCATTAATTTCCCCCTGGAGAGGAAATCATCTTTATCGCTGCAGAAACTGTGGTAGACTTCAGTTTTTCAAGAATAATTCTGCTTTTGTTAAAACAGGAATCAATAATCTTCCCAAATAACCTACTGGCAAAACTACTTACCAGCTGCAATTACAGTTTATCTAATTAAGCAAACTTGATAAATGAACACAAACAGGAAAGTATAAGAATTAAATCATTATGTAAATGACATGATTGTCATAAGATTCCTTCGAAGGGACATCTTAGTTAGCTAGTACAAACTCTTCTGTTGTAGAAGTAAATTTCTAGTTTTACTGTGAGGTATGCAATTGTATAAGTAGAGGAATATTACTATTTCTAAACTATGTACATGTCTAACAAACATCCAATTTTCTCATTTATATTCATGCTTGTTTTAATAATTAAAATATTGTGAAATTTACTTTTTTGAAACCCAAACTGGAAGGGCAGATAGAAGTGTAAATACATGATTATGTTATCACCAAGGCCTTGCACAATATCAGGGATCATGTCTCAGTAGACACCCTTTAGTCACCATTTGGTTAAGTCTATATATATTTGTCTCTTTCATTTATTTTTTTATTGATGTTTTCATGGTTTCTGGTAATCTTTCCTTTTCTCATCTATAATCTGCCCTTGCTGGTATATAGAAAGTGAGAAGATCACATTTTAGCTGTTATATGTAACAATCAAAGGAAATTATAATTTAAAATGTATTTAATTTACAAATTGGTAGATTATTAACATACTAAAATTTTATTAAATGTTCTTTACCTCTTTGGACCAGAGAGAACAGGGACTGAGCAATCAGAGTTGACCGGAGCGAGCGGGGTCAACCAGAACAAGCGAGGCCAACGGAAGCGAGTGGGGCCAGGTCCTAAAATTTCAATGGAATTCCCAACAACCACATGAAGGCTCATAACCATCTGCACAGCTATAGTGAACTCATATATATAAAATAATCTTTTTTAAAAAAAGTTCCTTACCAAGACATATAAAGAACTAATTCTAGGAAATTACTTATTCTAGGCCAAGCATGGTGGTCCATGCCTACAGTCCCAAAACTCAGGATTTGAAGCTTGTCTGGGCTGAATGAAGTTTAAGACTACCCTGGGGCTAGAGAGTAAGACTTTATCTCTTAATCAAAAAGCAACAATGAAAGGAGATAATTTGTTCCAGAAAACAAATTTAGGTGCCTTTGTTAGTTAGTTTTATTATTGTGGTGACCAAATAACACAAACAACTTAAGGGAGGTAGTATTTTAGGTTTGCTTAATTGAATAAACCATAATTGTGGCTTGTAAGTGACTTGCTAGTAAGTGTCACTGTTTCAGGGTTGTCTGTCTAGTATGAAGGGGTGGGTGTGAAAGAAGCAGAGGGCTGGGAGAAAACAGAGCAAGATATAGCACCCAGGAATATACCCTCAGTGATGAGCTGCTTCCTCCATGGTGGTCCATCTTCTTCCTTTCATCACTTCCCAGTAGTAACATCATATCATGAATCCATTGAGGGATAAATCCATCCATTGGATCAAAGTCTTCATGATTGAATTGTCTCTAAGAAGCATTACAGACACAGCAAAGTTATACTTTAATAATCCCCTGGACACACATTAATCCAATCAAGCTAGCAATCAAGATTGGCCATCATTCGTTTTCATAGTCCCTACAGGGAGGTGCTATGTAGACTGCTATGGAGAAATGTCATTAACGTTCTTACCCATCTGTGAACCAGAGTGGCAGGCTATGCCTGTGAGTGCGGTACTGGCACAGATGTTAAAGGAGTAACCTCCTGCTTTCTGAATGTCTTTAAGGCACTCTCCACAAAAAGAAACATGGCTGGTACTGTGAATCTGACCAAATAGTCATAAGCAGGTAGTTCACGGGCCTACTACTCCTATTCTACTAAATGGACGGAGATCAAACTACTCTCTAAATTGGTATCTCTGGACTCATAGATTCATAAAGCTCTCAAGCCTCATCAGTGAACTTTTCTTTGTACACTCCCAGCTGACTGATATGTAAACAGAGTCACAGGAGTGCTCAGCCCCAGCTGGGGTTTCTCTAGCATATTTTCTCACCCCAAGGCTCAGGGGACATCCTGGAGCAGGGAGTGGAAAGGTTGTTAAGACCCAGAGATCAGGGAAGACTGGAGTGATGCAGTGTCCTTTGGACGTGGCAGGACCGAAGTACTCATGAACTTGTAGCAGCTAGAATTGCCTACCCAAGACCTGCACAAGATCAAGCCGTCAGCATCCTAGCATGAGCCTTCACCCCTAACAGAGGAGCCATTGATGATGGATGGCTTCCGGTGAAGAGTCAGTTTTCATGAATGGCACGAGTGTATGGGCAGCACTGATCTGACTTGGAGGGTTATTTGAAAAGGAATAGGATGACACAAAGTGGGGAGGGCATGGGGAGGTGGGGGTTGGTTCTGAGTGGGTTGCAGAGAGGAGCAGTGGTGAAGAGATTGACTGTCTTAGTCATCACAGGAGAGATGAGCCAATGAGGCACTGTCCTGCGGGCACCAGAACAACTGGTGGGGAGACCTGAAGATCAGGCTACGTGTCCAGGGCTGGCATTTCTCTGTGTCTGACCAGGGCTTTCTGTGCCACCTTTCTTTTTTTTTTTT
>NC_034604.1:16968389-16974225 GCF_900095145.1 Mus pahari | reverse complement strand
GCCACCACGCCCGGCTGTGCCACCTTTCATGCCAGATCCACCATCATAGTTTCTAGTAGCTTTGAAGGTGGCAAAGGGTTTTGTGTGTATGTGTGATGGTTTGAAAAGTATCTGTTGTAGATACTACATATACAGGATCACGGGATCTAGAAATATGGAGTACTGCACAGATATAAAGATACATTGATGTTTTAATTATTGTCTTGAATCTATTCGAAGTAAACAGATTTCACTCAATTTCTCCCTATTAGTTTAACCTCTTGGTGTTGACTTTATATGAACTAAACAGTACACTCTATAAACTGGTCTAGGAGATAGAAACAACTTACAGTCCAGTCTTTTCTAAAATAATTGGCTAGGGTATTGAGAAATTAGAAAATACTGATGTAAAAATCTGCCTCATGGTAGCATGTTTTAATTCCACTTCCTGTTAGCTTGCCAGTACTAAAAATAGAAACTCTCTGGAAGTCAAATGGTTAGCTTTGGAATGTTTATTGACCAGCCAAAACTACTCTAGGCTGAGAGCATCTTTTATTGGGAGTTTGGGGAGAAGAGACAGCCTCTGCCTGAAAGCGATCTGACAGTCATTTGGGTCCACTAATGAAACAGTAGGCTGTTAGCTACTACATTGAAGTTAACCAACCATCAAGTCCCTTTGTGTTCTCAAACCTCAGAAATGGGAACATGAACAGTATGAGACCTCTGAGCAAGGTCTATAGTACAACCCTTAAAAGCAAGCCACACACTTGGGAAACCCAGCCTGAGAAGCAACAACATACAGGATGGAGGTGGGTATCCCCAATCCCTTAACTATTTCAGAGAATAGAAGATACTTATCAAACAAGATCAGGACTTTTCTTGAAGCAGTTGGAATATAGAAACACTTTAAAAACTAAAAACATTGCAGAAATCATTTTTAAAAAAGAAATTGTCAATTGATAGTTTCCTTAAACTATCAATTTACTATCAATTACTTTCCCAGCAAGAAAGATTTTCAAAAGGATTTGTAGAAAATGGGGGTGGGGATCAAATCTGCACTTGCATTTCAGTAATATGTATTCCAGAAAAGAAAAATATATTGGGGGATGGGGGGAGACACAGGAAGACAGGGAGACTACACAAGTGCTGGACCACTTAGTACTTTAGAGTGACAGGAACTAGTAATAGTTAACCTGTGAAAGCAAGGCAGTCGTTCACTCACAGGGGCTGGGCAGCACACAGGGAAGGACCCATTTGGCTCCTTGAGAATTGTTTAGTATAAACACCCAGCATTACTCACTGTCCCCAGACTGTGTTTGTTACTTGTTCTTAATCATCACTGAGACCTGATAGAAACAACACAGGAGAGGAAAGATTTGGCCAGGCTCCCCCTTTCTGCAGCTTCTGTTCCTGTGCATGGTTTGTTGGTCCCCTGCCGAGGACATCATGTCTGTAGGACATGTAATAGAACTTCCTCACCTTATGAAAGCCAGGAAGCAAGGACAGGCTATAAGGGAGGAGCTCAGAGATCTGGTATGTCCTTCAAAGGCACTCACTCTTCCTGAGAACTCATGCCTCCAGTTAGGCCCATCCCGAGTTTCCACAACTGCTCAGCTTGGGACCAGCTTGGGACCAGGTAGCCAGCACATATGACTTGGAAATATTCATTTCAGCCATTAGTCAGCCTCTGGCCCCAAAGTCTGGTGGCCATTGTGTCCAAATTCAGCTTACTCAAGGTCGCAGGACATGGACATAATAATATAGGCAAATTCTTTGTCACAGTGTAACATAAATGGCCTCTGTAGCGTCCCTGTCCTACTTGAAACCTCATAACGCCGCCCTTCACTGTCTGTATTCCTACAGTGTCTGGTCTTCAGCTGGTCCCACCAAAATCAACCATGAGGCAAGCTCTGCTTGCGGTATTCCAGACTTTCTCTAGCCCACTTCTCCCAGTGCTTCTGAATTCCTCCCACTGATCATTTCCAACAGCTTGTGAGACAGATAGCAACATCTTGGTAACAGCTTTCAGTGTTAGACTTTACATAACCGCAGTCAGAGTTTGTGGGAAGAGATAGTTACTTTCCCCTAGGTGTCACAGTAGTACTGCTCAACTCTGAGCAGCCAGGATGCCCAGAACAAGGGACCCCAGGGTCAGGTATTACTTTCAAGAATACTTCCTTCAGACTCCACTTCCTCCGGTTGGTCCCACCTCCGAATGTCTCCTCAATCTCCCCAAAATAGCACCACCAGGTGAGGACCAGATGTTAACAGTGGGACAGCTCATATCCTAACTACAATACTCACAAAATCAGGGAGGATTGTGGGAGGAGAGAGGAGAGTACATGTGAGTACAGGTGGCATAGTAATCCGTCTGTGGAACAGAAAATCAAGAGTTTCTGGCTTTGTCTTAAGATGGGATCTTACTATGTAGTGCTGGCCAGTCTGGCACGTCTCAGAAAGATCTGCTTGTGTTTGCCCCCTGAGTTCTGGGATTAAAGACTTTCATCATCATGCCCAGCCTTAAGGTGTGTGTGTGTGTGTGTGTGTGTGTGTGTGTGTGTGTGTGTGTGTGTGATTTCAAAAACATGAAGAAAAAAATTACAGATGAAACCACTCAAAGTAAAAAATATCTGTCTCTTGGAAGCAAGAATCAGGTTGGGAGATGTGGAGTGGCTACTGTTTTTCCTTTTAAATTATAAGCCTTAAACCCCTACTGTTGGAGGTAGGGTCCTAGGGAGGCATTGTGGTATGCCGGTGGTAGCTGTAAAAGGCAGTGTCTACAGGGAGGCCTTTGGGTCATTGGGAAATGTCCTTGAAAAAGATTGTGGAACTCAGTTTCTTCCCTGCCCACAGAGCTCTGGATTTCACTATGTCACTCTCCCACCCTCATGCACTGCCTTGCCAAGGCACAGAGCAGCAAAAACCAGCGAGTTATGGACTGGAACTTTCAACTGTAAAAGCCAAAAATAAACCTTTTCTCCTTATAAGTTTATTAGCTAAGGTATTTGTTATAGTAACAGAAAACGGACTAACACAAACACCCTCTAATTACTACAGCTGTGAGAATGTTTGATTAAGCAGTAAAGCAGAAGGCACATTTTTATTTTGGTTTGGGTTTTTTGGGGGGCGGGAGTGTTTCGAAACAGGGTTTCTCTGTGTAGCCCTGGCTGTCCCAGAACTCACTTGTAGACCAGGCTGACCTCGAACTCAGAAATCCACCTGCCTCTGCCTCCCGAGTGCTGGGATTAAAGGTATGCACCACCATGCCCGGCTCTCGTTTTGTTTTAATAAAGCACCACACACAGTTTTGTCACCACCTATGAGTGTCACAGCGGGGGGAGGGGAAGGTAAAGTATCGTTTGCAGCCGTCTTAATGCCATGCTGTTACTGTTACTACTCTCAGAAGTTTACAGACAAGGGCAGGAGAAGGCCTCCAGCCCTACTACAGACACAGGGTTTGGAGTCTGGCCTGAATCTGTCACTCCTTCCTCTGACGCTGACCTTCTCATGGCCTGTGGTCTCTACATTGATAAGACCTCAATGGCTGGAGCAGTCTGACATTCTTGAGGTAATTTGGAAATAGTACAGTGTAGACAGTTGCTCCAAGATTTTCTGTGGGTTAATGCTGTCTTCTTTTAAAGAAGAAATTTAGCATGGGAAGGGGTTATTTTCAACTGTGAACTACATACTTAATGAAATTATGTTCCTGGAGTTGGGGAGGGGAGCGTACATGGAAAGCTCACCTTGCCTCACCCTTCAGGGGGAAGAGGAAACTTCAGTTGCTGTCTAGATTAGAAACAGGTTGTCAATGCACCCGCCTCCAAACAAGGATCTAGGACTGAAATGCTGCCCCTTTGAGAACCCAGCCTCCTTTGACATCCTGTGGTGAGCAGTGCCTGCTGCAGGAGGATTTGAGTCCCTGGTTGTACACTATAAGGTGTCCTGGACAAAAAGCATGCAAGCCTCAAGTGCTACTCAAGACAGGGAGAGCCTCCTTTCACTGTCTCTTGCTGCATGGGCAGAATGAACCTTGGCCTTTCCTATGCAAGTCTTAGTGTTCCACAGCCAGACTGTCCAAGGTCTCCATGAAAACTTGGGGTCTGTCACTGTGGTCAGGGCTCAGTTGAATGAGTCTTGGAGTCCTCAGAGGAGTGGACAACAGCTGCTAGAAACGATGGCCTGAAGAGAGGAGTCAGGATTTCTGATGCAGCCAGTTAATTCATTTTAAAGGTATTTGTCAAAGAGATCCTTTAAAATGTTAAAGTATTAATGGTAACCCGGAGATCATTGCTACCCACAGAACATTGTGTCGAAATGGTACTACTCACTTGGATGCATGTGTTCCACTCTTTCTCTTGTCATGTTATTTATAGCTCTGACTCACTGAAATTGCCTAAAGTTGCAGCCTACTGAAGACAGCTCTGTTTTGCAGGCTTAGATGAGGACGTTTTTTTCTCGGAGTTTTGGAGAAAGCTATTTTATAGAGGATGAAAACAACACAGTGCAATAGAGCACTAGGTCACACTGATGGGGCAATGCAGACCCCTCCCTTCTGTCTGTAATGGCTCTTGATAACCATTTGGATCACATGTCCTTCATAGTCCCTGAGCAAGACACACAAATCCGGGGTAGGGCAGGATAATATGGGTCTCTGTCATCACAAAGCTCACAGTGCAGACAGCAAGGGATGCGGTTCCACTCTGAGATAAAGGTTGTAAGTGCAGAGGTCAAGGTGTTCCAAGTGTTCAGAAGTTGGAATAAATAGATGTTGTGTTCAGGACAGATCTGTTCGTGGGAGTCACTTGTAAGCTTAATGATATGGAAAGAGAAGGAGAATTGCAAGCAAGGGAACTAAGATTGGTTAAACTATGGAAGAGTTCCCACAGGTCCGTCCTCAGACTAGAAAGATTGCAGTGGGGTCACACCAGACTGTGCTGCCAGGATCAAAAACACCTTTAGAAATTTCATCATAGAACTATCCTCTTAATGCTTACAGATGGGTTCTGTGTGTGTTGGTATGGCTGTAGGTTATGCAACTGGAAAGGCAAGGGTGACAGAACATGTGTGATATGAAAGCCCAATGTGGACAACTGGCTGGAAGGACACAAAGATGAAGAACCAAAGGAGAAGAACTAACAAAATAAATTACATTTTACAATGCCAAAATGAAGCCTAATGCTTCAAATGCTATTTTTAAAAACTAGTTCATACTTTTTAAAGTACATAGATACAAAAATATCACATGTACACATCATTGATAGAGCAGAGAGCTTAGATTTAGACAGCAAAAGTAGAAATATTGGATCTTCAATTCATTATAAAAAGTGGTTCTCTCAGGAAGTACTTGTCACAACTTTGTAGGTTTAAGTCCTTCTGTTTGTTGCTCATTGTGTGAGATGAACAAAAGTCTTCCCAGTTGGCTTGATAGTGCCAAGTCAGGAGATCAACGGGAAGGCCCTTATCGAGTGCCTAGTGATAGTAAGTTCTCAGTGGTAGGAGGAGTAGATGTTGCCATAGTTGTGTATTTGAGGAATTTAAACAGGCATTAGTAGACAGAGGAGAAGACTAGTAAGCTGATCAGTAAGAAAAAGTAGAACACTTTGTTCAAAGAATCAGAAGCATGTATTTATGAATTATTTTGTGATTAAAAAAAAATCCTCAAACACCATAGCAGTAAACCTTGGATGACCTCAGCCCCTTTATTCTTTTTTTTTTTCCAATTTTTTTATTTATTATTTTTTTTTAATTTACATTTCAAATGCTATCCCAAAAGTTCCCTATACGTCCCCCCCCCCCCCGCCCCACTCCCCTACCCACCCACTCCCACTACTTGGCCCTGGCCTTCCCCTGTGCTGGG
>NC_034604.1:16939039-16965252 GCF_900095145.1 Mus pahari | reverse complement strand
AGGAAGGGAGGAAGGGAGGGAGGAAGGAAGGAAGGAAGGAAGGAAGGAAGGAAGGAAGGAAGGAAGGAAGGAAGGAAGGAAGGAAAGAAAGAAGGCAGGAAGGAAAGAAGGCAGGAAGGGAAAAGGAAAGGAATGTCTTCTCTTGTGCTTGTTAGATTTCATTTCACTGTATTGTTAGGAACTGAAATACGAATGTGAAGCAAGGAAACCTAAGTACAAAGCTGATGCCCTGACCATTTTATCTTCCATTCCTGACTCCTGGAAGTAAAGTTCCTGAGAGATGATCATAAATGGAAATCCACACAAAATAGATGTACTTACAAAATACTGGCACAAAAGAAAATTTCATTTACTTCTCCAGAGTTGAGATTCTAGGTGGCACTGTATTGTTGGGATTTTTAAAAGAATTGTAGACTTGAACAATTTTTTGGTAAAAAAAAGAATACTGTAATTAAACATGAGGTCTTCGTTGCTAATAATGATCACAAGACAGACTCCTATTAAATTTTTTCATCAGTATCTCACACCCAATTTTTATCATTGTAAATACAATTTCTCATGTGTAATTTTCTAAAGTTGAGTCCATGGCACTGTGGCGTCATCCCTGACCACTGCGCAGGTGCCATGGTCACCTCTGTTCTCCCTCCTCACTCTGCTTTCCAGTGTCATTTGCTCTTCTGATTTCTCACAAAACTCTCAGACATTCACTGATGAAAGTGATCAGAGAATAGGGAGATGTTGGTTTGTGTGTTTAATCTGGGGTGTCTGCAGAGCCCTGGAAGCTACGAGGTCCCGAGAGGGGCGGAGACAGAGACTAGTAAAACATGCATGCCACATGAAAGCTGTAGAGGGAAGAGTACTGGGGTGACAGGAAGACCCTGAAGGGATAGCTAAGGGACCAGTCACTGCTCTGCCTGTGACTGGCCAGGCTCTCTGTGCACTCCCCTCCTCCCCCCCCCCTTCCCTTCCTCACTCCTCTCAGCAGACAGATCTCCCATTCTGTGTGACCATGGTGCCCAGTCTTTCAGGGCTGGGGAGACAGCTCAGCAATTAAGAGCATGTCCTGCTCTTCCCAAGTTTGGTTCCCAGTAGCTCATATCTGCCTGTAATTCCAGATCTAGGCAAATCCAGTGCCTCCTTCTGGCCTTCATAGGCACCGATACATCAAGCATACACTCACAAAGACACACACACACACACACACACACACACACACATAAATCGTTTAAAAAAAAAAAAAAAAAACTTCTCTAATTTTGTTTTGTAATGTTGACTAGTCCTTCTGCCCTTCATTATGTGATTTCTACATAGGCAATAGGAAACAAATAAGGGCAGACAGACTACAAACTCTGGTACTAAATTCCTTTTCCACTTTTGCCACAATCCTTTACTACTAACAAATGTGTCTGTTTAGATTACCAGAATGATTTATACATTTATCTGTGGTTCTTTGGCTTGGCCACTATTCATAAATTTAGCTTACTAACATCAGCCAAGTGGACATCTTTTATTAGTAATCCTTTGTTCTAGTTAAAGCGTCTTACTCAAAAGATTTTCAGATCCTTCCAAGGGGTGGCTCTGTTTTCTTGGCTTTGAGAACTTATTCCTTCCTTCCCTTCTCCTATTCACTGTGTCACTTTCTGTCCCCATTGAAGTGTTCTCCAGCCTCTTATCAATTCTGAGTCGTAACATATCATGTTTCCTAGCTGGTGTCCCATGAAGTACTGTAGAAGCCACTTGGCACAGGGACTGTGATTTAGAGCTTTAAAGTCCTTTTCCCTTTCTGATTCACCTTCACTCTTGATCTAGGGGCAAATGTTTTTACTATTTTCAATATGCTCTTTGCATTGTAACTCAGAAGCCAAAGCCCATCATCAGAAAAATCCCTAATCAAATGGAGAAATGCTTTGTGTGCGGGACTCAAGGACTTGCACTTGGGCTTAGATCAGAGAAATCGGCTGTGAGGCTAGAATAATAGAAAAGTTGAAAAGTGCTTACTGTGCAAGCATGGGGACGTGAGTTCAAATCCCCAGCACCCATGTAGAAAGCACGGTGCAGCAGTGTACAACTGAAACCTCTCCACTGGTGACGCAAAGACAGGAGGCTGCCTGGAGCTCAGGGACTCTCGCACAGAGCTCTGGGTTCAGCAAGAGACTCTATCTTGAAAAGTAAGGAAGAAAGCAAGAGAAAACACATGACATCTGCCTCTGGCTTCTACGTGCACACGCTTCATGCTCACATGTACACGTGTGTACTGCACATACGCACATTAAGCAGAATAGCTATCACATCCGTAAGAAGTAATCGCAAGGCTAGGCACCTCTTTTATAAGGAGGAATTGTCACTAAATTGTCACTAAGGTGCTTGTGAAGCACTGTCCCGAAAAGAAAATGCACAGACTGCAGTGAGCCCTCAGAAGATATTTGGTGAAAATGAATGTTCCTGGCCAAATTATCATCTGATCGGAGTTTTTGGCACATTTCTTACTATAGGAACATTTAAAGATACTAATGTAACAAGTAGAATAAATGTCAATAATAACAGATTGTACGTCCAGGTTCTCGCTGTCTTATTAAAATATTAACTCCTGAACTTTGTGAGAGCTGGTAGGACAGGCCACCCACAAGATACGCTTGTCTAAAGCATATTAGTGTGTACGGTTAGTAGGCATTAGTAATTGTAATAAAAAAAATTCTATTCTCCAGCCATGTAGTTGAGGTTGGGATATTTATAGCTGAAAGATGTATGTGTTGGTCCCTATGTACTAAAACCCCGATTGTCTTGTTATGTTTAAGTACCTCCATGTTCTGTTTGTACCAGTTACCTGCATCTTAGCAACTGCAAAGGTGCTGAAAACTGCCATCTCCCATGGCCGCAGACAGGATGCTCCTCCCCTCCAGACCCCAAATGGGCCTGGAGTGCTCTCCTATGGCAACTTCTTCAGTTGACCTTCTCAATGGTACTGAGAACCAGATGGGACCGGTCAGAGGTGATGTCTGGCTCCTGTTAGTCCTCCTCTTACCTGACACACCTCATTCTACCCTACTTTTTTAGCTGTGCTTCATCTTTTTATCCCCACCACCTCCCTCAGGGTCCACAATCAGGTTTTCAGCCCCTGACGTCCTGAAACTAAGTCCTTTACAGAGGTCACCTTCAGTCCCTCTGGTGGTCCACCATGAGCCTCCAGGAGACACTAACAGATTAAAGATTCCCTCTCTGGGCACATGCGGAGTTCGTACCCCATTAGAGGTAGGCATGGGTTCCCAGTGCTCAATCGACTGTGACTCTGGCTACTCTGACACTGTGCTTCCAATCAGATTCTTTGTGCTGATCTTGCAACTTAATCCTCCATTGTAATTCTGTGCCCCTGGGAAAGTGTTAAAGTTGTGAGCAACTGGCTAAGAAGTGAGCTATGAGAATACTGTTGTCTGCATGGGTGTCTGCCCACCTCTGATAAGGCTGTGCTCTGCAGCTGCTGAGGGCTTTGTTTGGAGTTGGGGGGGTGGGGGCAAGAGAAAGAGGACTTGAGAATTTGAAACTTTAAAAGCACTTTGTAATCATTTTAATTTATGTGTGTCTTCCATTTAAGTTTAGGCATAGTGAATTTTTGTAGGAAGCACTTAATTTCACATACATAATTCCTTACGTCTACATATGAGCAGCTGTGTACCTCCATGGAGGCAAACAGATTCTTCCCACAGTTTCTTCATGGTGTAGAAACTAATATTTTAATCCACCCTTTCAGAGAATCTAGTTAAGTCATGAACAGCAAAATTTGATTTTTCACTTTCTTTTTAATGTTTTCTGTCCAAGTAGGGGGATGAAGGAAGGAGATGGAGAGGGATGTGCGGGGATGCTTGTGTTCTCATTGTTCAGAGTGTTACTATGAATGTGTGTAGCAGGATCTTAGGTACTTAACACTGTCCTCAAGTTATTTTCTGCACACTTCTCTTGGTTAAACGTGACTGGATTCTGCATGCTCTGGGTAGCTTGGTTGAGCTGTGTGAAACCCCGTCACGCGGGCCCTTGAAGGAACTCTTCAATGCTTTGGGAGAAAATGTATTATTTCTGAGTTACTCAAGAGCTGAAAATTTCCCATTGTTGTTCTGCTTACATCAGTACTTTTACATCAGCCTCTTCCACTGGTAAATTTGACTCAGATTAATGAGTAATAAATCTAAAGATAACCTTTTAAAAGTATTGGAGAGCCAAGAAAGCAAGTATATAATTATGACTTAAAAGGACACATGACTAAGGCACTGGGACACATTTCATGTGGAACGCAGTTTTTTTTCTAGTTTAATGCAACTGGATGAAAATTGCTTCTTAGTTCAACATGCATCATTAATTACTCTTTTAAAACCTGACATTCAGGATCAGAACTTTAACCAGAATACTAAAATTAGTTTAAGGTACAGGTTTCCTAGAGAAGTAAGTGAACCCTCCCCGCCTCCCCGGTATTTGCCTGGCTTACTAGTGCTAAACATGGGTTCACTATTAAAGAAAAACATGACATCCTTATCAAAAGGTAGAAACTTGTCTAGTAAGTTGAAATTTTGTTAAAGCACCATTCTTTACATTCCTGGTGGGTCATAAAATTTAATGTGGAACAGAGATGAAAAACATAGGCATTTGGACTTCATGTGTATTCTGAGGCCAGAAGGCTGCTCTTTGGTCTGTGTCTGCAATTTGTGCTTTGATGTCCCTACAATTCTTACCTTTTTACCACATGAAGTAGAAATGAAACTTCTATTTATCACCCAAGTAAGAACTCTTTAAAACAATTCTTAATAGGCTAACATGGTTACTTTTTTTTTTTTGAGCATGTAAAAGAACCTAATCTTGGTTTGTTATGGTTTTTGTTTGGGGTTTTTTTTTGTTTTGGCTTGGTTTGTTTTAGTTGATTTTCTTTTTTATAAGATGATTTGTTTCCTTTTTTTTTTTCTTGTTTTGTATTATTATTATTTTATTTACATTCTAACCGTTGCCTCCCTTCCAGTCCCCCTCCCACAGTTCCTCATCCCATTCAACTTGGCTTCTTTTTAAATTGCACCTAAATGCACTCCCCACATAGCCCAGGGATAAAGGGTCTTTTCTTCAGTTGGAATCCTGTGAGGTAGAAATGTAGAAATACTGTGAATTTAAGTAGAGATGCTTATACTTATTTCTACCTAATGGAAATATCTTTTGGACAAATTAATATGTTAAAAGAGACTCTTGAATATATTTATAAAGTGTGTTAATATTAGCCAAAATTTCTACTAGGTATAATAGTACTTCTGTTATGGTTGTGTTCTTTTATACAATTTTAATTTCTTACTTTCTTAACTATAAAATAATCCTGTTGCTTTCATAAATAGAAGTATAGAAGTCCTCTCTCTCTCTCTCTCTCTCTCTCTCTCTNTGTGTGTGTGTGTGTGTGTGTGTGTGTGTGTGTGTGTGTGTGTGTGTAGAGGTGGGGGCAAGAGAGATTCCAGTGACCCACTTGGGTTGCAGGGAGAGCAGTATTTCACTTTTTGATTTGTCATCTTTCCTCCTGCTCTCATGCCCCCCCCACACACACACAACACACACACTTGCAGTATCTGCACATAAAAAGTGTCCCTTCCAAGCATCGGCTTTTGCCAAGGTGTAAATCAGAAAACCCAAGCATCATTCTCCCACTTCAAAAACAAGTCATTCCCCAACCCCAACTGCTGTGGCCCCCTGGAGCTCTGCCAGGGTTGTCATGATGATGTCAGCTGACCAGGAATGTTCACATTTCTCACGCTGTGCTCCACATTCTGTGACTTGAGCAAATGTCCTTTCTGAACTCACTGAAGACTCGGGGTTGAATCAGAAAAACACAGCTTGTTTGCAACCCTGCCCTTCCTGTGCTACCTTCCAAAGCTCAGGAGTCCATTTCTAGAGCAACTTGTTGTTTTACAAACCCACCTGACAGTTTCTACATTTGTTGATCAAAAACCAAGTCGCCAGCGTTAATGGAGCTTTGAAGTCAGTAAGGCTTTATTAGAGAACTAAAGTTGGACTTTTTGTAAGCTCAACAAGTATTTACGTTATGCATTCATATTGATAGTAGATTTTCATTGGCTTTAGTTTTTTCATCACAAACAGCAATGCCGTACACTTAATGGGAGGAGGTCATTTCTGTCGTAGGATATTGACCTTGGTATAGAGTCTCACGCAGCGTTCAACGTTTCCTCACTTTTGCCCAGCTCATTGAAAACCACTAGGCAATTGTCTCTGTCAGTTAACAGTTTTAACCAGTAAGCCAGAAGTAGTTTTTAAACCTGGAGTGACTGACAACGGTTTCCAGAGATAGCTGTGCTTAGAGGGAGTCGTCGAGCTCTGTCACCGCGCCTTATTCTTCTCAACAGATGCTTCAGATGTGTTGTGAGACCCATGAGGAGTTTAGTCCACCCACCATCTGAAATGTGTGTAAACTCAATTTTACGGGCTTTTAGAGAACAAAGCCTTAAGATAAAAAAAAAAAAACCTGGTCTTTTCCACACCTGTTACATCTGAACTAATTATCCCACATGACTGGAAGCACTGTGTGTAATTCTAGTCTGACCTGACCATAGGAGAACATGAAATCAGACTAAAATTTTACAGGTAAGCTTTAGGTCTCTGAATGATCATCGGTAGTATAAATGTTAAGCTGAGTTAATATTACAAATTCTGTGAGCTGGGTTGGTCCTCAGAATTCTTTGTAAATGCCCAGTAATTATTGAATGCTTATGCTTGTGAATGTGAAAGACCTCCCTGGGGAGCCTTCCCCACTCCAGTCTCGAGAAGGTGGCACCCAAAAACCATGAATAAACCATCTTGATGTAAAAACACGAGGTAGTTTAAGGGCGGAGCTCCGGGCCGATGGGTACCTCACGCAGGAGGTAGAGGCATCGACCACGTGGCTTGAAAGCTAGGGGTTTTTATAGGGAGAGGGTGGGGGCTAAGAGGAATTTGGCGTGGTTACACATGATTGGCCCATTTAAACACCAACACATTTGCAGAATGGTACATGCAAGTCAGCAGAACACCTGGTTAACATATGACTCCAAACTATCAGCCCCAGGAATGTTTTAACAACGGCCTGCCTGGGCGTGCCCAGGCCTGTTCTACTGTGTCCTCTGCCTCAGGCTTCTGAGCTTACAAACAACTCTCTGGACATAAGTTATATGAATCACAGGCCTTAAATTTCATTTCCCTTCAAATGCATATGACCTGCTTAACCTTTATAATGAAATACCAGTATATACCTATACTGTAAGTATATTTAATTTTTATGTTCCCTCATTTGAATAAGAAAATTATATAGTTATAAAGAAGGAAGGAAACAAGAACTTTTTGGCTGTTACTTTTTAAATTGGACTTTACATGGCACAGACTCACTTTGGGCATTGCCTACTTTCCATTTCTCTTAGGATAGGAGGATTATGAATAGCTTTCTTTTAATCATTAAGTTTTGATTCATTTAAAATAATGGAACTTCTTGAAGCAGAAACTAGCCCATACACTAAGAGGCCTAATGTCAGTCAGACAGAGCCCTGGCCTTCCGTCCTCTATTCTCACTGAACAGTGTAATGACTTTTGACAAGATTCCAATTCATAAATTTAAACCATTGTGAATTTAATGTTTAATCCTCCTCTTACTGCTCAATGTATCCTTTTGGTAATTTTTAGAGTGTTCCTTTGTAGCTTTTTATAGAAATTTCAAAACAAGTTAAACTAGGCAAATTAAAGTCTAGTTGAAGACAGAGATTTTTTAAACCCTATTTTAAGAAATAATTGCAGATTCTAGAAGAAGTTTCCAAATTAGCAGGGAGGACTCGATCAACATTTCATCTCTGACTGAGAACACCTACCCACATTGTCTAGAATTCCAATGAAGTTGCCAAAGCTAGAGAGGTGCCTGAGTTCCAGGAAGTGTCCGGAATCTGGATTGTAACTACCCTCCTCAACATTTCTGATTACTGAGGTTAGTGGGTTG
Source organism: Mus pahari (assembly GCF_900095145.1). NCBI lineage: Eukaryota > Metazoa > Chordata > Mammalia > Rodentia > Muridae > Mus > Mus pahari. The sequence goes on along the minus strand of NC_034604.1, from coordinate 16,957,262 downwards.
CTTAGGGTGCACTCCAGCAGGACACCAGGAAGCTTTAAATTAGTTACTTGGAGTGAAAGGACAATAAGCATGTCTACTTCTACCTGCTATGGCAGAGACACGGCCATTGTCTTTGCAAAGGCAGCTCTCATAAACCCTGTTATTCTCTCTTCTCTCCCATTTATTGTGTGCCTTAAAACATTTTCTAAAGGAAGATTACATTCCTGCTGCAGAGGAGTTACTTCATTGATCTGAGTTGTTCTCTCTCACTCATCTTTAACCCACTTCTCATAGATCTCTGTCTTAAAAGACCACTCATACGGCTCCCATGCCTGCAGCTTCCCGTTTCCAGTGGGAGCTCCAGTGTGTGCCTTTGTTCCCAAGCAGCCAGCTAGATAGAATCCTTGTTCACCATGGACTTGAAGTTGATTCCCTTGGCTACAGAACATTGCTTTGCCTGACCAGTGATTTTCTTTTTCTTTGTTTTAATGATCTTGTTACTAAACCATTAATCTTCTACTCCATAAACTCATTCCCTTTGTCATTAACTGTCTTAAGAATTGCTTGCTCTTCTGCCGCTGTGTGTGCATAACTAGCATGTGGCATCACAGGGTGTGCATGCTTCTGTAAAGCAAGAGCTCTGCAGCACATTTATGTTCAGATGCCTAGAGATTCTGTTTTCAAGTCAATATGCAGTATGAACAAAGCAAAGACTGAAGGCTAAATTGAACTGGGCAGCTTGCCTCTCCTTTTCTCTTAGCCCTGGAGAGCCACAATTCCCTGTTGTAGAAAAATCTTTGCAGGTCTATAGCTTTTAACACTAGACTTGCTTTTTGGGAATCTTGTTAGGAGTTTTAAAACGCATTCTTTAAAATTCTCCGAAATTCAAAATTCTGTACCCCTTCACTTTTCAGTGTCTCATTTATCAAGGAGTTATAATTTTATTTTTTTAATTTCCAAATCATTAGTATATTTTTTAAAAAAATGTAAGAGCAATGAGCCATTCATTCTCTTCCCACCAAAACAGAGACCAAATCCCTTGGGTTGTATTGGAGTTTTACATTTACATGTATTCTGAAACGAAAGAACCATGAAGAATGTCTTTCACATTATAATTTACCTCTGATAATTGCTATCAGTTTTCAAGAGAAAGTTACTTTCTGGTGATGGGACATTTATCAAGTGTGTAAGGAAACTCCTGTCGAAGTGGTCTAGTTAGGCTCATTTGTATTGGTAGAGCTAAGCCAGTAAAAGCCAATGGTTTCATATGAAGTTTTACTGAAATGTTTGTGAAAATAGGGTTCTTTTCCAACTATCTTCAACTGAGCAGTACAGTGATGAAAATGATGCTGCTGTCAGCTTTTGACAAACCTGGCAGTATCCGTGGGAACTTGCAGGCTTAAGCTCAAGTCAGAGTTAGCAAAACCAGCCCAAAGTGTAGACTGTACAACTGTACTGGAGTTCCAGTAGTAGTTAGCTGAGATGGGTAGATAATGCACTGACGACCCCTGACTGGCCACAGGGCCCTGTCCTACCATCAGCAGTGAGATCGACTTTCAGAACACAAGCCTGCATCAAGTTGTCCCCAGCGTCATTTTTATCAACTTGGTGATGTGATTCTCAGCCAGCAATTCATCACCTGCTTCCATCCCTAAAGCCAAATAAACATTTGCTTGTTTGGACAGAATTAGCCAGGAGCAGGCATTTCCTATGCTTATTGTGAATAGGGCCACATTAATTTCACCTTATCGTGAGTGTGGCTAGAAGACTCTCCTCCAGCCTCCCCTGTGTTTCTATTTCTCAGTCTATGTGCAGATGCAGTGGAATAAATTTTCCCTTTTGCTTCCTCTATGTCATCAATTTTATATCCTGTGACATTTTCATTGAATGATTATCTGGTTATCAGTTCAATTGTTTTTCAAGATGACAGTCTGGCTTGGATTTCAGCAGTGGTGGCATGTGGTGGGTAGAGGAGACTTGCCATGCTCAGGAGTAGTACTGATTGCTAATATTGATTTCCTAGTGCATCCCTTTCTTTGAAGCCTTTTGTGAGTTTGTCCCCTGGATGATCCAGAACTTAGTGCCCTCTATGAGGATTGGCTCTGCTGAGACATCGCACTTGTTATGCACTGTTTTATCATGAACTATTCATGAGCTTTCTGACCTGACACTGCAGTATTAAAATGTATATATCATGTGTGCATATGTTTTATCATTTGGCAGTGTTTTTGTTTTAAGGAATTTTTTAAACTAGAAATCTTTAAGCTAAACATTTTACCCATATGACTTATTTCCACTAGATTATTCAAATAATTAAGCACTTCTGGATATATAAGATTATATACTCAACATGGCGAGCTGTTAACTTTGCACTATTGGACATAACCATTCATAATCCCTTGTGTATAATCTGTTCTGTTCCATAAAAATCTGGATTATCAGGACATTACCTAGATCTCTGCAAGCTCTGGTTGACTATGCAGGCTCCCAGCAGGTCAGTAGATATATATTTTTTTGCCAAGCCTAAGCAGAAGTTACATCGTTGGTCAGCATTAGCCGTCATTTTGAGAAGCTTTCAAATGTGCTCAATTTTTAGGGATGTGAGGCCAATAAGGCCTAGTTTTAACGTGTATGCAAAGAGTTCAGTCTAAGTATCTGGGTCTAAAATGGTGTCAGATCCAAAATACACAGTCTTCATGTTAAGGGCTGTAACTACAGTTCAGGGTGATTTGAATGCCTGTTCAGGTGGGCGTGCCCATGTCCTTCCAGGTTGGATATGAACAGGAGGATGCTTGCAGGCAGCTGGACATCTGAACCTTGGCAGAAACAAATGAGGAAACAACCTTGATTGCCAGTGAGCTGGGGAGGAGACAGGAGAAGCTTGCAGTGGGAGGAACACGGGTACTGTGACAGGGACAGAAACTTAGGGTAGCAGGTGCTTACAAATACCTTGACTGCTGCCCCTGTGCCAGGCGTGCCCAGCGTGGGCAGCTCATTGACGCTTACTTGTGCCTGCTGACTACTCAGATGGACCAAGACAGTACTCAAAATGACCCTACTACTTCCCACAAAGTTGCTGTACATGTGTGCTAGTCAAATGTTAATGTGCGTCACCAAATATGATATGGGGCCTATGTTAAGGAAGAAGCACAGGACCTCTTCCTCACCGAACTGTCTGGCTTTGAAAGTAGCCTGTGGCTTTTTCAGAAATCTCTTGTGCAGACCCTCAGAAGAGGTGCCTCTCCCCCTGCCTTCTGTTTGTCTCACGTTTTGCTCTCCTGGGGAATTTTCTAGATAGTGTGCCATCATCACCCTGATCCTTGTACCTACCTCCCAGTTGCTTGGATTACAGGGTTGTACCACCATACCACATTTGTACATGCCAGGGGAGCACTGTACCAACCGAGCTACATGCCCAGTCCTAAGACAGTGCATCTTGTAAAAAAATTTTATAATTTGTGTATTACAACAATAGAAAGTAGAAAAGTAAGCAGTAAGCATCAGGGTTTGGGTCATGTGATCTGGAGGTATAGACACCGATGAGGTAAGTTAGCAGGATTTGCAGGGTAGACTGACTCAGAAGTTAGGAAACTCAATGCTGAATCTTGGCACCACGTTCCTGCTGCTTCAAGGCTTTGAATAAACACTATCCTGACTGAGCTCTAGTTATTAGATCTGTAGGTAACAATATATGCCAAATAATTTAGGGCAGAGGGAACGTGTAACAACAATACAGTGATGGACACAGTTAACTGCCTAGGGGATGGGTTAGTAGCAGTCCGCAGCCCCCTTCGCCACAGTAACCAAAGCTTTTGTTCACACAGCACTTGTTCCATTTATCCAGCAGACATTTCCAAGTATATATTATTCAATTATTTATTCTTCACTTCAATTAGTGTGTATTAAGAGATCGGGGATTCCAAAGAGACTACCCTCAGGGAGTCGTCTGCTGCAGAGACAAAGACAATCAGGCAAACAATTCTGCTAGAACAGGGAGTTTGAATTGTATCCCCTCGAGTGCTAAGAAGTCCAGCAAGGATTCCAGCCAGGGCCATGCTTATAGAAATAAGTTACATTTTAGAGTTGTTACTTTAGCACCAGTGTTGTGGATGAGTGGAAAATAGAGCCAGATCATAATTAAGTGGAATGATGAAAACTCTTTCGGACCACAGAAATAGAGCAATTGGAATAGCTCCAGGGAGAACGCAGACTGCAGAGAGAATAGGATCCTGAATTTGAGTCAGCCTGGGCTAGGCTACATAGGAAGTTGTAGGCCGCTTTGACTACATAGTGAAACAAAGATCGGGGCACAAGAAGAAAGGGTGGGATGGTTTAGAGTAAAATCCATTCCTTTCCAGGTCTGTGTATCCAGTGACTGCTGTGAATGAGTAACTCTGGAAACTACATAAACCACCTACTGAATTCTCTAGGTCACCCTGCCTCCGCCCATGACCTTTAAGACTGTTTTCAGTCATCTTGTCTGCCAGCTTTGAGTATGTGGTATGCTTCTTCTAGCTTGTGTGGTTAGTTAGCTAATGTGTTTTGCATTCAACCAAGGAAATTCAAAAGACTGTCTCTGAAAGCCAGCAAAGGTAGGCATGCTGTCCAAGTTACAAATGGCAGGCTTGCTGAGTTCTCAGAACAATGATTGAACAAATCACCCACTAATTTTAGGCTGGAGAGCTTACAATACAAATTGAGTTTCCCATAGTACATAATGTCCTTCCTAGACATTCTATAGCCTTTGGAACTATCTTCTGGCTTGCCAGCTCTTGGCCACCTTAAAGGCTCATATCCTCATTCATTATCATATTAAGTGTGGTCAAGAGTTTTGTTTTGAATATTTTAACTTTCTGCACTGGATCATCTGGACCTCAAAGGTTATGGGAGCTTAGCATATCCTTTTATGTCCCTAATAGAGCTGGGCAGCAGTAAGACTTGCATCCCTGTTACACATGAGTGCATAAGCTGGGTAGTGGCACACAGGACCACAGAGGTCTCATGAGTTACCACCTTCAAGCTTGTACACAAGAACTGTAGTGTTCCAAACTGCATCTTCATGGCTCCCACTTGTATGTATACATATACCAAAAAGGACTAGTGTACATCAGATACATCCTGATCTGCTCCTACTCACATGGGTGAAGTCTATAACTAAAGTTTCATTTGGACTTTGACAGAAATTTTCAGATGGCTTTTTGAGCCCCACTTCTGGTACTTTTTCAGACTTCATAAAACTATGAACAAGCCATCAAGCGTATGCATATTTCACAGTGACTGATATCCCTAGCACTATATACCCTCATACAGTGCATATTTTTCTTAAATATGCGCCCATTTATACCTACTACTTTGTAGACTGGCCCTAACTCCTACATTTCTCCATTGGATTTCCATGCAAATCTTCTCAACATGAAGAAGAACTGATCGTTTTACTGTTTTATAAAATAAATGAGAACAAAACAAAACAAAACGAAACAGCCCATTCCTCTAGAGACACTATCCTGCAGAATTTTGAGCAGTTACAATTTTTAATTACTTGCTCTGAATCTGAAATTTAGCTATCTGCCTTATATATATTTACTAACATTAATTAATCATAGCTATGAAATCAATAAAACAGACCTCATTTTACAGATGAAGAAGATATTTCTTGTTCTTGCCCTGGGTGCTGGAATCCGCCTGGCCAAGGCCTGTGACTCTGGCAGTTTTTATAGTTTGTATCAGCCTCTGGCCAGACCTGTGGAAGGTTTTCTTGATGGCCTTAATGGTTGCGGGAAGACTCATCTCAATTGTGGGAGGGCCATTTCCCGTCTGTGGTCCTGGGAGATGACCTCTAGCACGCCATTCATGGCACCGTGCTCCTTGACTATGGATGCAGTATGACCAGTTCCTGCCATGATAACTGCCCATTCAGGGTTGGTGCTGCCAACTATGAACCAAAGTGGCCTTTAAGTGGCCTTTGCCAGGGCATTTTACCACAGCAATAAAAAGAGTAACCAGGCCAGTGGTCCACAAGCATGGTTGGTTCCTAGTGCTAGATTCCTGGACTGTCTAATATCCTTATTCTGCGGCCAGCCCATGGTAACACTATAATGGAAAACAAGTCATAGCTGATGCGGATTTGACGTGCTGGCACCTGTAACCACTATAAGTCTATTTTAATAATACATAACATAAATGTCTGCACTTATATTTTATAGAAATTGTGATGTTTCACTCAGAACAAAAACACAATTAACAAACTTAAACTCAGTACGTAGTTACAGGACACCATATCACAGTGCTTTCATACATGCTATTCATTTCATTTTTAATAATAACATCCCAACGAGCCTTAATTACTGCTCATTTACAGATAAACAGTGTCTCAGGCTGGGGAGATGACTCAGTCGCTAAGAGTTTGTGCTCCCCAAGCCTTCGAACCTGAGTTCAAGTGCTCAAAGCCCACATAAAGAATCAGGCATGGTCACACATACAGCTGTAGCCCTAGCACCGCAGGTAGGAAGAAATAGGAGTGGGGATCAGTGGGGTTTTCTCTCTGCCGATGCACAGTCCAGTGAGAGACACTGTCTCAAGGACATAAGGCAGAGAGTGATAGAAGTCATCCTCTTCTGACCTTAGCAACAGGTAGCACATACACACATATAAAACACCACACACACACACACACACACCATGCGCGCGCGCCTGCACATATTCAGAAAGAGTCAGGTACTTGGGAAGGAGCACTAATGGGGAGAGCTGGACCTATAGGAAAAGCTGTTAGCCTCCTGTCCATGACTCTGGCAATGCTAGCCTGTCCACTGTCTACAGAATTCCCTGCTGCTTGTGGGAGCACTGCCTGCCTCCCCAGCCAGCACCAGCCCCACCTGATGCTTGGCATTTGCATACCGTACTTGTGAATTTTAGATCACTTAGGCATCAGCACAGAAAGCATTTCCTGAGTTGTAGCTGGAATTGTCTAGAGGAAGTCATGCATCTAAAGGAGGTATTCTATTATGCAGTCATTAGCATCTCGTTTAGGAACCTCTGTTTTTCAGAATTAATTTCACAGAGAGCAGTGGAGTTACTTATTTATCAGGCATTTCTGAGAAATAAATAAAAGAGATGGATACATGTAGTTCAAATCAAGACAGTTCATTACATCTGTTCCTGGTATTTAAGGAGTCCGGAGGTAATTGGACATAGTAATTGAGTTGTGGTATCTGAAGGTTTTCCCTGATGCTTGTTTTTGGTTGTGTTTTGCCTGAGCCTGTAATTGCGAAAACATTCTGCCATGGTGATTAGTTCCCAGTTTAAAATTGACTGTTTCATTAAAGGTAACTCCATAATGAGTCCAGCGAGGAACCCAAGCTGTGTCCTTTAGCAATTGTACTTCCGTCTTCACTGGACCATGTGCCTACAGAGTGGTGTGAGTCACAGCCTTCATCCTCAGTCCTGTCTGACTTGCAAGAAGAGAGGAGGCTCAATTACACTGCCCTTAAGGTTCCTTCCAGATTTAGCATTCAGTGATTCTTTGGAATATTCACCAAATGGAGGTTCGAAAATTGATTCTGCTTTCACACTGAGAGAGAAGAATGCCCACGATTGAATGAAAGATTAGAAGCTGTGGAGAGGAAATAGTTGTGTTGAGTGAGTTCTTTTATTTGAAATCAGCTTTGGACTACTGGACAGGAAATTAAGTTCTTGCCTGGGTCATTAATCATTGTGCCAGTCTGAAGATTGGCAAGGGAGGGAGGTGCTATATTTGAGGAGGAAGGAAGAAGTGGGCAGAGGGAGCCCTCCTACTGCTCCGGGTCTGAGTGGGCATTCACAGGCAATGGGAGGATGGTCCAGACACCCGCTCTGGCACAGATGTCTGTGATATTTTTGTCCAGCCCTCCTGATAGTTCCCATGCTTCTGCTAAAACCTGTTTCCCACGTTCACCAAGAGGAGAGAAATGGATGGAAGTATGGACACTGGCAGAGAGGTGACAGGCTCATGGGGATCAAATTCCCTGTTCCATTCCAGAGATATCCTAAGGAGGAAGACAGGGGGGTGAGGATATCACTCAGTTCTATCCATGTCAGCATCAGTAAGAAACCAAAATACCAACAGAAGCAAAGGGGCCAGTTGCGCCATTTCAGAACAGTTGCTCCCCTTAAGACTCGCCATCTTCTGTCATCTCTAATGAGTGGAACACTAATTTGGGGAGAATCTCTTCTACGATTATAAAGTTGGATTTTCCTCAGCCTGCCTCTCTTCATTGCGATAGAAAGCTCTCCTGGCTCTTGCTCCCCAGCCCCAACCTGGCTCTTGCTCCCCAGCCACCCCCCCCCCCGGCTCTTGCTTCCTAGCCTCCCACAACTCCCTAGTGTGGGACTGTGTCAGAGCTCTTGTGCTTCTCTGTTTATTTTTTCCTGTGAGGCGAGAAGTCTTGGTAAATAAAAAACTTGACAGTAGATCTTATTTCCACAAGAATAATAACATTGACATCTCCAGGTGTCATGTGTCTCAAAGCTGTTCCCAGTAGACTCTAAATATACCTCTGAGCTTCCTCGTCACCCATCAGACCCACCTGGGACATGTGTCCCTCTTGGGCTGTGACTGACTAAGCCTCTATAAGCCCTAGCTTACAGACTTTTCTGATGAGGATGTGACTAATTTGGGATGGGAATCAAAAGCGTTTGGCATAGTTAGACTTTGTGTGGGTTCTTGGTTCTGTCTCCCTTTCTCCAGACACCTGCTTCTTGCTAACTGGATTTCACAGTGGTCTTACTTGCTCTGCCAATGTGGGTCTCAGCATCTCTGATGAGTCCTGCCCTGACATATCCTCTATACACTTCATGGGTGGCCCTGGTGGTGGTGGCCTCCACACTACAATAGGATCCATGTAGCCTTTGCTGCTCCCTCTGCAGATCCAGCCAGGGTGGTGATCTGGGTACCAGTCATAGCTGCCTCTGTCTTGTTATTTACACCGGAGATGAGATCTAAGAGTTTCCCAGGCCAGGGAGAAAGAAAGCAGCATGAAACACAAATGTTGTTGTCAGCCTAGGAAGTACGGGTCCCTCCTCTTCTGTGATTGTCACTGTCATTGCTCTCTGTGTGCTAGACCTCCATTATCATTCATACTGTCCTCACTGCAGTGGCATGACCAGGAGGACCTACCTGGGAAGCACACGAGGCACTAGGGATTCACAGCAAGACCTCCATCAAGGCTGTCGTTTAGTATCCCGTTGAGAGACTTTGGGAAGGAATTATACGGAGAACCTAACTCCTAGGAAGGGAAATCTGAAATCTGAAGTACCTTTAACTTTTTTCATTCTTTGGCTATTGGATTTGACACCCTGCACCTATTTTCTTCTTATTTCCTTATTTATTACTATCCTGGACATTTTAATTGTACAGATCTGGACTTATTTATTCTCAGGAAATGAATACATTTTTACAAAAAGCTCTTTATACAGATCAAGTTTAATCAATAAAAGTATTGTTGGTACGAACAGACGGCAGGGTCCCACCCTGAAGAACTCAGTGCTATATTGTACCCCACTATAGGCTTACCCTGTGCTGTACCCCACTATAGAATTAACCCATGTGATCTTCACAGAATACTATCAGATGCTGTCTTAGGTAAACATCATGACCAAAAGCAACTTGGGGAGGAAAGGTTTAAGCTGGCAAACCTGGAGGCAGGAAGTGATGCAGAAGCCATAGAACTGTTCTCTATGCTGGCCTGCTTCTCATGGCTTGCTCAACCTGCCCTCTTATGGAGCCCAGGGCCACCAGTCCACTGATGTCCTCACCCACAATGGGCTAGACTCTCCCCCATCTATCACTAATTAAGAAAATGCTCTACGGGCTTGCCTACAGCCCAGTCTTATGGAAGCATTTTCAATAGAGGTTCTCTCCTCTCAAATGACTCCAGGTCGTGTCAAGTTGAAATAAAACTAGCAAGCACAGGTGGCAACAGGAGGCTTCTGTGCACGACCTGGGATCTGTGCAGGCAGAACTCTTTCCCTCCTCTGCAGACATCTAAAGACTGACTGGAATGGCTGTAATCTAGGTTTCCTGACGGGATGAATCCCTTGGAGAGTTTGTGCTTGCCATCTTCAGTCATGTCTTTTCTCCTTGCTTTTCAGAGACTTGCTTCTATTTGGCATCCACCTTTGGCTCTGCCTAGAGGAGGAGTGAGAATTTTAAGGCCCAGTCAGCTTTGCCACTAGATTTTCAAAGGTGAAAGAAGGTGCCAGGGGGACTTTGCTGACTCAGACCACCTCAGCTCTAAAGTCTCGCATGGTGGCACTACTTAGCAAATATTTGTGGTGCACAAGTTCACTGGGTAGTGTTAGAGATCCAGCCCAGTGATCACTTTCTTTCTTCCCACTCAGCCACATGCAACCAGTTAAATATGTTTATTGAGTCTTGTCTCTCTGCAAGTGCTTTTGAAAAGGTGATTTCTGTACACATATTTTTAGGTGTGGTATAGGTGTGTGCTGCATATATGTGTGCATGTATACATGAGTACATACTTGGAGGCCAGAGGAGGACTTTGGGTATCTTCCCAGTCACCCTCTACCTTGTTCCCTTGAGATAGGATCTCTCAGGAAACCTGGAGTTAGGTTTTGCAGCTAGACTACCTGGCCAGACAGTTCCACTAATCCTCCTATCTACGTCCAACCCCCACCCCACCCCCAGTGATGAGGTAAGGGTCTGCATTCATATCCAACCTTCTCCATGGACTCTGGGATCCAAACTCAGGTCCCTGTCATATACTCCAACCCACTGAGCAACCTCCCCAGCCTGCAAGCATCTTTAATTTATGAAAATTGGATAGTATATTAAATCTCATATCTCTTTTCTTTATCATTCAGCAAGATCCAGCCTTGCTTCAAATCCTTTGTTTTTTGTTTGTTTTGGTTTTTTGTTTGTTTGTTTGTTTGTTGCGGTTCAACATCATGATAAGCAATATCATGCTGTAGTGACAGTCCCTTACAGGCTGTCCCCTATGTTCCTATGTAAATGTCTTTGGCACTTACATATAGCAGTAGAATTACTGGGTGTTAGATACATAATTAGTCATAATTTCCATTTACAATCACATCACTTTCTGCATATTCTGAAACTTTGAGACAATCATCACCATCAAAATAACAAATAACTTAGTCTTACAACTGAGTCTTTGAGTCTTTGAGTCTTTCTACCCACAGAGGGACATTGCATCTTGTGGACTGATAATTGATATTTTCTATGATACAATGTAAACAGAACCATACTTTACGTGTTAATTTGTACCTGACTTTTCATTATAGCTTTTTAAATATTATGAATTCAGAAGGTAGCCTTCTGAACTATCCCAGTCACTTTAAATGCTTTTTATTTTCTTTTAAAAAGAAATTTTAAAGTTCAAAATGAAAAAAAAAGTTGATTCCTTTTGATGATATCAGAAATTACAGTGTGAAGTATATCACTATTAACCTTTTAAATTTTTTTTCTAGTATTCTATTCATTAAAGGCCTGATCGTACATTAGAAACAAGAGTATTGCTTTTTATTTTCAGGTGTGGTGATGCTCAGCTATAATCCTAGCACACAGGAGACTGGGCCAGCCAGGACTACACAGTCAAACAGGGAAGGGAAGTTGGAGGAGGAGGGGAAGGGAAACAGAAGGAACAAAAGTGTTTTTGCTTATATTGCATCTGTTCAGATTTGGTCCTCTCTGAAAGCATCCCCCGCCCCACCTCAGCCTTGTTGATCCCATCAGACAGCCTGCCAGCAGTCCAGTTTACATAATTGCCCTCCTTGGATGGAATATTTTAAGGAGTCCTGTCCTCCACACGAACTACAGCCTGTTTAACATGGAACAGGGTCAACCTGAAAGGCACCAGAGAATGCCCAGTAAGCTCGTTCTTTGCAGAACAAAAGTGGAGGCATTTGGAGGAAAATGAAATATTGGAGCAAGAACAGGGGCAGTTCATGAGCAAAGACTAAAGCAGGGGCGGGAGGGTCCTTTGGTGAGGAGGTAGATGGGGAAACTACTTGCTGTTGTGAGAGGGGAAGGATGGGGAGGAGGGGGAGGAGAAGGAGGGAAGTGTGTATGCAGAAGCATTGGGTTAATTAAGCGCTTTCAAGAAAGTGAAATGCAAACCAGCAGAGTAGCACCAGAGCTGATCAGGTCTCCAGCTCGTTCATTCGTTCGTTCGTTCATCCTTTCTTCGTTCCTTTCTTTCTTTCTTTCTTTCTTCCTTCCTTTCTTCCTTGCTTCCTTCCTTCCTTCCTTTCTTTCTTTCTTTTGCTCTCTCTTTCTTTTCTTTCTTTCCTTCCTTCTCTTTCTCCCTCCCCCTCTCTCTCTCTTCCCTCCCTCCCTCCCTCCCTCCCTTCCTTCCTTCCTTCCTTTCTTCCTCCCTTCTTTCTTTCTTTTTCCTTTCTTTCTTAATTTCTTTTTTCAATAATTTATTTATTTACTTTTTATCCCGATGGAAGCCCCCCTCCCTCCTTTCCTCCTAGTCCCACCCTTACAAATCCCGCCCCCCCTTTCTCTTCAGAGAAGGGGAAGCCACACACCCCCTTAGTAAAAGAAAAGCATTTAACAAGAATGAAGAGGTTTTCCATGATCTAGGGCCTTTTCATCTTACTGGTTTTTAAGGTTTCTTTCTACAACTATGATTGATTCTTAATCGGAGTAGCATGCTAGTCCATAGTCATTGGGTCACAAATGTATTTTAAGCATGAGACCCTTGGATTTGAATTGCTCTTCTCCAGGTGAACAGACAGTTTAGTTGGCAGCTGGTCATCAAAACAGATTATACTTGGTGTGGTTCCCCCAATCTCTGTCTCTTCCAGAACCAATAAGGTAGCTCAGAACTGCCCTAAATCCCTCCTAAGTTTCTTTCTCTCAACTCTCCTCTTTCCATCTAACGTCCAACTATGTCATTTCTTCGTCTATATCAAATTCACAGAACTTTCTGATGTCTTGTATTCTGCAGGAACTTTTCCAGGATCAATGTCAAGAGCTAAGGCCTTTCTTGTGTCATAAGAAAGGCTACATGAACAGCATGGTTACTCCTGTTTCCACTGATAACACACATCCCACTCTTAGATCGCACACTGAAGAATGCATTCATTCACCAAGCTCTTGTGTTGTTGTGCTGAGCTCTGTCTACATAACTAGTCAGCCTAGTGAGTCTAACATCAGTCTTTCCAACCTGTATTAGGTAACTAGGGAGCAAATGTGTCTGTGAAGTTATGACTTAACCAGAATTCCACTGTGGGTGAAGAGGCCAGGATTTGACTACAGCAGTCTACACACTCTCTGCTGTGGAGAGATAGATAGTCATAGTGATAGCCAGAAGCCCATCCTGGGCTGAGCCAAGAGAATAAACATGCCTGACCGACGGCAACCTTCCATATCTCTGCCTTAGCAGATGAAGCATTTGAAGGACCTGCCTTGTCAATTTGGGGGGAGATTTCTCATACTCCCCTACCCCAACATGTACATACCCTTCCTGTTAGCAGCATCCCACAACAATCAGGTTGTCCTGTTTGATGAATCTACCTTAGCACATCATCATCCAAAGTCCATAGTTCACCTTGGGGTTTCTCTTGGTGGTGGGCACCCTCTGTCATTGGACAGACCATACAGACGAGTACCACCATTCTGTTGTGCACAGTGCTTTCACTGCCTGGCCCCTGTATTCCCTTCCCCACCCCTGTCACCACAGGTCATTATACCCTGTGTACAGTATAGCCTTTTCAGAATGTCATGTGATTGGAATCATATACCACATACCTTTTCATATTGACATCTCTAACACAGTACCATGAATTTAACATTCTTCCATGTCTGTTCAGAGCTCCAGTATGTTACTGTTCCTACCTAAGGAATTTGGTGGGAATGTATCCTCTCTCTCCAGAAACACAACACAGGGCCTGTGCAATATGTTTTTACTTTGCTATTGCTGTATTTGAGTGGACGGAGCCCATTAAGTGTCTGTTTTTGAGACCCATCATTTGTCTGTACATGGAGTTTTAATCACTCCAGTTTTGGCATAGAGTTTGAAAACTAGCTCTTCTATAACCAGGGCATTTTTCCCCTAATGAGAACCACAGCATGAGCAGCTGTTTGCCTCACTGTCTCTCCCCTGTGGTCCCACCGGTGTGTGGGAGTTCACTGTTGGCTGGGGAAGAACGAGTGAGCCAGTGAGAAGCCAAGAGTGGGGTCAAGTTTCAACAGAGGGAAAAAAATGATGGAATACTAGAATCCTTGTGTGTTCTGAGCCACCCTCGCTCTCCGGCCATGACGCTGGCTTTCTGCTTCCCTTTTAAGCACTATCCTATGGTGTGGAGGAGAAGCTGTATCACACAAGCTCCGGGACTTCCACGCAGATGCACACTCATGCTTTCCTTTTTGCCTGTCAGTGTAAAGTTATGGTAGAGCTTGAACTCCTGCCAGTGTAGTGCACACCTGCATTTTGTCTGACTATCCTTGTGTGGTGTTCCGTCCCTTCACCTGGGTAGAAAGTGTGTATATTTGTATGTACTATCTTTTTCTTGTGTTGATTTCTATGTCCTGCTTTCATTTTTTAATGTTTCTCTCTGTCTTTCTCACTCCCAGTCTCTTCTAATTTTCTGGCTACCTTTGTTTTCCCCTTTACTTTTCATACAATCCAACTAAAATTAACAAAAAATGCTTTATATTGGGTACTTTTGACTTTTATGTAGATAATAGGTCATTTTGTTATATTTCTCTTTTTTTAAGAACCCAGCTCAGCCGGGCGTGGCGGCGCACGCCTTTAATCCCAGCACTCAGGAGGCAGAAGCAGGCGGATTTCTGAGTTCGAGGCCAGCCTGGTCTATAAAGGACAGTCAGGGCTACACAGAGAAACACTGTCTTGAAAAACCAAAAACAAAAACAACAAAAACAAAAAAACAAAAAAAAAAAAAACCAGCTCAAGTAAAGTTGATTTTGATAGATTGTAACCTACTTTTTTAATATATGTTTTTGCTTTTTAGTAGAAGCAGCTGCTCCATTCAGGCTGCACCAGCCACTGTGCCAGAAATTATAAGTGGATGGCTGTTTCTGCTTCCACAGAAAGGGGTCAGTCCCAGTCATGCCATAGGCCTCCCATGCTTCGGTTGCCTATAGCACACTTACATGAAGCATGGCCTAATCCTTTACCCAATTTCAGGTCACTTTGGGTATTAAATGAGACAATCCGAGTAAACTGAAATTTTATCAAAGACAGTTCATTGATTACATTAATGGTAATGACCCATCTGCTACTAGCCTTCTTTATATTCTCCCAGCAGGAGGTGAGGCACCTACCCCACCCAGCCCATCACTCTCATCCTCAGGAGCATGGCTAGCAGATTTGGGTCAGAACATAGCTACAATCCCGGATTTACTCCTGACTCACCCAGACCAAAGCAAATTCTTTAATCTCTACAGGCTCTGTGTCACTGCCAGTTCAATGTCTAATAATCCCGCCTGTCCCAGGCCTGTTGAAGAGGATGTCTGCCCAGGCTCACTGTGAGGAAGTGTCCTGAGATAGCTCTGATGCAGAAGTCAGGCCTTCTCCTTTCCGTTTTGTCTTCCCAAAGCTGATGGAGCCTCTTAAGGAGCCACTCAGACAGGTGTGGTTCTCTAGGTCTTTGTCTGGGTTAGCACCGGCACATAGTAACTTCAGAGTGGGGCCAGATCATGGAAGGCACTTAGAGATCAGGGAGCTGTCATATTCATTCTGTCGTTTATTGTACGGGTGTTTACAGAATGCTCTGGTTCGCAAGGGACGTGGGTTTAGGTTGGAGTGCATGCTAAGGTGTAAAATGTAGTGACAGAAGGGGGAGGATGGGGGTGGGATTAACAGTGGAAGCCTTAATATCCTTATAAAATGATGTAGGAAGCCGAACAGATGCAATGAGTGCTGCGGACAGAGATTCCAGGAAAAGAGCAAGAGAGAGTTAGAGAGAACTGGAGCTCAGTACGAGAGGAATGAAGACAGTGTCGAGAGCCCCACTATGAAGGGTTAACAGCCGCATTCAACTATGAGACCATATTAGCTCCAACCTTTTACTGGAGCATTTTCTAGTAATACTGAAGAAACAAAAGACTAATGACATACTATGAAAAATACAATTTTTCCTTTAAAAAGAAAAACTAGGGAAGCCATTTTCAGAGTTATAGACTAGCCTGACTCGTTGAAACATGTATCCCAAAATTATGCTGTAATTATGCAGCTATAAATCCATGTAGATCTAGGTTCATTCAAAACTGTAGTATCAGCCCGGCATGGTGGCGCAGGCCTTTAATCCCAGCACTCAGGAGGCAGAGGCAGGCGGATTTCTGAGTTCGAGGCCAGCCTGGTCTATAAAGTAAGTTCCGGGACAGCCAGGGCTATACAGAGAAACCCTGTCTCGGGAAAAAAAAAAAAAAAAAACTTTAGTATCACGGTGGAAAGTGATTGTCTGACTTGTTTTATATAAGGCCCAATGGAAGAAGCATAAGTAGAAATATGCACAAATTATTTATAATAATCTATTTTTACCTCATGTCTTTTTTTAAGGGATAGTTGTTTTTTGACTAGTGATTTCTTTCTGCATTGTTTTAATTTCTGTTCTCAGCAGGGATGTGGGCCTTTGTATTGAGATCTGTCCTTTTCTTTGTCCTCTTAACCCCAAACCACACCCTTAGGAACTAACTAGACCTAATACAGAGAATCCAAGTTAGAATGCGAAATGCCATCTTGTAACATTTCAAGCTTGTTTTTATTTTGTGTGTGTGTGTGTGTGTGTGTGTGTGTGTGTGTGTGTGTGTGTGTGTGGTGCATGTTTATGTCCATGTTTGAGTGTGCATATGTGTACAGGTACACGAACATGCATGAGGGACAACACTGAGTGTCTACCTCAGTCCCTCTCTACCTTATTGTGACGAGAAGGACTCACAGTATCTCTGGAGCTTTCTGGTTGTCCTAGCTTGGGTGGCCAGGGAGCCAGGGACACTCCTGGAGAGTACATGAACACACTGATGTGCTGCTCATTTATATAGACTCTGGGGTGCAGGCTAACTCTTCATGCTTGTGCAGTAAGTACGTCTTAGCCTGAGCCATCTCCCTAGTGCATTTTTATTTTTAAAATCATGTTTAAGATCAGTACAAAGTTCAAAATTGAAAGTAAGAAAATTGATTTTTAAATCTCCAAGATATCAAATAGTAATTACTTTGAAAACAATTGTGTTATCTTTTGTAATAAAAATACAGTTAAAAATCCCAGTGAGAGGGTTAATTGATGGGCTTTAATGGTTTTCCAGTAACCTGCTAGACAAACATGAGGTTGGCGAAGTGTGAGTGGGCACAAATTTGTACTTTGACTGGGAGAAGAATTAAAATGCACTTGCCCTTTGGCCCAGCAAGTTCTCATTTAGGCATCTTCCCACCAGTGTCCTTGGACTAAACACTTAGAACCTTCAGTACAAGAACACTGACTGGCATCTCTGTGGCTACAAAATACTGGAATAAGCGTAACACCCGTCGGGGGGATGCTGTTTAAGTTGGTGATGGCACAAAGAACGAGGCAGCTTGTCCACATGTGGCACTGTCTGTATGGAATGCTGGTTGGTGTTTAGGGAGTTGTGGTGGTAGGCACACGGCTGGACTGTGTCAGGTACTCTTAGATGGCCTTCACCAGAAGAAAGTAGATGAACTTCCACCATTAGCAGAAGCAGACACACCCATGGAAACAGTTAGCTGCTGGTGGTGACAGTAACAGGTGTGTCTCTCTCCTGGCGGCCCTGCTCTTCAGTGCAGCCTAGGAAAGCTCTAACCTGCATCTACATGCAGATAAAAGTTCTCCACTAGGAGAGCTTGATAATAATTACAGAGTCCCGCCCAGCCTTATTTATTTATTTATTGGAAAGTGGCTTTGGTTTGTTGTTTTATTCATTGGGAATGGCTTATTTCTTCACCTGGGGAAATGTCCCAGTGGTTCAAAGGTTCACATATTTGAGCCATTTAAAATACATCGCTGAACTAGTTGTAGTTTTATGCCTGAATCCCAGTATCAGGGAGGCAAAGGCAGGAAGAACAGGAGGCCAAGGTCATCTTCTATTTAGCAAGTTGGTAACCAGTCTAGTAAGCATGAGATCTTGTCTCAAAAATGAATCTGTTAACCAACTAGAAAGCATTTCTGGCCGGGCATGGTGGCGCGCACGTTTAATCCCAGCACTTGGGAGGCAGAGGCAGGCGGATTTCTGAGTTCGAGGCCAGCC
>NC_034604.1:16924834-16938994 GCF_900095145.1 Mus pahari | reverse complement strand
AAAAAAAAAAAAAAGAAAGCATTTCTGCACAATGGTCTCAAGCCCATCCTACTTAATGCTGGTAATCTGTCTCTGAAAGATGTGAGAGAAGAAAAGTTGGCCCATTCCCTGTTCCAGAGGCACCTGCTACTTTATGCCAGTGAGGTAACCTTCCCTGAAGAACACAGAGCTGTCCCTTCCTAGCACTGTAGACATTCAGGGCTCTGTTTGCTTAGCCTTGGGTTGTGCAAGCCTTGGACTGTGTTTGTATTCCTGGTGCTCCTCCACTCTTCTCTGCTTTATCCTCCTGGGATGGTTTCTGCTCTTTAACATTTCCTACAGCAGGGACGGGGACATCAGTAGGATGTTGTTCACTGTAAACCTCTGGTCTTACCTTGCTTTTTATTTATACACATTAAGTGTAGCTCTGTCCCTACAGAATGGCCAACAGTTTTTTTTTTTTTTAAAGTGCTGTAAAAATAAAATATTTACCTCTGGCCATGCTCACTGCCACAGTGATGGGGACCTATGCATGGAACCTGGTCTTCAGTGGGCACAGAATGAATTCTGGCTAATAGTTACCCTATGACTTCTAACCAGTGGCAAATTAGACTAGCGCTCTGCTTCCTCCCAGTCCCCCTGCCTCATCTTGCACTGTTGCGCCCTCCCTGTAAGGAACAAGTGTTGCTTTCCCCTGTAAGGAAAGCACAGGTATAGGACAGCCCCTTGGTATTATAAGGGTGCTAGAACTTAGATGTCAAGGGAGAACTTGGGGCCTCTTAGTTATGCTTAATATTCATTGTGAAGTTCATCCACTATGTCTGCCTTGAGGGGCATGTAAAAAAGGACTCTTTTCTAAATGATGCTCAACTCCTGGTCAACATGTTAATTAGGAAGTGGAGTTTTAGAAACAACACATGGGGAAAAACTTGAGTCTTTGTTTCTAAACACCATGTTAGAATCATTTAAACTCTTGTCAATGAGCGTGTCGTTGGTGTTGGATTAGTTTCTGGGAGTTTCAGGGACCACAGATGGGCCAGGTCGCACAATGGAGACGTTTTATGAGATCATCAAAGCTGTTGAAAGACAATGCAGCTTCCTCTGTCTCTAAGAACGGAGCTTGACAGTAACATCTCGGAACAGATGTTTCCACAGCCTCCACATGTTTTTATTTGGTGGCACAAAAGACTGTGCTATGCATGAAATGGTCTGTTAGAGAATTAGTTCCCCTGGGTGGGGGTCGTGGGAATATGTGTTGTATAAATTGATTTTACTTTTGGCAGGAGACTGGCTCTTAACTTAGCCAGTTCGCAAGGTTGGGCTTCAACAAGATCTGATTTTCAGGCCACAGAGTCACAGAGGATGTAGCAATGACATGGCCTAGCATCTTCCTCAAAGTGTGTCAGGTTAACAAGTCAGAGACCATCACACCATTCATAAAAAGGTAGAAGCTGAATAAAACCACAGGACCGTGTTCTTGTACAGCACTGGCAGAAGCTGGGGCATTCCTGTGGCTGGTTACTTACGTCATCATCCCAGTACAAGCCCTCTTGTACAGCTCACGGATGTTGATTTTAGATAGCCATTTAAAGGGAAACTGCCCTTCTGAGATGCCGGCAGTGTAGGATGTGATTTTAGGATCTCCCAGGAGACCTTAATGTGACTGCTCAGTCATATAGACTGAGAGTTGGTCATTTTCACTTCTGATGTCTTACTTTGGGACTGTCCTGGTCTACTTTGTACACTGTCCAGCAATACAGACTTCGGCAGACTGTCCCAAGGGCCACCTCTGACCTGCCGTCTGCTTTTGTAAGTGTGGCATTGTACATATAGTCCATTGTACATTTTTCTGTGGCTGCTTTTACATTTTGTTACCAGGAGCCACTTAGCTAGTGAAAGCTAAAATAGTTACAGAAAAGTATGCCAACCACTGCAATGGGAAGTTACATACATACTGTGATTCAGCCCATGAAAAAGACATTTGATCCATACACTCGGGTGACAGAGACAAAATGATCACAGGGCCAGCATAGCCTACACAGTAAGACCCTGTCTCAAAAAAATAACACCAAAGGAGAAAAGGAGACATATGTAAGGTTTTAGTAATTTAGACTTTTCAAGTCATTTGGAGAATATAAGAACTATAAATAATTGGTGTTAGATATCTTATCACAGGAGAGCAGTTAAGATATATACAGACAAACATGAAAACCAAAATCTTACAGAATGATCTGAAAAGCATTCTAAGATGAAAATAATCATTGTCTGATATGTAGTATGTTCTGATGATAAGAGCTATACTGTATTTTTGCTGTATTTGTTTCTCATCTGTATTCATTTCCCAAAGCCATAAGGAATTAAAAAAAAAAAAGGACTGAGAATAGTGTTGTACTATAGAGCATTTGCCTAGCATGCAGGAGGCCCTGGGCTTATTTCCCAGAAAAGCATATACACATCCCTTATTTTAAAAAAACAAACAAACAAACAAACAAACAATATTAGGTATCATGGCAAGTAGACAGGGATGAGGGAGAAAGAAAGAGAGAAGGAGGAAGGAAGGAAAGGAGGGAAGGAGTAAAGAAAGAAAGATGTTGAAAACCTCCTTATTTCATGAGCCAAATAGTCTACTGTGTTAAGATATAAAACATGCATTGGATTTCAGAGATTTAATGCAACAGCTAGGGAGGTAGCTCATTTGATGAAGTGCTCGGAGGACCTGAATGCATCTCCAGAACCCACTTAGAGACAGTGGATTAAATGGTGCATGCTGTAACCCCAGTGCTGAGAAGCAGAGACGGAGGCTTGCTGGCCAGGCAGCCAGACCTTGTTGGTGAACCCCAGGCTGCAGTAATAGATCCTGTCTCAAACAAGGTGGATGGCACCAGAACACACCAAGGGTTGTCTTCTGGCCTTCGTCCAGGTACACATACGCACATGCACACGCGTGCTCGCCCTTTCTTTTCTGCCTTTATTCGTGTGGCTACTAGAAAAAAATGTACATAACTCAACCTGAGCAGCAGCTGCTAGCCACTTACTGGGTGTTTGTGCTACATACAGGTCCCACCTCACCTTACTAAAAGCTTCCCAAAACACTGATTACAGATTCTAATCAACTCTAATGATAGACCTAAGCAGATGACATTTGTAGATTTTCATCAAACTGTTTCCTGATAGCTTGATTCACATTTGGCTTCCAAATCTGTACTGTCTTATTCATATAATACATTACAAACTATAAATCACCATTACAGGTAGTTGGGAATATTGGCAGATATTTGAAGTCTCTGTCAGATGTCCTATTGTCACAGTCACGTAAATATAAATTTTAACTCCCACAGACAAGTGCTTTGGCCCCGCTCATCTCCTAACACAGAGATGTCTTGTCTCAGCTTTAGGTTGTATCTAATCTATTCCTTGGCTGGGCTGGCTCCTGAAAAGTAACCTTTAGCTTATCTAGAGCATCCGAGTGATACTTTTTAAGTAGGTCACTCTCCTTTGTGGCTTTTGAACTAATTCCCTCCAGAGTCACAACTTCATCCCCATCAGAAACATGGATATCATGACATCTCCAGTGTCTCTCTGCCTTCCCACCCAAGACCTTTGGTATCTTCCTAGCCAAAAGGCCCAAGAACAGGCGTAGGTTCGCTCCCTTTCATATGCTCTGACTCCTTCTTCCTGCCTCACTTCCCATACTCATGGCGACTTCATAGCCATGGCAGAATCTCTGCCTACTTCACGCCAGCCCCCGTGCTCTCTCTGGCTTTGGTTTTAATTCTTGGCCAGGCTCAGCCAGTGGTGACTTAGTGGTGCTCAGCAGTCACATCACATCATAGTTTTCTGTGGGTACCTGAAAATCTTCCCTCTAACCTCCAATGCTTCCTCTTTCAACATTGTTCTAACTGACAGCTTTTCTCCACCACTGGCTGGAAAACTTGAGTCAGGAAGAAAGACCCAAGCCCAGCTTGTCCAGCTGCCCCTGCAGCAGCGGAAGGTGGGCTGCCCATGCTCGTCTGCAGTGGCTCCTCCTTCTGATGTCTCTGAACTTCACCCAGTCCTGGTTCTATTCTAGGTTAAATACTAACTTCAAAAAATTAGTTCTGCCATGGTACAGGGCCTTAGTTTTAGAAAGTAATGGGTGTGTTGTTATAACTAAATGACAAGAAAATGTACTGCTAAAAACAAAATAAGCAACTGTTTCTGGCACACTGTCTTCCCTCGGAGGTCTAATGACATGCAGACCCTGATAGTAAGTTCTGAATCTGAGCAGAAAAAAAGATAAAATGCAGTTTGTTTCCATATTCACACTGAGTTTCAAAATTTGTTTAGATTCTAGCCGAATGAAACCTTCAGGTGATCATCCTTTTTAACATGCTGATAAAAAGCAATCTACGACCGAGAAGAGGTGGCCTAGAAGAAGATGATGTTGTCACCGTGGTGACAGCTCTCCAGCACAAGCGCCTCACCTCTCTCTGCTTACCATGTGTTTTAGGACAATTCAAGCTGCTGGAACAAGACCGGGACATAAAGGAGCCGGTGCAATATTTCAACAGCGTGGAGGAAGTGGCTAAAGCATTTCCTGAACGTGTGTACGTCATGGAGGAGATTACATTCAACGTGAAGGTAGCTCTGAAGAGTCAGATATTTACCCCTCACTGAGACATTCCAGTGTACAGCACACTAGGTGTGCACATGCGTGCCTCCTAGGAACATCCCATACGTCCTCTTAGTTGCATCTGAAACACTGTACTGTAACAGTGTACTGTAGGTGGTGAAGCCGACCTGACTCCTAGCAACACACGTTACTTATTACCATGATTCTTATTAGAACTTGAAACTGTTAATTTCAGAAATAAGATTCCTGTGTTTTGTTTTGTTTTGTTTTGTTTCTCATGGCTGACACAAATACTAACAAAAAGCAACTAAGGAAAGAGGGATTAATTTCTCTCACAGTTCGAGGGGACAGCCCCATCAGAGTGGGGAGCTCAAGGCAGCTGGCCTCACGACATCACACTTAGGAGGCTATAGGAGCCACAACTCTGCTGCTCAGCTCACTTTCCCCTTTTTTATTCAACCTGGGATCCCAGCCATGGGTTAGCTTCAGTTAATCCAATCTAGAAACTCCCTCACAGACAAGGCCAGAATCTTGTCCCCTAGCTGATTTTTAATCCTGTCATGTTCGTGGTCAATAGTAAACAATTCCTAAGCAAATAAAAGATGTTTTTAACTGGAACTTCATCCTCTTGTTGGTGACAGCTATTTCACCAGGGCCTCTGATAAGCTGTGTTATAGAAGCAGAAGACCTATAATGAAGCAAATATCAGCATTTTGTTTTTAAAAAATACATCAAAGAGGGAGGAGAGCTTGCTTCTGGCACCCACACTGAGATCAGTGCACATTCATCCTCTGTGAACTATTTCAGTGTGCAGAGAAATCGATGTGCCTCCTCCATATATGAACCTATTCCCCTGACCAGAGTCGCTAGGGGAACAGGGCCATTGCTTGTGGGATCCAGTTGGATTGTGCACACACCTGCTCCATTTTGTTATCACACTTAGGAAGTGTCCATGTTGAAAGGATTTCCTGTTTACCCTCTTTTACACAGGAAGTCCAACTAAGTCAGATTCTATGAACAGGCAAAAAGTCAGGAGTCAACATACCTGTTTCTTAGAAATACGTTCCCTCTGAACAGCACACTACACAAATTGTTGGCTCAAGACAGCATCAGTGTCTCTGTGGGTGGGTCTCCACCCACACCCCTCAGGAAGCACAGATCCGGTAACTCCCAACTGAACAAGGGCCCATGATGATGGCACAGCATTTGTCCCCCACTTCTGAAAGGCAGCCACTGGGGTCTACTTTCTGTTATTAGAGTCAGTGAGACTCTATACTGTATAAAATCTTCTCCTGAATATGTTTTACCTATATATAAAAGTTTGGATAATTTTTTAATTTCTCCAGTGTCCCAGTATATAAAGCATCAAGATAGCAAGCCTTCGTTTCCATGTTCTGTTTTTAAACTTACTAAGATTCATTAATTCCTAGAATATTAAATCTAGGGGATGGCTGCTGCTTGGTTTTGTTTTTGAAGTTTTGAGAGGTTGGAGATAAAATTGGGGCTCCAAGCTCACCAGTTGACTAGTGCCACTGAACTGCTCCAGGAAGCTGAACTGGACTTCCTGAGTGTTTTAACAAGTCTTAACTTTTCCCTTAAATTTTTTATTGAATGTTAGCTAAATGAAAAAAGTAAAAATCAAGCTAATACTTTTAGATCCTTTTCTAAAAGTATTTTCTCTCCTAAGTGGTAGCAAAGCAGGCATAAAAAATGTCTTATGGCTTTTAAGATTAGCATTCTGGTTTTGATCCTATGTTGTTCATGTAAATGTTTTGAGACAGGGTCTTACTGTGTAGCCCCATTTAGCCTGAGATTCACTATGTAGTTTAAGCTGGCCTCAAACTCACAGAGATCCACCTGCCTGGGATTAAAGTCATGCACCACCATACCCTGCTTTGTGTACAATATTTTCAAAGTTGTCTCTCTATAATTCTTTTAAATGTTTGTGGTAAATCATTACATACAGACTGAGGAGTTGGCTTCATGAGAAATATGCTTCCTGTGTAAGCGTAAGGACCTGAGCTTGATCCCCAGCATCCATATAAAAGCTGGACAGGACTATCCATGCCAGTAATGCTCGAGCTGAGAGGCCACCAGGAGGTCTCAGGCCTTGCTGGCCAGCCAGCCTAGCCAATGGGTGATGCCAGATCCAGTGAGACATCCTGACTCAAAAATACAAGGTTGGGAATGGTAGAGGAAGATAGTCAACATTAACCTGTTTACACACACACACACACACACACACACACACCAGCATACAAAGCAACAAACAAAATAATATTCTGTGTGTAATCGAGATGCTGCTTACAAGGCTGAGGCCACAGGTTAATGTATGAAACGTGAGCTTAGAGCATCCAGAGACAGGTGGGTTTGGATTGAGTTCCATACTTGTAAGCATCAATATTTTATAACAGAGTTATTTATTGCTTACAGAGTTTTAAGAGCCATCACATCCAGTTTGCATCAATCACTAAAATATTCACTTTCCTTCAAAGAACCATTGCTAGAGAAAGCTTGGGAAATTTGTATAATGACATATCCAGAACTTTGTGTGCTTAGTGAATACATGCAAAGTGAATGAACTGGGGTATTGGTGTTCTCTGTAGACTGGAGAGGTTAAAAAAAAAAAAAAATGCCATGTTTGGTTCTTATATCCCCTGGAGAAAGACAAAATGAAATTAGCACTATCTAGGCTTAGACAAAGCTGTTTTCCAAGAGACAGATTTTTGAGGTGGAGGGTTGTTTTTCTATAAATTTAAACCTGCAGAGAAATATTTTACCTACATAGAAAAATTTATTTTCCAACTCAAAGCTGGCATAGGTCCTGGGAGATGGCTCAGTGGCTGAAGCCCTAGTCAGAGTTCAGATCCCTAGACCCTCCATAAATATTAGGTGAGCATGGCAGCCCTCCTGTGATTCCAACCTCAGAAGGCAGAGACAATAAAAAAAAAAAAGAATGCCATAAATATGGTAATGGGATACACTATTGAAATGTTGGTAGTTATAAATTCATGACTAACTGACTTCATAATTGTTAAAAGACATACACCTTTACATGCATGCATTAAGATACATATAGAGTCCAAAATTGAAATGAATTATAAT
This sequence comes from Mus pahari, assembly GCF_900095145.1. NCBI lineage: Eukaryota > Metazoa > Chordata > Mammalia > Rodentia > Muridae > Mus > Mus pahari. The sequence continues at coordinate 16,931,298 of NC_034604.1, read as the reverse complement.
AATTTGAAGTAATACCAAATATATTAACAACATAGCAACTCAAGGTTGGAAATAAAGCTTGGTAGTAGAGTTCTTTCCTAGCATGTGTTAGGCCCTAAGTTTCCTCCTCAACACTGCAAAAATCATAAACCGTAGTAATAGCAAACTTCGTTCTGTCTTTTGTCCCAGACTGTAGTACAAGTTAAATTAAGTCCAGTGGAGCATGCCAAGGCTATCTACAGTTACTTTAAAATGAGTGTCTTTGTTTCATTTTATACTTTATGCAGGATCTTATGATGCAGCCCAGGCTGGCTGTGAGCTCACAGCAATCCTCCTACCTCAGCTGCCTAAGTGTGGGAGCTACCACACTCACCAAGAACTCTTCTAGCCTAAAATTAATAAAGTAAACTTATCCTTAAAAGGTGCCTTGATACATTTAAGATTATTGCTCTGATGGCCCCATCATTGGTGAACTGCACAGAATGAATTCTTATATAGTATTTAACTGGTTAACTAGCAAGTGTATTTTGAACTCCTACTGTCTGTTCAGGAGTGTTCTCAATGAGTGTGCAGGGGCCCGTCTTCATGGAAACAGCCCAGTGGCAAAGGAAGACAATAAGTAAGCAAATGTTTATCCTAATTCCAAGGCACACAGATTGGAGAACGACTGAAGTCGGGGAGCACATGTATGGCCTCTCACCTTTGAACAATATTTGAAAACCTGGGTCTAGTTCCATTAGCCTGCAACCGCCATTCTCAGTGGTAGGTGATTTTGTTCCTGTGCACGCTGGCTGTGTCTACATGTAACTTTGTCATGATTATGGGGTGGAGGAAGTTCCTAGCACCTAGTGTTCAGTTCAGTTCTAAGCAACAACATCAGAAGCACCTGGAATTCCAGCTCCAGGAGATTGAGCATCCTCCTCTGGCCTCTATGGGCCCTGGCCTTCATGCACAGGCACACACGCACATAAAAAATAAAAATAAATCTTTTTTTTTTTTTAAAAATAGCCACACAACTATGTGCAGACTATCTATCTCTCTTTAAGTAAAGCCACCATATCAGAAGACCTATGAGGCTGTGAACTTAGACCTGAGTTCAGCCTCACCCATTGACAGTGTGACCACAGACACGCTGCATCCCCCCGACCCCACCCCAGCTCCTAGTATCTTCCCCTGCACAGTGGGAGTGAGACTGCCACCCTAGGTACATGTTGTGTTTAAGTGAAGCCGTGGTCCAGTCCTGTTTAAGTGCCTGGTGTGGGAGTTAGTGAGCCGTGGGCTGCGGGAAGCCGCCTGTCTCCATATTGTTATGTGGGGCATAACCCTGTCTGTCTACATGTTGGCTGTGCCTTCTTTCACCCTGGCAGCAGAGCAGCAGAGACCGCAGCTCCCAGAGTCCTCAAGAAAGTCTGCCAGTGCCTAGTGCAGAACTTTCGGTCATGCTAAATTGCTCCTCCTTTTAAAAGAATCCCCTCCCCGCCCCCACCATTTCCCTTCCACTTCAATACCTCATACCCATGTCTTCATTAAGCCCTCCACATAGGGAACCTAGATTTTGTCACTGAGTCAAAATTACCCCTTTATCCAATATCTTTAGGGGACATTACACTAATAGCTAGTGAATTATTTGAAATGTCTTCAGCCTTTCAAACTCAGCCCAGTGCTGATGAGAAATTTTTCCACGCATGCATTCTTGCCATCAAAATAATGACTAACCAATTAGGTTTTAATTCACGTCCTGTCCTTGTTGCAGCAAGTGAGGGTGGGGGCAACTTTGATTTAGCATTGAATCTGAGCTTTCCTGTCTTCACTGCTGCCCCAAAAGCTGGGAAGTTACTGCCTTCGGGTTGGGGAGGCAGGGGGTGGCACTGATGCTCAAGACTGGACACTGTCACACTGTGTTCTCCAGTCAGTCAGGTCTGGCTTTTAACTCTTTCACCAGACATTCCCTAAATGAAAAATAACAAGTTTGTATTATCTCAAGAAAGGAAAGTGAAATTTTGGTCAGATGTGGACAGTCACCCCCTCTACTTGCCCAGACATCATAGAAGGACCTTCTGATTATCGTGTTTAGGACTTGCTATATCAAAGGTGTCTTAGGTACGGTTTCTACTGATGTGATAAAACACCATGACCAACATGGGCTATGCCAGCTGCCAAGCAGATAAATTATCAATAGTCCTATAAACTGCAAGGCCTGTGAATCATAACGGTGACTAACACAGCAAAATATCTGCATTAGTGTAGTAGTGGCATGTATGTCTTGGTGGTGACTAACAGCTGTCTAAATGAATGAAAGACCCACTTAATGGGATGGAGGGAATGTATACTTGGTTCTATAAACTTACCCTTGGCTAGAGAGGTCATAGACCTTAAGGGAGAAACCTACACTACATTTCTCCAAAATCAGTATAGTTTTTAACTGTATTCTTTATACTTATCCCTATATGCACAGATAAATATAACTCTCATCCCTCATTAAAGAAGCTTTTGTTTTCCTTTGAGCAGACAGAGGCTACTACATATCTACAGCTGGTCAAAACACAGAGAATAAAGTAGTCAAAGGTGTGTTCAGCACCAATTGGTACATCTATAACATAATCCCTACACCTAAGCCTTGGGGAACATCATGGAAGAGGAGTCAGAAAGACTGTAAGAGCCAGAAGATTAAGGTGGTTGCTATGAGATAGTCTAAAAGGGGCAAGGGAGGTATTTATTTCTTCTTACAGTTTGTAAGGAATGCAATGCAAGAACTCAAGGCAGAAGCCTAGAGTCAGGAGCTGACACAAGCCATGAAGGAGTGCTGCTTTCTGGCTTGCTCCCCACAACTTGCTCACACCATCTAGGACCACCAGCCCAGGGCTGGTACTATCCACAGTAAGGTAAAATGGGCCCTCCCACACCAATCATCAGTAAAAAAAAAAAAAAAAATGTGCCTCAGACTTGCCTACAGGCATATCTTATGAAGATATTTTCTCAATTCAGAACCCCTTCCTAACCAGTGTCAAGTTGACAAAGTAGCCAGGACAGGTCATTGCCAAGCAATAGAGGATAAGGATCTCAGGATTCCTGGTGTTCATAAAGGTACAAATAATGATGATTATAAAGTACACATGGTGCTAGATGTGGTTGTAGTGTGTGAAGTAATAGGATCATGCTAAGTAGCATCCAGCACCTCACATCTGTAGTCCTTCCTCCTGTCCAGCTGCAACAGCTTGTGGTTGATCAACAGCTCGGTATCCCCCACCCTCACTAAAATGACCCACTCTGGGAAGTCCCCATTCCCTCACTGAAACAGAAAATGGATCAACTGCGCAAGCTCCTAGGACAATTGAAATATGTTGAGATTTCCATGAGAATAGCCCATTCTGCTCCCATGCTGTGTTAAATTTTATCTTCCACATAGAAGTGGAAACGTGCAATATTTCTCTTTCTGTGCCTAGCTTATCTGACTTAGCATAGTGTCCTGAATTATCTGTGTTGTCAAAGATGACATTCTTTCCTTTCTCTTAATGCTGAGTGATAAACCATCCAGGAGTGCCTTTTCTAAGTAGGTAAATAATCATGTAAGACTCACAGGGAGTTACAGAATGTTCTGATACTGATAAGTGTGCTCAAGAATTCAATATTAAAATGTTATAAACAATTCTACAGGACAAGAGTTTGAGTTTTTGTAACCATCGATTTTAGATCTAGAGGGGCCTCTAGACATGACCTAGTCCTGTTTCCTTTAGCAAATAAAACCAAACAAACAACAAAACCTAAGAGGCAAATGCCTTAGCAGCCTTCAGAGAGTCATAGTCAATGAAGTCTAGAATGGATTGCAGGTCCCCTAGCCCAGCCCAGCCACCCTTCTGCTCTGCCACATTCCATCTGTGTGCTCGAGGTAGGACAAGATTGTAATCTGAGCATATTTTCCATCGTCCCAGTAGCCTGTGCAGCTGTTCTATTTTCTTTTTTAAAATGTAAATAGGCTAGCTATGGCAGGACACACCTGTAATCTCATCGAATTTAGGTAGAGACAGCCGGTGTACCCAGTGAGACAGGCAGAGTTCAGGTCACCCTTGGCTACCGAGTGAGTTTAAGGGAGACCCTGGTTGTCACTTCATTTTGTTTTTGGAGTATATAGTTCAGTCCTAGCCACTGTTCCTAATTTAAAATGACACTCCAGGTTTCTGGCTTGATAATTCAGAGACCTAATCTCCTTGTGTTTTAAGTATCTAGTAATATCAGCGAGAGGATTCTTCCTGGGATTCTTCAAAGTAGACTAGGGCTGGTTTGTTCCGGCATTTTTCTCAAGAATCTCAGAGCCTAGGTAATGTAGACAACCAACATTCAGGGTAGCTGTGGATTTTAACAAAGTACTTTCCTTTCAGTCTCTGTATTAGCCTTTTCTGCCATTTAAAGAGAATACTTGGGGAAAGTGTAAGCCTACCTTCGTCTCCTGCTCTAAAATCTATTGACACTCTCTTGATATGTATGTGACTTTTGCCTTAGGTCGCCCCTCTCTCCTGATAACTCAGTGTCTTACAGTCCCGTCTAAGTCCTGTGGTATCCTGTGTCTGTTAGAACGCCTGCCCCAATACTCCCTCTCCTGGTTTTACTTTCCATATCTGATCTGCTGGGCTGGGAACTGGGAGCCACATTGGACAGTGTTCTGATTAGCACAGAAGACACCCTGGCTTTTCAACCAAACTACAGAATGCCAGGCCTTCCTGGTGGTCACTGAGAGCCTCCTCAGCACAAAGATGGTGGAAAGGCAACTCGTGCAAGCAAAGTTTTGTCAGGTAGAGAGAAGAATTTTTAAGATAGCTAGTAAATCTTAAACACAGGCAATTTTTGTTTACTGGTTTTAAAAGTCACATGATTTCCTTAGAAATGTGACTCAGATGTCTTATAGTGTCGAGACTCTTGGATGATGATAAGCTGGGTACAATGTGGGTGTGATTATCTTAGTGTTTGAAGACCACTTGATGCTTTTTTTAGTTTGCTGGGGCTTTGTGAATTCCTCTGGAGAAACTACCAGGTGGCAAGTTGTCTGCCAAGCCACGCCATCACCACTAAGTCGATGCCGTTGTGCCTGCTATTCCCAGCCTATTTGTTTTAAACACACACACTCACACCTACACACACACAGAGGATCAACACTTATCTCAACTCTTAAAGCACTAGTTTTTTCCATTTTTCAAGAAGACAATTACATTTTTAGTTTGGGATGTCAAACATTGTGGTAGCTAGCACATATGTTAAATACACAGATCTATGAGATTGATTATTGTTCTTGAGAACGGGAGTTTCTTTTTTTTTTTTTTTACAATAATAACTTTATTGAAGGAAAAAGTTAACTTCAAAGGACCCCATCTCCATTGTCACTATTAACAGATCTTGTAGAAGCTGCAAGTTAAGCTGACTATCTTATAGTGCTGCTATTTGGGTATTCCTACTACATTGTTTGATTACCACTGCCCAGAGTGGGGAGGGGTGGAGAATGCATATGTATCTGTGCCTGGGTGCACAACACATCCAAAGTTTTACATCAATAACTTAGAACGGCTTGGGGTATTAATTCTGAGTGGCATTATGAGCAGTAAAAGCCTGATCGTTTCCTGGATTAGACCTATTAGAGTTGTTTAGATAACACACTTTGAATTACTTCCTCTCAGGAAACACTGAAGCTGGAAATGTTAACCAGGCTCACATACCAAAGCACTTAGACAGAGCACGTTGTTTCTTTTGCAGTTTAAAAAAAAAGAAGAAGAAGAAGAACTTTTTTTAAAAAAAAAAAAAGGAAAGAAATTAGACAAATAAATCACGTGCATGGAAACCTAAGAAGTCTGTCAGGCTCAATGGCCAGAGGAAGAGCATTTCTCTATGAGACTCCTCGTCTGCCCCTGACAGCGACCACAGGATTGGCTGCTCTGTTGGAATCATAACTTATGCAGGGCTAATTGCCAGCGTTAATGGTGACATCAGATCTGGAGGCGCAGAACTGCAGTCTGTACTCACATACGTTATGCATTTTATATGTGGAAGGAAAACTGACTTACTGAGCATGCAGACACAGTGTGGGCTGAAGTGTTGCGTGTGCCCAGATAGTGACATTTACTAAGGAAAGTTTACTCTGATTAACTGTGCACGTCCTGTCTGCTCCTGGTTCTCGGAAGCTGGCTGACATCCTCTTTCAGTGCATTTCATGGATGGCATTTCACTTGACCTATAATTTCTTCCCTCTAGAAAGTATGTGTTTATAAAGGTAGGTTAGAAAAAGGTAGAAACAACAACTTAATTGCATAGGAAGGAACATATGCCTTACAAAGTTGGGGTTTGGTTCCATGGTGGAGTGCTTGCCTAGCACTCACAAAGTACTGGGTTCACACTTGGGGGAGGGGAGATTAGAGAGAAGGGGTTTTTTTTGTTTTGTTTTGTTTTGTTTTGTTTTTATTTTCTTTATTTACATTTCAAATGCTATCCCAAAAGTTTCCTAT
>NC_034604.1:16908546-16923799 GCF_900095145.1 Mus pahari | reverse complement strand
CTAAGGATGTTGAACATTTTTTTCAGGTGTTGAGAGAAGGGTTTTTTAATGTCTTCATGTTTGAGCAGCATTACTAATTCTCTGAATACTAACTGGAGATGGTTTGTTACACAAGTGAAAGAGAAACAGACATCGAGACTCAAAATCAAGGTCACCGCATCTTCATAACTCCTGAGTGTTCTACAAGATTATAGTAAGAAGGAAGTATGTCAATCAAATTGAGAGCTTCACAGACCAGTCTATTCTAAATCAGGACATGGCAATTCATTTCCTTTGCTATATGGCCAAGTTGACGTATAGGCTATGTTCTAATACTGTTTTATTCCAAGTTAACATAAGCAATAAAAACCTGAGCTCTATTCAATACAAGGAAGAGGATAATGCTTACAGACAGTGGTTTGGCTTGAAAACAGTAGTGGATGAAGACTTCCCAGTGTGGAAATGCAGGGATATAAATGGTACATGTGGTAGAAAATAAGTCAGGTGTTCTTGAAAAAGAGGAGTGGCCGTGTTGCCTTTGTTGATTGAATCCCTCCCCATGCCAGAAGCTGTTGTTCATGTGTACTCATTTATCCAGCTGAATAAATACAGATGAGAGGGCACTAAAAGTTAAATGCTTTGTCTAGAGTCAGTTACTGTTCCAGACAGGGTTCAGGCTCAGCTTATGGCCCATGGTTGTATCAACTAGTAATACTGTACCAATCACATTCCGAACGCCATGGTCCCTTCCATGACTGACAGCATTTTTGTGACAAAGAATGTGATACATATTGTAGGGGTGATGAATCATTTAGCTGCACACACTTGATGCTGCCTTTGTCAGGAGAAATCAGCCTGGACTAGACATAAATGATGGGTGTGACAATGTCCTCATAAAATGAGACAGTGGGCTGATTTCCACCATGAATTGTGGTTTGCTGACCTTTGATCTGCGTATATGGTTGTAAGTTTAACTAAATACTACCTGAGACCAAAGTCAGGAAAATAGGATGACTGAAGCCCCGAAGGTACAAATCCTATAGAAAAAGAAAGTTGAGGATGGAGAGATGACTCAGTAAGTGGTGTGGGCTGTGCAAGCATGAGGGACTGGACTTGATCCCTACCCCTCATTTAAAAAGCCAGATGTGAAGGCACAAGCTGTACTCCAAGCTCTGGAGAGACAGACACACAGGGACCCCTGGGGCTTGCTGGCCAGCCGGCCTGTAGTCTACCGGTGGTGAGCCTCAGGTACCAGTGAGAGCCCCTGTCTACAAAACAACAGTGACCTCCTAAGGAACAACACCTGAACTTGACCTCAGGTCATGAAGTGCCTGAGCACACATTCATGTGCACCTGTTGGCATATACACATACACCTATACATGAGCACAGACGTGGCACAGGCACTAAGCAGACACAGGCGTGGCACAGTCACATCGGTCATTAGCAGAAGCTTGGTGCTGGGCTCACAGGGACTCTGTTGTGGGCAGCTCCTTGAGCAGTCAGAAAGTATTCTGACTATTCAAATAAATCTTCCCACCCTACTCCATCTTAGAATCCACTTAGGGCAGGTGAATACAAAGGAAACAGTTAGATACAAATCTTTAAAACATAATAATCCTTCTGTGAGTCACCCAAAGTAGACTTTAAACCCCCACATGAAGCACGATTAAAATAAGTTTGTTGGCATCAGGTATTTACAAATGACTCCTCTGGAAAACTGCTTCACCATGGAAACCCCAGAGCTGTTTGTTTTTTATGGTACTAATGTTGATTGACAGATTGCTTACTCCAGAGATTAAAATTACATAGAGATGACTTGTAATGATGACAAGTTATTTACAGCGATGTCTCTGCCTAGTCTTTCTAAATGCACACTGGCATTTTCTACTTAGAAAGTAGTATGAGCTTCCTCCATCACTTCCGCCAGACACTTTTTATTGGCAAAGAAAAAGTTCAGTTGCGATAAACGTTAAGCCTGATAGACACAGACTAATAAAATTGTAGGCCATTCTCCCATGCAACTGAGTTATAATGCTATCGAAGAGAACTGTGCAGTCTCGATGCACCACGATGATGTAGAAACTATCTCAAGCTTGTTATCATTTTAAAATTTGAAAATTGATTGCTGGAATCATAAAACAGGGCATTGAAATAAAAAAAAAGAATGTGACCATATTACTGGATGCTAAATAGCAATTGACCTAAAAATTAGTTTCACTATAGAAATTTTTAGAAAACCAAAAGTTGGAAGTTAACTGCTCTTGTGGTAAAGAATATCTCAGGCCAGTGTAGTTCTTATAGTTTATACTAAAATGTGGAGAGTCTTGTAAAATCCAAGCGTCATGAGGATGCTCACTCCTCCAACCACCTTGTCATTAGAAAGAACAGGTGACATAATCTCAAAACTGTGAGAGAATCAACTGAGGAGCTTACTGTTGGAGCTGAAGAGACGGCTCAGCTGTTGGGAACACTCGATGCTCTTCCAGAGGTCCCAGTTTACCAGGATCCCAGCGTATGGGGACTGACAGCCACCTGTAACTCCTGCAACACCCTCTGCTGTCCTTAGCAGACACACCTATGCCTGTGTGCATACATCTCCATATGGACACACATAACTAAAATCCAAAATCTTTTTTAAAAGTAAGTTAATTCTGTAAGTTTGTACTTAGCAAGGCACAGAGAGAAACAACACAATCTCTGCCTGCAACGGCGGTGTTTCCTCTTTATTTCACTTGAAAAGGGTCCTTCAACCTTTCTTGGTATTTCAAGTGAATTACTGAGGTATAGTTCAGTGGAGGAGCACTTGCCAGGAATGAGATAACCTGGGTTAGACACACACAACAGAGAGAGCAGGAAAAGGAGGCAGTTTCTCAGTTTGGGGGTATCTGATAGTTCATGATTAGGCCCCAGGAATATTACATGGCAAGCATCTTGGGGTATTGATGATTGACACGAAATGGATCGCTTGGGTGGTTTTTTGTTTGTTTGTTTGTTTGTTGTTTTTTAAAAATGTATTTATGTATTATATGTGAGTACACTGTAGCTGTTTTCAGACACTCCAGAAGAGGGCATCAGATTTCATTACAGATGGTTATGAGCCACCACGTGGTTGCTGGGATTTGAACTCTGGACCATTCGGAAGAGCAGTCGGTGCTCTTAACCGCTGAGCCATCTCACCAGCCCCACTTGGGTGTTATTAACTCTGACCGTTCAGTCAAGGTCGGCCCGGTTGTATGACTGTATTGTTCACTTTTTCCTCGTCACAGTCATAGTCATTCTAGAGCAGTGCTTCTCAACCCTCCTAATGCTTTGACCCTTTAATACAATTCCTCAAGTTGTGGTGACCCCCAGCCATGAAATCGTTTTTGTTACTACTTCATAACTGTAATTTTGCTAGTTATGAATCTTAATGTAAATATTTTTGGAGATGGAGGTTTGCCAACAGGTTGAGAACCACTCTTTAAGACCATACATATGACCTGTCTTGTTTGGATTTTTTTCTAAGTACTTTTGCTTACTCTGACAGTTTGATACCAGTGTATTATCACTGTGTCCCCTGCCATGTCCCTCTCTTATCTCCCTCTCACACCCTCTTGGCCCCTTCAACCTCCTGGCCAGCATTCTCTTGCTTCATTTCTTGGCATCTGTTCTTAATTACGGTTGCCCATGTGAACATGGCTGTGGGGTTCTGTACCGGCTTGTACACAGCTCACCGGGGGCTCCACCACTGGAGAAAATGCCTCCTCTTCCTGGCTCCTTGAGCTGGCAGCAGTTCCTTCATTTACTTGCTCTTCTCAGACTTCTCTAAGTTTAGCACCCACAAAATGACTGAGGTGGCCATGGCAAAATCAGGGTTTTCCTGGTCCCGCATTCTTCCACATTGGTTGGCTCTTCCCCCATTCCCTTGTTTCCATTTGTTTGTGGGTTCTGCTGTCAGTTTAAACCTGTATTCAGTATTCTGTAGATTGTAATTGATTATAGTTATTATATTCTCAAACTTTAAGATTTTAGCAGTGGGAACTAAGTCAGGCCATCTCCTATGTTCTTGTGACACATCCTTGTCATATTATAAGCACTCTGTTTCCTGGCAACCAGTGTCCCATGCTCACCCTGCACCTCTCCTGCTCCACCGTAGACACAGTTTTTTCAAAGAGCTCTGGTTCCTATTGAGTGCATGGTTTGCAATATAAGGAGTGTGTCTCTGTCTGTGTCTGTATCTATGTTTGTGTGTGCCTCTGTGTCTGTCTGTCTGTGTGTATGTCTGTGTTTATGTGCATATATCTGTATGTATGTATATGTGTGTGTATCTGTTTATGTTTGTCTCTGTTATGTCTGTATGTCTATGTGTCTATGTATATACTATGTGTATGTGTATATACTATGCATCTGTGTGTCTGTGTGCATGCCTATGTGTGTCTGTGTGTTCTTTTGTTAGCGTGTATATAGCTATATGTCTTCTGATAGCTCCAATTCTAAACCAGCCTACAAGGTATTCTTTTGACCTCTTCCTGATTCTCACCATTTCATTTCTGCCTTTTCTTCCATAGTTAAACTCTGTAGCTTTCTACGTTTTTATTACATTAAGTTATTTGTATGTGTGTACAGACATGCTAACCACAGCACACATGTGGAGTTTAGAAGATAACATGCAGGAGTCTCTTCTCTCCTCCTACCACACAGGTCTCAGGGATCAAACTCAGCTCATCAGGCTTAATAGCGAGTGCCCACTGAGCCATCTCACTGACCCAAAACTGTAACTCCTAACACTCACACACGTTTATTCTTTCCTGCTGTGCACATAAAGTCAGCTCCCTCCGATTCTGATCACATCTCTGCTATAAGGAACAGAATCTTCTGAAGGAAACAGAATATTCCTTAGCTTGTTTGAATGTGTGGGGTCTAAAGGGCAAAGCTCAGCAAGGCCCAGGCAAAGGACTCACTTTCCACTACTTCCTTCTGCCCTATCCCCCTACACACATCCTGAAAATTAACTCATTTTACCATTTTCTCTTCTTTCTTTATGTTTCTTTTCTTAAAAGCAATAAACAAGTGAATAAGCAGAGGATATAAACACCATTTGTTTTGAGCACAAAGTGTATTCTGTATAATCCTTTGCTGAATGCATCCTCTAAGCCAATTCATTTAACCTTAGTGGACTCTTGCTACCAATCAGCAGAGGGTTCTTTTGCTCTGTTTAGGTAGACATCACAGATAGGCAACTTGGATCTCCCTTGGTGTGAGCCACAGCCACTTTCCAGTTTTGAGGAGCAACAGACCAGCAACTAGCAGCTTGGGCTAGGAGCTCATGCTAGGCAGCCACTGCTGCTGCTCAGCTTCCAGCCGCTACCTGGAGCGTTCCCAGATGCTGTGACCAGTTGTTTCCGACAGCTCTTCTGCCTTTGTAGTGCTCACTGTCCTTAGCTTCTTGCCATCTTGGCATTTGCCTCAGCCTATTTCAGGTCTTTGCGGTCTCTGCTTCCTATGTGTTCTCTGGGATGACAGGTCCCCGTGAGTTGTCCGTTTATCCTGTCACAAGCTTAGTCTTGTCCACCCATGATAAAGGACCACAGAAAGCAATGAAACCCCCAAAAGCAATTCTCAAGATCTGGACTGAAACACAAGGCCAGGGTGGGGTGGGGAGGCCGTGGAGAAGAGGGAGGTCTCCCTAACTGACCCCGGGAGATTGAGAGGACGGCTGTTTATGTATCCAGTCACACATGTACACAGCCCTCTGTTTGCTAACCACAACATTTTTGCACTGTCATACCAGTCTCCTCAGGCATCCTGTGAGCAGTCATGGGTGTGGGCATCTGGAATAGCTATCACAGTAGAAGTCATATCTTCTAGGATCATGGGTGTGTGGAGTGACAATGGAAACAGCTTCCTGACTTTGCCCCTAGAAGGAAACAGTGGCTCTGCAGTGGCCAGAGAAGCTGGGCCTGGGTTGTAGTCTCCTTTGTTGGCCGTGGGTTACTGAACCTCCCTGAGTAGTCGTGGTCCATTCTCTTCTTTCATTAATAATTTTATACATATATGTAATATACTTTGGTGATCTCTCTGCATTACACCTTCTTGTCCCCACCCCCACTCTACTCTTTCTTTGTGAAGGGTCTCCTTTATACTTGGTGGTTTTGATCTACTACATTTCATTAATGCTGCCTGCATGAGCACAGGTGATGTTATTGACTTGAGCAAAGGCAACTTGCCAGTGGCTTCACCACTGAGGACTACAATCCCCTCTCCTCCCTGCAGTCTTTTCTCTGCTCCTCAGAGAAGGATAAGGTCATCTGTACCCCTCCGTCATCCCTGATGGAAAGGTGATGGGGTTCATCTTGAACAGGTCTTGTGCAGATAGCCACTGTTGTTGTATGTTCATGGATATCTGGACCAGATCATGATCTCCCCCACCCTGTGGTTCTCACATTCTTTCCACCTTGCTTTTCTACGGTGTTTGGAGCATTGGGTGAAGTGATATAGATATGCCATTTAGGGCTGGGCACTCAAAGATTCTCAGAACTTTGACAAGTTAGGGGTCTCTGCAGTAATTGTTGCCCGGTTAACAGCGGCTTCCCTGGCCAAGGCTGACAGCAACACTGCTCTACAGTTGTAAACATAATCATGTAGAGGGAATCTTGACATTGAGGGATCACTGAGCAGAACAACAGAAATGTGTGTGTGTGTGTGCGCACACACACACACACACACACACACACACCACCCAGGAACCACAGCTACTGAAATGAGGGGCCACTCTCTTGATCCAGGAAGAGGGGTTAGTTCATTGACAGCTTCAGTGGGGATTCTGAATCAGAATAAAAAGAGATTTGTTATCAAATATAAAGTGATTATAAAGATATTGAAATTAAACAGTATGACTATGGTGGGTTGGAAAACTATGATATATATCCTTAAAATAGAAATATATACATGAATCTTTAGATACTTCTTTTGTGAATGTTAATACAAGAGAAAGACGGCATTTCAAATCAACTACAAATGGCATATTACTTAGGAAGTATACTAGACACTACATTGACTTTTAAAATAGAATTGATCCCTGCGTTACATAATCCACCAAAGAGAATTCAGCTGCATAAATGTAGTAGTAAATGAGGCCATCCGCATCCTGGACTACAGTGTTGGTAATTATACCAGCAACTCCCAACTTCTGGGTGCGATTGAAATTTTGACCTGGGTAATCTTTTCTGGAGTCAGGACAACAAGCTGCCCTGTTTAGTGTTCATACTTAGCAGCACCCTGGACTGTACCCAGAGAGATAGAATGCAGCTCCCTCACTGTAGCAACCAAAATGTCTCCAGAAATTGCCACACAGCTCCTAGGAAGGTTGTAAAATCTCCCTGGTTTAAAGCCAATCCTCTTCTCAGCTCGGATCATAGCAAAATAAGTCACAAAAGATAATTCTGGAAATACTGTCTGTATTTTTTTATTAAGAAAATTATTTAGAGCTGGGCATGGTGGCGCACGCCTTTAATCCCAGCACTCGGGAGGCAGAGGCAGGCAGATTTCTGAGTTTTAGGCCAGCCTGGTCTACAAAGTGAGTTCCAGGACAGCCAGGGCTATACAGAGAAACCCTGTCTCAAAAAAAAAACCAAAAAAATAAAAATAAAAAATAAAGAAAGAAAATTATTTAGAGAAACTGCAAAATTAAAGCCAAATAGTAAGTCCAAAACTATATAGCATGAAAGCCATTCACTTTACATTAAAAACGAATAGCTAAGGGGAGCCCCAGATATCTAAGTTAATAGCTAAGCTGCAACTTACTAATAGCCAAAGCTCTTGACACAGAGCATGAGCAGGTAGATTGAGGGTGCAGGCCTTTCCTTCGGCTCAGGGATGTGTAGGTAGCATGAGTGGAAAGCAAAGGCCCTGTCTCAGGCGAACGTAGCCGAGCCTCTCACTTCTGTTTCTGTTGCTTCTTCCTACAGAAATCACTGAACTGTCAAAACTGTCATTGCAGTTCTACTTATAAATGATAAATGTCGGGAAAACTCATTTTTCTAATAAAATAAAGTCAGTCTTTGTGTAATAAACACATCAAATGATGTTGTTATTGAGGACACAGGAAAATGGAGAGATTATGGTTGAAAACTCAATAAGAATATGGATTTGCATCTCTCTGAGATAACTGATACATGCTGCTTCTTTTCTTTCCTAGTTATATAAGATTTTTGACAGGTTATATGCAATAGGAAAGCAAGTTTGTGTTATTTTTATGTATTTCTTCCAATGAACGTGAATACTTTGCATGATACGTCTTAAGTAGAGAAATAAAGCATTTTAGGGACTTGGTGGATAGCTTAGTGATAAACCACTTGTCTAGCTTGCTCAGAGCCCAGGTTCAATATCTAGCAACACACACAAATATTCTTAATCCTTTGTCTTAGTTCCAAATTTTAAAAATGTATTAATTTAAAAAATTTAAAGGCAAAGCTTTAGTAAAATTTTCAATAGCAAAAAGAAAATTTTTTCTTCAGTGTTTATGAAAATGTTATTTATAATTACAAAATGATAATGTTAATATTCCAGAATAATTATCTATCAAGTAGACCTCTTTATATTTATAGGAGGTAAAGGTGTTTTAATAATTCAGTGTAAAACTAGGGGTGGTGGCACACGCCTTTAACCCTGGCATTTGGGAGATACAGGCAGGAGCTAGATTCAGCTGCCTGGGGAGTTTGAGGCCAGCCCTAGCTGTATGAGGCCATATCTCAAGAAGACCAAGATAAACATAATAATAATAAATTAAATTAAAATCTAAATTAATATTGTCTTATATAAAAAGTTTCTTTTTTTCTTGGCTGAGGAGCTATTGGTAGTTAATGGCTGCTTGAGGAGTGGAGTCATTTTTCTTTAGAGGTATGACAACTGGTAGGTAAGTCCTACATGATCCAGTAAATAACCCCATACCCATTGTCCATGGAGGCAAGCCAATTAATTAACTCAATGAGTTATTTTAAAAAATATTAAAAACATAAGAAAGCAGAGCATACTGGGAAATAAAGGTACAGAGTGAGAGGTCCTGAGAGGAAAATGGAGGCCATTCTGATAAAAATGCCTTATAGGCATGTATGAAACTGTCAAAGAGTAAAACAAGAAATCTTTCAGCAGCGTTCACCCAGGTTCCTCTCTAATGTTAAATACATATACCAAATAGAAGAATGCAGCTGTTGTTAGCCACACACATAAAAATGAATGGTTGCGGGAGGCACAACATTGGTGTGTTTGCTTCACTAATGTGGAATTCGGTTTATCGTGTCGTAGGTTGCGTCGGGTGAGTGCAATGAAGACACTGAAGTTTACAACATCACCCTGTGCACTGGGGATGAACTCACCCTAATGGGGCAGGCGGAAATCCTTTATGCAAAGACCTTCAAGGAGAAGTCACGTCTCAACACCATCTTCAAAAAGATTGGGAAGCTCAATTCCATCAGCAAGCTGGGGAAAGGCAAAATGCCCTGCCTCATTTGTATGAATCACCGGACCAATGAAAGCATCAGCCTTCCATTCCAGTGCAAGGGTAGATTTAGCACCCGAAGTCCCCTGGAACTTCAGATGCAGGAAGGAGAACACACCATTCGAAATATCGTGGAGAAGACTCGACTCCCCGTGAATGTGACAGTGCCCAGCCCCCCACCCAGAAATCCCTATGACCTCCACTTCATTAGAGAGGGGCACCGCTACAAGTTTGTGAACATCCAGACCAAGACAGTGGTGGTGTGTTGTGTGCTGCGCAACAACAAGATCCTCCCCATGCACTTCCCTTTGCACTTGACTGTCCCCAAGTTCAGCCTCCCGGAACACCTGAAGGGAGACATGTGGCCAGAAACCCTAGTCCATCACTGGCTTGGTATCTGCCAAGAGCAGTTTGACATCGATGAGTATTCACGGGCTGTGCGCGATGTGAAAACGGACTGGAATGAAGACTGCAAGAGCCCCAAAAAGGGCCGCTGCTCTGGCCACAACCATTTACCCAATTCCCTCAGCTATGCCCGTGATGAGCTCACCCAGTCCTTCCACCGACTCTCAGTCTGTGTATATGGCAACAATCTCCATGGCAATAGTGAGGTGAATCTCCATGGCTGCAGGGACCTTGGGGGAGAGTGGGCCCCTTTTCCTCATGATATCCTTCCCTATCAAGACTCTGGTGACAGTGGGAGCGACTACCTTTTCCCGGAAGCTAATGAGGAGTCAGTGGGCATCCCGGGGAAAACAGAAGTTCCCTATGAAGAGCTGTGGCTGGAGGAAGGCAAGCCGGGCCGCCAGCCTCTCACTCGCTCACTCAGTGAGAAGAGCAGGTGCGACACCTTGAGAGGCTCCACGAGGTCCACATGTGCACCCTCTTCTCCTCCCGCCCCTGCGACCCTGGGAGCCACAATTAAGTCTTCAGAAATCGCCCTACCTCCACCTCCAGTGCCTCCCAAATCTGAAGCTGTAAGTCACTTACGTAAAAACAAAAGCACGTCCCAGTTAAAGACCATCAGAATGAATAGATGTATTTAATTTGGAATGAAGTATTGATGCTAGCCCAGTTATTTCAGTTAGGCAAGTGAGAGATGTACTACACTGGGTGAGAAACTCTGAGAGTGTCTAACGGGATATTTAAACTTGATTTGCTGTTGCCTAGAAAACAAATTACAGGGAAAAGACAGCAGACGCTAGATGGCCAGGAAAGGGGCAGGCCTGACAGAGGTCTGAGTGACAGTGTCTAAACTGTAGCCCCTGTCAGTGGTGGGTGGCCAGGAGGAATGAGCTTCAGAAAATGGCCTGTAGGTAGACCTGCAATATTCACTGGTGACGTAGAAGTGGAGAGAGGAGAGAGAAAGCAAGAGAAACTGGATGGTTCACCTGTAAGACAAGGTAGAGCCTAGCGCTGCATCTGAAGGAATGAATCCTCTGTGCTTAAGACGGGGGCAGGATCAGCAAGAGGCCTCAGTATCTCCAGTAACGCGCCAATGTCCCTCCAGTTACATTAAGACCAGAATAAGGGGATGGTCTCACGTACACACATACTGCAGAACCAGGTGCTGTGTTAACCTTTGCATCCCTTTTCGTCTGGAGGGACAAAAGCCACAGAGGCACCAATAATGACTCCATGGATTTGACAATGTCTTTACAGTGGGTTTTGGGGGGAGTGTTTGTTTGTTTTATTTTATCTCTAGCAGAATTTGTTTTTTACAAGAGAAAAGACATAGAGGTTAAGACGCTCTCTCTGCTCTTGCAGAGGACCCAAGTTCAGTTCCCAGCACCAATGTCAGACAGCTCACAAGTGCCTGTAACTCCAGCTCCAGGGAATCCAATACTCTTTTTGGCCTGCATGGGCACACACACACACACATACACACACACACACATACACACACACACACACAATAATCTTTTTAAAAAATAAATATTTGTAAAACCAGAGAAATTAAATGAAAGGCTGTCTTCCTTGCTCCCCCACACACACTCTCTCTTTCCCTGTTAGCTGGGCTTTGGACACCTCACTGAGACCCTAGAAACTCTAGAAAATCCACTTGCAAACTTATGAAGTTATGGGACAGCTGCTAGAAATACAAACATCAGGAAGACCAGGACTGTGGAACTGGTGCTATTCAGTTTTCTATAGAAGGTAACATGAAAAGAGATGCCCAAGTTAAAGATGAGGAACAGTACAAGAGACAGATAACATGTGTGGCAATTTAGAACACACAGAGAAACTTCTAGTAGAAGGTACATGAGAGACTAAGAGACGCTTTAATGGATAATGGCATTTAAATGACATCAGAGAATGTGCATGAATTAGAAGGGCGGGGGGGAGGGGGCTGATTCCAGAGAACGCAAGGTAAGGATGTGGTCCTGGGATGGCCTAGGCACACAGGTTTTGTGGAGTTGCTGGGAGAGGTTGGGGAGGGTGCTTTAAGAACAATCCAAAAGGCTGGAACCAGGAAGTGGACAGGCTGAGAATTAACAGTGATCATTCCAAACATGTGATTGGCTATTCACAAAGGGTTCTTGATGCTACAAATGTTTCTCAAGGTAGGACCCACCCATCCCACCCCTCATTTGGCTTCCCAAGTGTTTCAGGACTGAACTGTGCTTTGCTTCCTACAGAACCTTCCAAACACTTGAGGCACATGTACAGAGAAATACCTCTACCCAGTAAGAGATCCTAGACTTTGCAGAATTCTGGATGACTTGAGATCCTCAGACCTTATATTCATGTCAGAGGGTCCCTAGGGGTTTTCAAAAGATAAATAACAAGTACAGAGCACCCTTCCTGGCAAGCACTAGACACCTTTAGTGGTGTCAGAACTCAGCAGTGTGTTTGATGTGACATCACGATCGACCTTTATCTTTATCAGGAACACTGAGTCTTTCCTGTTGAACTTTGATCCACCTAGCTTGCAGTGGCTCTCGTGTTTGTTGACTAACTGGTGTGCTTGTCAAGGTGATCATAGCTGGGGTCCCTTAAGCAACCAAATCTAGAGGTTGGAAATGTTGCTTAGTTTTTATTTGTTGCTATTTTGTGTCTGATAAGAGATGAACAGGAATGTCCATATTAGGAGTCCCCTCATTAGGATGACTGGAGCCTTGCACACCAAGGAAGATTGAGTGGTGCGGTTTTGTCAGGAAAGGTATTAATTTTTGTGTTGTTTTGTTTCATGTTTCAGGGTGTTGCCCCAAATCATGTAGATTTTGTTAGCAACTGGTTATCTCAAATTTCTTCATACGTGGTCTATGCATGCTTTTCACAAATATTCATGAAGAGGAACCTTGTAGGCCGTTGTCATATCCATGAGGTTCAGTGGGATCCTGGGGTCTTTTGACAAGAATATGAGTTTGTAAGATTGCATTGTGACTCTGATGAGCACTGAGGCTGAATTTTCTCAAAGTTCCTTGTGATGTGACTGATCTGAGGTCACTCAGAATTTGTAAACAGGGTAGGGTAACTAACAAGATATTTTCATTGATGTACACATTCTTTTTAAGATTTATTTATTTATTTTATGTGTGTGAGTAACACTGTGGCTGTCTTCAGACGCACCAGAAGAGGGCATCAGATCCCATTATAGATGGTTGTGAGCCACCATGTGGTTGCTGGGAATGGAACTCAGGACCTCTGAAAGAGCAGCCAGTGCTCCTAAGCGCTGAGCCATCTCTCCAGCTCAATATACACAGTTTTAAACCGCAATTTTTGTTTCATCAATCTGTGGTAAATCATTTGCATAAGACTTTGCAGCATTTTTGTGACATAAACATTTTAACGTAATGGTACTTGCAATAATTTTTAAAAGAAAATGACTATGCTGTCATCCTATCTTGACCTTGGTTCTAAAAGAAAAATATCAGACTTAAACTGAAACCCAAAGCAAATGTCATAAAGACCTAGGCCTCCAGTCCACATGGTGATGTCTCACGACATGAGACTCTTCTCAGCATGCCCAGTGTTTATAAAATACTATAAACATAAAGGATGTGTGATAAACACCTGAAAATCATTTACTTTTACGGGAAAAGCAGGATATTTTAAATGAAGCCATTTTTATTGGTTCTATGACCATGAAATGAATTTTCCATTGTTGGGGGGGAGGGGGAACCAGAGAATATCATGACTGATAGATGTGGCTTCGGCTTGTGATTTTCAAACAGGAGCTTTTATAGGCCATAAATGCAAGTGCTTCCATAGAATTAACCGTGGCCCTGCCTTGGGTAGAGTTCTGGGAGAGTGACAGCCTTGTGTCCAGCCATCATCCCACCCAGTCACTAACTGTGGTGAAGAGAGAGAGAGACAGGAAGGACCCACCTCCAGTTATCAACACCTTCCAACTAAGCCCCACCTCCTAAATGTTCAATCACATTCCACAACAGCTCCACCATCTGGGGACCAAATGTTCAAACACATGTTCCTCTGGGAGATGTGTCTCACTGAAACCATAACCAAAACTAGGAGGACACTTATCTGGAAAGTTGACTGTCCCTGCCAGGAACTTCTAAAACAGCAACAGTCAAAGAAGGAGAGTGTGCCACAGAAAGGAAACACGTTGGCTTGTGAGTGTAGCTATGGTGGGGTCTTGTGGTATGGGGCTGAACTGTGGTGCCTGTCTGTTCATCTGTTCCAGACTTCTACCCATAGCTGCTGAGTTGTGACATTGTTACACTGAGGCATCTGATGGTCTTCGTTTCTTTGAGTGAGTGCAAGAATAGTTCTTTCTCATTCAGTAGTCATGGACACTTAGAATTATACCACAATTATATTGCCTATGTGAAGATAGTTTCTGAGGGTGTTTTGACAACTTGCTATGCTCACCTCTCTGGAGTAGGAGCGCATTCCTCTTGACAGGAGTGTCTCAGGGAAAAGCAAACGGGAGATGTCTAAGGAAGAAGGGATCTTCCACTTTTATCCCTTAGAACTATTGCATCACAGCACAAGCTAAGAAGTAAGCCAAGCCCACTGGCAGGCCCTTGTCCCTCTCGAAGTTTGCCAGGAGAGCAGGCAAGATGTGGTGGTCTCCAAACCAGACAACTTGATCTCCATAGCTGAGTCCCACCCACATGGTAGGAGGAAACAGCCAACACCTGTGAGTTGCCTGACCCTCACTCTCAAATCATGGCGAATGTACATGCAATTTTTGATAACTTTTCATAGATCCCTGTATCATGATAATTGACGGTTCCTCTTAAATCATTTATTCTTTGATCCATATGTTTATAATAAACACATTCTTCATTATAGAATATTGCAGATCTCTATTCATCTTAATTCCTGGCTGCTAGCTAATATTTCTTTTTTTAATAATTTACTTAATTTTATTTTATGTGTTGATGTTTTGCCTTCATTCGTGTCTCTGTGAGTGTATCAGATGGCCTACAACTGGAGTTACAGACAGTTGTAAAAGCTGCCATTTGCATGCTTGGAATTGAACTCTGGTCCTCAGGTGGAACAGCCAGAGCTCTTAACTGCTGAGCTATTATTGTTCCAGTCCCCTAACATCTCTAAAGCATTTACTCAGACACTTGACAAGTGGCAGTCTTCAAGAACTCCTGTCTTTCTGTCTGTCTCTGGGCCCCACTCGTCCCTTCCCCCTCTCCACCTCAAATGGCTATCAGAAGTGCAGGGCTGTTTGCAGAAAAATTGATATAACTGGAAATTATCATATTAAGGGAGCATATGTTTTCTGCCATTTGGGGTTCCCAGGTCTTATGTAAACTGTAAGTGAGGGGGGAGGGGAGGCGAGGGGAGGGGAGGGGTGGGGTGAGGCGAGGCGGGG
>NC_034604.1:16884669-16908498 GCF_900095145.1 Mus pahari | reverse complement strand
GGGGCGGGGCAGGGCGGAAAGTAAAAGTGGAACTATTTAGGGTGTCCAAGAAGACTACCAAGAGTGGGGAAAGCAGAATGAGAGAGATAAAGAGTGCATGTTCAGTGTGCAGTGTCCACTTATATGACAGTGACCTTATGTAGCACAATACTGTGTGTGGTCAATATATAGTATGAATTTTTTTTAGAAGAAAATAGAAAAGTCTCAAGTGAAAAAAAAAAAAAATACCAACGAAGTACAGAGTATTCCTGGAGTTGCAAAGCCAGACGCAGAGGTTACCCAGCATGTCCAAAGCCTGAGTTCAGTTCCCAGCACAGAAACAACCAATGTAATCACCAGGTCTCAACCTTCTGAAGCCATTTGGGCAGCAGTGTGCTGTCTGGGACCAACATCTTCTATCTGTACAGTGACACTTAGCTGGATGTTGGCACTACACAATCTGTAATGTTGGTGAAAGGAAGACCCAGAGTGAGCTGTAGACTGAAGCCACTGACTTCACCCAGTGTCACTGCAGTGTTCGTGAATTTGTTAGGCTTCCTGACAGAATGCTCTCACAGCTGCTTACAGGCAGGTATGAGGTCTGAGCTATAGGATGAAGGATGAAGTCACTCATGAAGGTGGGTGGCCCATCATTAGTAAGCCCCAAAATGAAGTACACCACCATGAGACTCAAAGGATGCATTGAAAGCTGGGCTCCATTTCAGCTGCAGGTTAGTTTCTGAGTTGCCCTCAGCCAGCTGAACATTCAATGGGAAGATGGAATCTATCTAGGTCCTTGGAGTCATTCTCCTGTAGTGGAGCTCAGGAAAGCACCACGGGATAGTTAGAGTGCCGATCTCCTCATCGCAGGATAGTCAGGAGAATACTAATGTCCACACCACAGGGTAGTCAGGAAAGTACTAATGTCCACACCGCAGGATAGTAAGGAGAGCACCGATCTCCACACAACTGGATAGGTTATTAGAAGTAGTTGTGCCAGAGAGCCCCACGTGAACCTGCATCCTCACTTGACTTAGCAGCTTCACACTTGGGAGAAATCTCGAGCCTTCCTGAGTCAGCTCCTGTGGGGATGATAAGTTCTCCACTGTGTTATTGTATTATACAAAGGACTTGGCACATCTTCTTAGCACTTAGGGAACATTCAAAATAAAGAGTATCAGTAATTGAATATAGGATGGATTCCAGCTTATGGCCGTACAGGAACCGATGTTAACCTTTCCAACGCCCTGCTGGATGCCCTTGCAGCTGCTGAGAGCTGCCGAGGGTATGAGGACCAAGCTATAGGCTGAAGAGTGAAGTCACTCATTATTAGAGGGTGGAATTAATGAGGCTCCACAGTGAAGCACACCACAGTGAGACTTAGAGGGTGAGTTGAAAGCTACAGCTTTCTCCTTCATCCCATCCTTCCTTGACTAATGGATGAAGAGGGGAAGTAAGCCCCTCCAAAGGTTCAGGGGGTGAACGTGAACATTTGCATCTCCACAGCCAAATCCAGGGAGGCAGCTCAACATCCTGAGGCGCTGCTCTCCCTCATATGATAACACATTTGGTGTTTGAAAAACAGAACAGTATTTTAACCTGCCTATAAAAGTACCTACTTGACAGGGTATGTATCATAATTACCTGGCAGTGGAGTCATCATAAACAATGCGATATATTAAACCAAACAGTAAGAACCTGCACTGTCTCCTGGTACTCTGAGGATCCCGGTAGCGCATGTCATTTCAAGTTAGCGGGTATGAAGAACTCGCAGGTGCTTGTAAAAAGGGAATCTGTGAACAAGTTTCAAGGAACTAATATCCCATCCCCACCTGCACGGCTATCTCAACAGTGAGGTGTGATCTCCCATTCACCAAGCCAGACTGTAGTGTTATCAGCTCTTATAACTCTGAGCACCACCAGCCCCACCCCTGTAGAATTGGGATTAATTCCTAAATACTCAGGTTAAGAAAGCGTTATAAAAATGTTGCTTTGTGAAGATGGCCTAATCGGCCATCACTGGGAAGAGAGGCCCCTTGGTCTTGCAAACTTTATATGACCCAGCACAAGGGAAGGCCTGGGCCAAGTAGTGGGAGTGGGTGGGTAGGGGAGCAGGGGTGGGGGGGTATAGGGAACTTTCGGGATAGCACTTGAAATGTAAATAAAGAAAATAATAATAATTAAAAAAATTTTTTTTAAATTTAAAAAAAAAAAATGTTGCTTTGTAAACTAAAGGAAGTGATCATGAGAAATGATCCAGCTCAACTTTTTTTTTTATTTTCTCTTTGTCCTTTTCCCCTTTCTCAAAATAGTGGGGCCAGTGTTGTTGCTAACAGTGTTTCACATGTCAGGCTGACAGCCTGAGTTCTATCCCCAGAGCTCATGGTAGAAAGACAGAACTGACGCTCTCATGAAGTGTCCCACAACTTCCACATGCACTCCGTGCTGTGCATGCGCCCACACTCACACGCACCACATACACAAATGATACTACATTTTTTAATTTTTAAAGAAGAATATGTTAATGTTAGATAAGCCATTAAATGACAGGTTTTCTTAAAGACACCAGATGCATTAATATTCAAGCTGAAATATTGAAAACCATTCAAATGAAGCTGGGCCTAGGGATTTGAACAGCTTGGTACTAAGATGCTTTCCCAGTGCTCATGAGGCCCTGGTTTTCAGTATCCAGCCAGGAAAAAGATAATGCATGGAAGAAATAATGTCCATCAAGCTAAGTGTTCTACAATAGGCTCCATTCAAGATTCCACTAATTAATGAGGTCTCCTAGAACAGTTGGCATTTAATTCATTTTAATTACAACTTTTGAGGAATACTTTGTAAGCAAGCCCTACCTGGGCTTTCACTCATTAATTGAAATAATGAGTAAATTAGTATGTTGTTGTGGTAATTCTGAAGCTAATTGCCTTCCATCTCAGGTAGGTTGTTTTTACATGAAATTTTCTAAGCCAAGACATTTTTTTTTCTCCTTTGTCCATCGGAACTTTCAGTGACTGGCATGCTAATAAAGATAATTATAATACCCTAGTGGAGTAAGTCTTGTCTCAGACATGCACCCTGCTACTTGTGTAAAGTCACACTGACAAGAAGGTTATATGTTATGCAATGATGTATATCATATATTGTACTCCTTTCTCAGAAAAATCTTTATACGAGGCCCCAGTGGCACCCAGGTCTTAAACAACGGCTTCTTTTCAGAACCACTTGCCCTTCTTGCCTCCAGCTGAGCGATGCAGTTCCCTCTCTTATTTACCCTTGCCTGGGGCTTGACTATTGGAGATCTTCTCTCAGTAGGATCTGTCTTAGAACCTTATTATCAATATACAATAAGACAAAGGAAATAAGAAGACAACACATTTAAGAATGGGATTTAGACTATAAGTTGGCCTTCGGTAGCTAATCCAGTAGAGATTCATTCATTACATTTCGATACGATAAAACTTGCATTTCTGTCTGGCTGAAAATACCCACTATGGCAATGTGGCAGGGTTATGAACTCTTTGTATAAAAGGCCCTTTATAAATAAGATTTCTTAAGGCTGTACTGATTTTGTTATCTGGGAGGGGAGTGTGGGAAGAAATGTAAAATGCAGGCAGAGAGCATGCAGGGAAGGCAAGGTTACAGAGTTCAAGGCAGCGTAGTTACAAAACTCCTTTCTTCAGATTACAATGCTGCCCTGAGGTTGGCTCTGTTAAAGAACACTCATACTGAAGGTGAGCCCAGTTTCAGATCAAGCTCACCACCAGCGTATTTATTTTCTGAATTATTGTCAAAATAGGAACTAAAGACTCAAAGCCAGGAGAATCAAAAGTCTCTTTAGTGATCGTTCCCAGTTCCAGGCAGTACAATCTTTTCTGCGGGCTATGACCCCATCACCACCACCAAGTGCAGGTGGGCCGTAGCTATAGACTGTAAAGTCTCCGAGGTGTGGCCATCGGCAGCTGTCTCCACCTTCACTCTCTTCTAGGGGCTGAGCAGCCTCTGCTGTGAAATCAAGTGTTTCTCAGAAGGAGATCTAAAGGATGCTAAGCAAGAATACCTTGTGGTGACATGATTTGTTTCCTTAAGCTCTCTCACTGGTCAGCTAGTGAAGATGTATTATTTCCACCCTAGAATAAGAGTAGGGAGTTAGAGTGTCAAGAAACAGAGGCTTCCTAAAAAATGTCAGCTAACCAAAGTCTCACACCCTCACAAACACTTGGGGTGACTTTTACTGTTTGCAATTTTTTTTTCTGGGTTTTCAAGACAGTTTCTCCTGGCTGTCCTAGAACTTGCTCTGTAGACCAGGCTGGTCTCAAACTCACAGAGATCAGAAGTAGGCCTATCCCACAATGCATTTGACTTCAGCCCAGTGATTGAAGTTGTATTTGACCATGCTTACTAAAAACATGAAGCCCTGCACTCTGTTACATACATTTTTATCCTCATGCTCGCTGATTGAGGGTAAGTTAGTGTGCACTGTTTTTCTGTGTGATGTGGCCAGCAGGGGCCGGCGGAGGCGTGGCAAAGGCAGACAGCAGGGGCCATATGTGTTCATTCTCCCTTCTGTCCTCAGTCGTCATCAGTGAGAGTTCAGCATACCTTCCTGGGGGAAGGCGGTGGAGGGGGGAGGGTTGACATGCCTGGGCACAATTCCCAAGTTTCTTTCCATTCAAAAAGAAAGGCCATTCCATTCCAAGCCCCTCTCTAACAAGTGTCCCTTCTCCCTTCCTGGCCATTACCAGAAGTGAGTGGTGTATCTTCTTGACTCCATCCTCTCCTCTCCTTCTGGCTTCCACTCACTGGAATCTGCCTTCTGGGCCTTTCAACCCTCACTCACTAGGCTTGCCAATGACCTGCTGACTACCTGTATGGTATCCTTTCCCCCTCTTCTTATGGCTTTCTGATACCGTTATCTGCTCATGACAGTACTGCTGCGTCTTCCTCTGCATCGTCACTCTCTTGGCTCCCCCGATTGCATTGTTCCACGAGTCTGCTCTATGGACGGTATGATACTTGTTTTTCTCCTCTTCAGTCTTCCCTTGGGGGCCCAGCCTTCTTCAGATTCCATCAATAAGCACAAAGTCCAATCCAGGCAGTGTTTTCAGCCTTGAGCGCCATCGTTTCTCCTGGCCGTCTTCTTTGAATTTCTGTTTCTGTCTCTAACAAAAGGAATTAATGTCTGTCTCATCATCCACCTTCCCAGACCACAGCATCACTGTGGTTGTTAGATGACCGGGTATCTAACATCATGCCATCTAAGCCTTTATTACACTCTTAATCCTGCTTCCCCAAGACCTCCTCACTAAAGTGTCCTATGAATTTATTCTCCTGCTACCTCAAATAAATGCATGGTATTCCCACAAACCTCTGCACATACTTCTATTAATACACTTACTAATTTTTATTTTAATTGTATTTGTTTCCCTTCCTCATAACCAACTCTAGGGGTTATGTATTTTTGTATACTCAGCCCCACCTCAGTCAGACACTTTACATGCATTTGAACTTCTAAGTAACAAAGTGAAGCTAACAGAGTCATTAGACTCTTGGGAACAGTAAGAGTAGACGGTGGCTATGTCCCACCTGTTAACACCTATTACAGTTGTCTTCAGATCCTCACTATTCGACGTTTTTCCGTGGGTTAGATCTCAGGAGCTTGATATTCCTCCTACACCACCCAGGCTCTGAAAGAACAGTTCGCTATCTCTGCTTTTCCTTAAGTTAACTTTATATGTAACCCTGGTGTCATCTATGCAAATGCCAACAACTAATGACACCACACTATTCATGACAGATATTTGACAAGATTTAAAATGCGGAGATTTCAGAGAAGAAAAGGAAGGTGGCCAGGCTCTGGGCACAGTCAGGATCCAACTTTCATACTGTAGCCCGGATCAGTATGGTGTCTTGTGGCTTTTTCTTAAACAGTAGGAGGCTGGTGCTGGGAGCTTCTCTGAACACGTCGCCTACAGACAGGCAAAGGTCACCCATCATCTAATGGAGGTCACAGTCACCTTAAAACTGAATGCTGACCCTCAGGTAGCCAAGGTTAGTGAAATCACAAACACCCTGTTGCCAGTTGAAGCTCAGCTTTGAATACTGAGTATCAGGCAGACCGCACTCACCTACCAGCACAGGGTCGTGTTTTACATGCTTGGTTGGGAAGCACTATTGGGAGACGGGAATGCTGACAACTGGAGAATGCAGTCATTGGATTTTCACCACATGACCATGCCAAAGTATAGTGAAGATGCATGCCAAGTGCAGCAGAAGCCTACACCCAGCCCACATGACTCAACATATGAATAAAGAAGATGTGTATGGTTTAAATTTAAAGGTAGAAATGCACCCTTGTTGCTTTGTTTGTTTGTTTGTTTAACCTTTAAAAAAATCAGCCTGTTAATCAGTTAAGTTTTACCTGAAGCTCTGTGTGACATATTCCTGCCATAGGTGAGAGATGCCAAAGCTCTGTATGCACTAGAGAATTATAACAGTGACATTGGTCCATTCCATTTTGACTCCTGGACTAATTAAATATACATGGAGGGTAAATAACTGCAATAGCACGCTAGCCTCGTTCAGAAGCAGAAATCTATCCTGGTGGCAAGATAGAACGTGCTACCTTTAGGACCAGGCAGTAGGAATGGTCAATTAAATGTGATGAGCTGGGAGAGACTAAGACAGAGGCGAGGCAGGGAAGCACAAGGCGCTTCAAGCAATGGTGGCTCTCCCAAGCAGATCCACTGTTACAAAGAAAGAGAAGGAAGCCGTGCAGGGGGAGGGGCACAGGAGGAGCAAGAGGAATCTGAGAAACAACCAGAAAGATAGGTCAGAGCTAGTTTGCAGAGGCCTCGGGGAAGACCAGACAGGGCTGGCCCTCGTCCACTGGGCAAGACCACGTGGAAGCCACCTGAAGGGGTATGCACTGGGCGTGTAGCACCTAAGTGAAACTGCATATGAGAGGAAGCAGGAAACTGGCTACTTGACCCATCCCACGGGTCACCACCTTTTATTGCCAGATAAAACTCATTTCTAGCACAGCCAGCATCTTCTTGCATATAAATGTGTCATGTTGAATCAAATCAAGAAGCAAAGAAGAATAGGATCATAGCTGGCACGAAAGACCGTAAGAGGCAAGAAGAGAGGCACAAGGCACAGCCAACCCTCACTACTTGTAACTTCCAAGGACCAGAATGTGTACGTCCCACCTCAGCGTGTAATCCTTCCCATAATATGCCGTGAAATAAGAGCATCAGAGATGTCACATCTACAACCCAAGTGGGAAGTGCCCAGCCCCAGAGCTGTGGGCCTGTGGCTAGCCAGCTACCTCACCCACTGAGGACTGCCCTTCCTGCCCACCTGGGACAACAAGCCCCTCATTCTGTGCCTCTGCAGAAAGATTCTTAGAATCCCAGTGCAGGATAAGTTTAATGCTACCATTTTCCCAGGGGACATTTTAAAGGAGCTTAATCTTTCCATGCTGAACTGACTTAGACCCAGACCCCTTTCAGGAGTCCTATGGAAGGTCCCAACACTGCCTGTGTCTCAGATTTCATTTTGAAGTTTAGCTCTAAGCACTTTATTAACCACAGTTTCCCTCACACCAGGCCCTGATTTCTACAAATGCTTCTTTTCACTGTCTGCCTCCACCCAGCCCTGGCAAGCCCTTCTGGATTGCCCAGCTATGAGGGTGCTGTTCGAACAGCCCCAGGTGCCTTTGGTCATAAGAACAGGAAAGGGGATACCCTCAAGCCACATTCAGCTGCGCATGGCTACTTTTTTTTTTTTTTTTTTTTTTTGAGTTCCAATATTAAGGTCAGCCAGTTAATTTTAATTGAAATATACATCATAGTGGGCGTCTCAGCACATTGCCATTGACATGTGAGGTAAGCTATTCCTAATGAAGTATCACGCCTAATGACTGATTCTAAAATGGAGAGTACTCTGAATTGAACTCATCACTAATCTTTTTTCTTCACATTCCACTTAATTCTGATACTGAGAACTCATTTATTTTAAAAATTAAAACATGAACCAGTTCCTCTTTTAAAAAAAAAGAAGACCCCAATGGTATATCAGCTGAATAGTCCCCCCAGTTTTCCAGACTCCATTATTTATGAATTTTCTTTCTGTAGTTGCTCACCACTGCCAACTGGTTTATTGGAGGGATTGAGTGAGACAGGGCCTCACTGTGACCCTGGTTGTCCTAGCGATCGCTTTGTAACCAAACTTTGCATAGATTCCCCTGCGCCTGCCTTTGCCTCCAACTGCTAGAATCAAAATGTATACCACCACGCCTGGCCCCCCTTTTAATTTTTTTAATTAATTTTCATTAAAATATAATTATGAGGCTGAAGAGAAATAGTCAAGGTTAAGAACACTTGCTGTTCTTGCAGAAGACCCAGGTTCAATACCCAGCAGCCACATGATGTTTCATAACCACCCATAACCCCAGTTCTAGGCAGTTCAGTGCCCTATTCATACTTTCTTGGATTTCATTTAAGCAGAACACGCACGTGTAAAGTAAAATGAAATCTAATAAAAAGTAAAAAATATAATTGTTTCCTTTCATTCCTTTTTCTTCCCCCAACCTTCCCATTCCCCCTCCATGGCCTCTGTCTATAATTGTTATTGTTACAAATAAATATATATATATGTGTATATATATATATATATATATATATATATATATAAAACACATGAAAACATAAGTACAACCTGCTGATTCCTTTTTGTGTTGCATGCATACACGTGACTTCCGAGCTGACCACCTGATATTGGATAATCAATTAGGGGACTCCTCCCTGGGGAAAGAGAATCCCACCCTTAGTTGCTATAGTTGTTTGTTTAAAGGCGGGACCTATAATACTTCCCCTTCCACTTTAGCCTGTCTATTGGGTTGTCCTTGTTCAGATCTTGTTTAGACAGCCATACTGTTTTGGTAGCATAGCTACAGCTTCCCTGCCATTTCAAGGAGACAGTCTCACAGCAGATCTCCGGGTCCTCTGGCTCTGTAATCTTTCCACTCCTTTTCTGACATATTTCATGATCCTTCACTGTAGGAGTCATGTATTCCTTGGGATGCATCCCCTACATGATCATGGTTCTCTGCATCAGGACCAGTTGTTGTTTTCTGTGGTAGTCCTGTATCTGGTGCAAAGAGGACTTCTTTGGTAAGAGCTACTTTTCTGCAGTATACCTTGTTTCAAAGACTCCAAAACAGAAGACTTGCTCTCGCCACTGAGGAAATCTCCTGCCCAAGTCTTTAGCTTTAACTTGAATGAAGAACTCTCCTCTTCCCAACCCAGGGCCAGGGCTGAGGGTTCTCTGGGTGAGAGCAGAGACCCCTGGACTTGTGCTGAGCAATGAATAATTTTCTTTAAATCACTTCTAGTGGTTGCGGTAGGGTATACTTGTGATTCCAACATTTGGGGGGTGCAGGCAGAGAGATGGGTTCAAGGTCATCTTCCACTTCATACCAAGTTCAAGGCCGACCTGGCTATATAATAATTCTGTCTCGAAAAATTAAAAAAAAAGATTGCTTCCATCTCACTTAAATCAAGGCACCTTTCATAATCATATGGCTTCCTTTTCTGGTTGATTTTGGCAAGCAAATCAGACCTGGGACTCCAGCTAGAGGCCCAGTATGCAGTCAGCGAAAGAAGTATGTGTCACAGGAGGCTGTTCATTCCACTTTCAGCATCTTCATCACCACAGCTGTCACTTGCTGTTCTCATGTCCCTAAGACAAGTTGTTGAAGAACAGACTGAAAGAGATGCTGGGACCACAGCCTGAAAGCAGGCGAAATGTCTCAGAACTCAGCATGTTTAACAGAGTCCTGAATTGGCCATGGTTCAGGGTGAACTAGCACAACCAGGCATCGGGTGCCCCCTGCTGCCCAATATGGAAAAGGGCATGGCGAATTAGCACTTCTCAAGTAAGACCGCACTGGAGGAAAACTCCTGGGACTAGAGAGGCTGTAAGGACAGTCACTAGCTGAAGTCCCAGGCCACTTAGATCATCCCCAGTGTAAAGATAAGTGGATGTCATCTGACTGGAGAAGGCTTTTACCCGCAAAAGTTCTGCTCTGGAATTGGAGTGCTTTCTCGTTGCTCCCTCTGCATCTGTATGGTCCCTGGACCTATAGCATAGCATTCATCTTGTATTTTGTTAGAAGTGCAGACTTGCCCAGACACCGTAACTTCTGTCTGTAATCCCAGCGACTCAGAAAGGAAAGAAAAAGAGGAAATAGTGGGACGGTTTCCTGAGACAGAATCTTACTATTGTAGCCCTGGCAAGCCTCGAACTAGTGGCAGTCCTTCTGCTCTAGGCTGAATGCTGGGGTTACAGACATGTACCACCCTGTCTAACTTCAAAAAATGACTTTTAAAAGGGCTGCTCATTTACTCAGTCACTAGAATATTTGCCTAGTATATACAGTGTCCATGAAAACATACATGTAGTCCATTAACACACACACACACACACACATACACACACACACACACACACACACACACACACACACACGTGCGCGCGCGGGAAAAGTCAACTCTCAGGCCCCAGCCTGGTTCGCCTAAATTCAAATATGCATCTAAACAAGGTCACTGTGATATTTATTAGGCACCAGACATAGTTGTCAGTGGAACTTTAACCTGGCAGAAAGCCCACATTTTGACCCAGAAGGCTCAGTAAGGAAAGGCCACCAAGCCTAATGACCTAAATTTAATCTCCAGGACCCACCTGGTGGAAGCAGAGAACTGATTCCTATAAATTGTCCTCTGATCTCCATATAGGTACCATGGAACAACTCACACATGCATATTCATATGCATCTCTGAGTATGTGCACACGCGCAAACTAAAGTCCCTCTTTCCAAAGGTTTGGGTCAGATTGTATTGCATATGGGAAATGAACAGAACTCCAGCAGAGCCCGGTCCTCTCTCGTCATCATGGCTGACACCATCACTACCTCCACATTCATGTCTGCTCCGTGCATCTTGGCATCTCTCAAGCCTGTGTTTCCACAGAAGCTAACATTCACCAGTTTCCTTCCAGCTTAGTCTGTTCCCAGCAGTTTGTGACAGGCTTCTGGTTTTAGTGTGTGTGTGTATGTGTGTGTGTGTCTGTCTGTCTGTCTGTCTGTGTCTGTGTGTATATGTCTCTGTGTGTGAATGTGTGTCTATGTGTGTGTATGTGTATGTGAGTGTGTATGTGTGTGTCTATGTGTGTGTATTGTGTTTGTGTATGTGTATCTATGTGTGTATTTGTGTGTGTCCTGCTTACCTTTACTGTTTAAAGTCCCCCTGACTGCACGTTGGAGCTGTGCTCCCCAATCTCACCCTCAGTCCTCCACCCCATCCCTACCCCATGCTAGTCTGTTAACCTGGAGTGTTCCTTCCCTACACCAGGTCAGGGAAGAATGCCGGCTCCTGAACGCCCCGCCTGTGCCGCCCCGAAGCGCAAAGCCTTTGTCCACAAGTCCCTCCATCCCCCCTCGCACAGTCAAGCCAGTCCGGCCACAGACAAGATCTCCAAGCCCCACCCTGTCTTACTATTCTTCAGGACTGCATAACATGTGAGTGCCCCCGACCCCAGCAGAACCCACATGGGCCTTGGGAATATCACCTAGCAGCAGGGTGGGAGAGGAAATGCAGTTTGCCTTTTAGAAATAATTTTATAGGAAGATCATAATTGGGCCTCTACTCATTTTAACCTTGGGTGGAAGAGCTGGTGTCTTGATTTTAAAAAAAAAAAAAAAAGATGCCACCAGGGTCTGTAAGATGCCACGGAGGACTCGTTCTCTTAGCCACAGTGTGTGGGCTGCTATCGCTTCTCAGGAGCCAGCTGCCACAAGGGGTCTGTAAGATGCCACAAGGGCTCCTCCTCTTAGCTGCAAGTGTGTGGGCTGCTATCGCTTCTCAGGAGACGGCTCTGGCACTTTTCACCATGACTGTGACACAGTCAGGCGGTGCGTTCTACCAGAGCCTCAGACTTAAACTTATCTCTCTGCTCTAACCCTGAACCCAGTGGGAATCCGTTCTTAGCTGTGGCTACAAAGAAACAAAGCAGACCAGCCCCATTTCTCTTAGGAAACATTTAAGGTCTTCTGCCAAATGAAGTGCCCATTTCCACTGTCGTTTCCTGAGACATGACAACCTGCTCAGCCGCCTTTTAGCCTATTCTGGTTTCACCGCCAATGTTAGGATGTGAAAATGTGGCCCCCAGGATAAGGGCAGCCCAGCCTGGGTTCTTGCTGTTTAATGTCTAGGTGGGCAGTTTTTGGTTTGGTTTGGATTTGTCCTCTGGACATGAAAATCCTTAGCTATGTATATAAATCTACCGTTCAGAAGCCAGGGCAAAGATAAGCACTGTATTGGAAACATTTCTTCCTATCAGACACTGGGGAGTTCCCAGTGCTATGGACAGTGTTGATGCGGCTCCATCCTTGTAGGAGCCAGCAGTCACCCCTCTGTCCCTCACCTTTGCCCACTGCAGACATTGCTCTTATGTTGGCCCAAAGCATGGTGTGAAAATTTTCTCAATGTAAAGGTGCAGGTGCTTACTAAAAGCACTTTCTTATTAGCTGTAACATATATATTTATGTATGTACACATACTAATTTTTATCTCAGCTGGAATGTTTTAAATTGTTATGTACATACCTACAAGTACAAAGAACTTTACTGATTCATTTTTTAAAAGCAGGTAATTTATTGAATTTAAGAGAAACACACACACATACACACACACACACACACACACACACACACACACACACACACCTAACTACCTTCTCACCTTAGAAATAACATCTATGGGTATAAGGAAAAGCTTGGGTCTCACCATGTAGACCACGCTGGCCTGGAACTCAGAGTTACCTGTATTGACCTCCCAAGGACTAGGGTTACATTACGTTTTTACTGATTTCCTTTTTTGTGTTTGCTTTGTAAGCAGCATCACTCAGAGCGATACAAGTCCTCCCAACAGTGCTCCTGTGTCCTGCTACCCCTGCACCCGAGTGAAGAGCGACTCTGCAGACCCCAAGTCCCCATTTGGAAGTCCTTGTGCTGAAGCTCTGTCCTCCCGGCTCTCGTGGCCCAACCATTACTCAGGAGCATCGGAGAACCAGACAAGGAGTGACTTTCTGCTCGACCCGAGCAGGAGCTACAGCTACCCCAGACAGAAGACACCTGGCACACCAAAGAGAACCTGCCCAGCCCCTTTCGATTTTGAGGGTTGCGAGCTCCTGGGCAGCCCACCCAGCACGACCTCTGCAGAGTTCAGTAGCAGCGGTGTCTCCAGTTGCCCCAAGTCAGCCAGCTACTGTCTGGAGAACTCCGAGGACAACTCCTTTGCAGCTGGCATGACCAAGCAGAGCGTCTCCTGCCCTGCCTTACCCCCAAGGGCCCCAAAGCCAGTGGAACAGAAAGCCACCCCTGAGACATCTCCTTTGCCTCTGAAAATTGATGGTGCTGAGGAGGACCCCACAGCAGGGTCGCTGGACCTCTCGGAGGACCAGTATTTTGTCAGAAAGGGCATGCAGGACATCTTCTCTGTCTCTTACCCTTTCTCTTCTCCGCTCCACCTCCAGCTGGCCCCCAGATCCTGTGGGGATGGTTCCCCATGGCAGCCACCTGCTGACCTATCAGGACTCTCTATAGAGGAAGTGTCCAAGTCTTTGCGGTTCATTGGTTTGTCTGAAGACGTCATAGCCTTCTTTGTCACTGAAAAGATCGATGGGAATTTACTTGTTCAATTAACAGAAGAGATCCTCTCAGAGGATTTCAAACTAAGCAAACTGCAGGTAAAGAAAATATTGCAGTTTATTAATGGCTGGAGGCCCAAGATATAGTAGCCAAATGGTCCCATCTGTCATGAGACAGAGCTAAGAAGCGTGTGCTGGAAGGGGTGGGCTAGGACACAGATTCATGTTTTTGCACTTAAACAAAACAAAACAAAACAAAACAAAACAAAACCTTCTCTGTAAATAGAGATAAGAGAAAGTCTTACTATGCAGATTCCGTTTCCGAATGGTGAACAGGCTATTTTGTACATCAATAAAGATGCTATACAGAACACTTAGAGGTGTGCCTTGTACGTCATTCAACATTCAACAGCTGCTAAAAGAACTAAAGTCATATCCAGAGAACTCATTTGTATCCCCAGTAGGTCTTGGAGAAGGCATGGTATTTATTACAGAACAGCCAAAGCTGAAACACATAAACACTTGTGAGCAGTTCGCTTCCTGGGGAGTCAGCGGTGGACAGTTCATTGTATTCTACAGCTCGATTTGCTTCCTGCCAGTTGTTTTCCTCCTGTGCCTGACGATGTTAGTGGTGTGAAATGACACTTTAATGTTCTGTGCTTGGTGGAGACCTTTTTATCAAAAGGCGTTTTCCAAAAATCATGTTTTGATAGAGGATATCTGGTGTCCTTAGGAATGACACAAATCATGACCATTACGTTTGATCTGTAACTGCTGCTAGTTTCATTGAGCAGAGGAAAAAAAAAGAAAAGAAAAAATAATAAGATATGTGTGTGTGCGCGCGCACAGTTGTGTTTTAATGTAGTTTTTAATCTGATATTTTTAGATAACATCTTTTTACTTTATAATATCCACTGAGGTTCCCAGGCTTTGAACTGAATGGATTCGCTCAAGAACAGTTGGCGTAATGAACAATCCCAAAGAGTCTCAGAACCTGAACTTTGAAGCTTGGCCTCCTAGGCTCTAGCCCTGAAAACTCAGAAGCAATCAGGAAAGATTCTGTTGAAGAATTTAATGTGCTCTGTAAGCCCGTGGGAGGACTGACTCTTGCATATCTGTGCTGACATTTGGGAAAATGACAGCTGCTTTGGAACTTTCATCCTGTCCTCCTGTGTACCCCAGTGAGAGGTCTGAAAAGCCTTTCTCCACAAATGTGAGGTCTGCTCAGCACACCTCTTGTGTTAGGAAACCTCGTGACTCAGACAGACCACCTCTCTATTATATATGCCATATCTCTGCACTGATTCCTAAGATACCAATAAGAGTACTTGCTAATTCCATAGTCGACCTCTTTCTCCTCTTCTAAAACACCGTAACTATCATACTTTTATTCTGAGAATTCCAGAACATGTCTAAGGATTTTGCTAAATGTGATTAAATACCCCAAACTGTACCATCACTTTCTTTCTCTTGACTGTTTGAAGGCATATAACCTCAAAGAGTTCCACTTTTTTCTGAGCAACATATCCTCCACATAATCCCTGAGTCTGTCCCCAGATTCTCACTGGACAGACATCCTGTTAGTGAGATGCACACCTGAGCTGCTCAAGTAAGATTGTTTGACCACCAGGAGTCAGTGTATCCTGAACAGATGACCATATTTTATCATGTCTTCCTGTTCACCAAAAAAAGAAAAACCCACCAGTCCAGGTTTGCAGACATGTAAGTATGTCATTATTTCTTGCCATTAGAGATCTACTTAATAACATCTTGTGATCTAGAGTTGAGATGAATTGATACTTTGTCTAATTTCTCATCTCTGATCTCATTACTAAGAAATGGCTTTTATCCCTTCCTAACATACAATCCAAATGTAAATACTACACTGCAAGTAAAAAGAATCGTCCATCAAACAGGCAGCTAGAATGCTTCAGGAGTCAGTAATGAATCTATGAAGTTTCCATACTGCTCTCTCACACTCAAGACTCATGGAGAGTTTTCAGAAAGCAGCCGTATACAAGAGGAACTAACTCCTTAGAAAGTTAACCTGTCTTGAGAAAATTAACTTCCATCAAGAATAAAGACAGACATCTTGCAATGGAGACACTGCAGGTCCCCACTGGAAACCCTTTCTTTATCCATCCTTCAGCACCCAGCCCTTGGCCATGATTTTCAAACTCAGAAGCAAGCCCTAAGTTTGGTTTGCATTTGCTGTGAAGGTTGCCCCATGTAAACAACTGACTCCTTTGGTCTTTGCAAGAACCTTACATAAAACAAGATTTTCAGTCTTCTTTTAGTCTATTTGCTTTGGCCTGGCTTACTTATGCCAAGTCTGTTTTGACTGGTATCCTGGAGCCTCCCTTAGAGCAAGGATTGGCCTTAGGGTCAAACATTCATTGTACATTCGATAAGCACCTTCTGTGTGCCAGACCCGAGGCTGAGAAAATTCCTAACCCCTACCCTCTTGGAACTCGTTGATGTTTCAAAATCACAGTTGCTGACAGTGTATATGTGCACGAGAGACTATGAACGTTTCCTGGAAGCTGGATTCGTGGAGTCCCATATTTAAGGAGCCCACAGATGGAAGCAATGGCAGGTGCCTCTAAGACACACAATAAATGCCCCCAGACGTTGGCAAACACCCCCTGACGCTTGGACTATATTAAAGGAGAAATGCATCTGTCTCCTCCGCCCCTATTCTCTTTCACTGACTTGGAATTTTTTAATGATAATCGGTACTGGCATTTCTAAAAGCCACAAATAAGTATAATTGCCACTTCTGAGCTGAGCACCTGTCTGAGGAGGATCCTGACTAGACAAGGAATTCATAAACCAGAGAGAATCAGACAGGCTACATAGAGCAGAAAGCAGAAACACCCCTTGCCTTCTGAACCCTACAGTGGAACCTCTTCCATAACCAGCCAGGTCAAGACAATACCTCCATCCGTGGCAGGTTCCCTACCGTCCAGTGAGGGACAGTGGTACTTGTGGAGAAGTGCTGTCTAAACAGGATCTTTGGGGGAATCCTTAAACTCATGGCTAAAATCATCTTCCTGCCCCTCCCCTGTCAGAAGAGACCGTGTCAGCAGTAAGCCGAGCCAAGCAGCTAAAATGTAAAATACGAAATCAATTCAGAGAGAAAACTCAAGTGTTCACCCACCGCTTCCTTCATAGAATCTTCCAGACGCCTGCAAGTTCTGTCTTTAAGTTGAACTGCTCAAATTTATGAACTGTGAAATGTCCACATCTACTCTCTCAGCCCACATAGACCATTCAAATTTATGAAGTTGTATCAAACTGCCCATTCAGCTAAATTGCAGTGTTTATTCCTGTCCTGCAGAAATGCCACAACCTTATGGGAAATGTGACAGCCCATTCCAGCTGATCAGATACATACATAAACAACTTCCATTCACACTGCAGAGCCACCTGCACAGCATCTGTCCGTATGCGCCCTTGTGAAGTTCAGGAGCTTGGAGTGGATGGATGGAGAACCCATCATTTTCCTAGTGCTTTGTGTAATAAATCAAGCCTCATGCCTGTCTTCTGTAAGTATATTCCCTTAATAACAAACTGGGAAACACAAAGTTTTTCAAGGAGCCCAGGAAATTTGAGTTGCAGTCTACCAGAAAAAGTTCCATCTATTGGTGGACACAGGAGGCTTTGAGAAACATGCCCATTGTATGAATTCCCATTGCTTTTCTCGAAATCTGAAAGCTGCTAAGGCAAAAGAATCAAAGTCCCAGAGGACAAATGATGTAAACAGAACTTTGGTTATACTGTAGGTTTGTAATGTAGGACTCTGTGGCTGTGTCATGTCAGGTCACATTTCTGGGTTTTCAGGAAGTCTTGTTTTATACTTTGACTCATTGTGATAGCCAGAAACACATAAGCGTGAGTGTGCTTCAAACTAGGTGCAAGTGTTGTCTGCGGTTGTCTCCCTCTGCCCACCGCCGAGGCTACGCTTCTTTGTACTAGAGCTTAGCAGAGGGTGAGCTCCTTTGGTTTACAATCTCCTGTAGGATAGGGCTTCCGTAATTCCCTAGCCATAAACCTGTCCCCTGTTTTCATATGTTCCATTTGGAATAGTGTTTCAGCTAAAAGGAAGGAAGGAAGAAAGGAAGGAAGGAAGGAAGGAAGGAAGGAAGGAAGGAAGGAAGGAAGAAAAGGACCCCAAGAACTTGGGCATTTTCCTTCACTTAAATGGAAATTGTATTTTCTAAGAATTTGGAAGTCTCTGTACAGTTTCTGGGCTGGGAGAACAGTGGGTTGCTAGCCACACATCAGCAGTTCATTGTGTTGCTCTCCGGAGCATTATTTAATGGGCCCAATGTGTACCTCAAGATAAATGCAGTATATTATGTCTAAAAAAGAAAAATCCGTTGTCTGTTGATTTAAATGGTTCTGAAATGTCTATAAATAAAGAAAATTTCAAGTTTGCTCTTGCAGTCTTTCCTGAGTGAGTCAGACCTACTACTGACTTTTCAAAGACCTCATTCCCCAGCCCCTCAGGCATAGGGAACTAGAAAGGGATTCCTAATACTGCAGACTCCATTCTGAATTGAGATCCAAGACAAAAGCTGTGGTCCATAGAAGAAGCTCTAAGCCAGGCAACCCCATGACACTCAAAGAGGACCCTGTACCTGTGTGGTCAGAGGGCAGAGAAGACACCTGCAGATGCTGTTTTAATTTGAAAGGAAGTTCCAGAGAGAAGGGCGCTGATGCAAATTCCTATCTTTGGCTTCTTTGTTATCAAGTGATGCAGTCATAGCCTAGCAGAAGTGCTCCAGGGTGCTGAGGAAGACAGTTCACCCTGCTGCAGCACGGAAGTGTCATAATGAGGCTAGGGAACGGCAGGTGGAGTTTTTGTTGTTCTCTGCTTAGGAAATCGCTTCCCAGCACCTTAGCTCCCAATCAGAGGCATGCCTCAGTCATTCATCCCACCATTTCCTAAGCCTGCAGTCCCGCTCTCCCATTCCACAGGGGTGAGTATCTGCTACCCCAGATTGCAGAGTCAGGCACTAGAAGACTAAAACTGAGAGTTCTCAAGCTGGATGTAGCTAAGAAATTGAAACTTGGATAAATTGTCCATTTGCTTTGGGAATTATTAGGCATCATCACCAGGCTGTAGGTTCTTCTCCTTTGTGATGAGAAAGCAGCCTGTGTGTATCCACCCCTTATGAGCTGACTGTTCTTTGGCCTCCAGAGTCTTCAAAGTCAGAGGACTCTTGAAGAGATATGCCATGACATTTCTGATGGTGGCCGGTCACTGTGACATGAAGGCATCAGCCACAAAGTGATGGAATGGAGTTAAGTCAGATGAGGTCCAGAGAATGAGGCTCAGTGGGAAAGCACAGACCCAACATGCTTGAAGCCCTCAGCTCAGTCTGCAGCATCCAAAATGAAAATCAAATGAGTGGCAAGTGTGGCACTCACACCGTCAACTACAGAGCAGACAAGAAAGTGAGACACAAACTTGCTTGGTGATCCCAGCTTGACTTATGTGACAAATGCAGCAAGAATTTCTTACAACGGGGACATTCTTCTCTTACAATTTATGCCAGTGACTTCCCTGTAGCGATGGATATAAAAATGAATGAAGAACAGTGTGTCCTGCAGAGAGCCACAAACATTAGCTTCTAGAAATGCAGGCAACTGAGAGAGAGAGAGAGAGAGAGAGAGAGAGAGAGAGAGAGAGAGAGAGAGAGAGAGTACATGTGGTGGGTGTTTAAACTCTGGGCGTTCTCAGACCCGTGTCAGTAGGGGAAGATAACACAGGTCTGTGTCCTCCCAAACAGTCATCCAGGAGACGTATCACAACAGGGCTTTAAAACAAAGGGGGACTTAGGAAACCCACACTCTTAGCTTCATAGAAATAAAACTCACACTGTCAATCCCTCCAGAGCACATGTGGGCTGTAATAAAGGAGAGAAGTTGGGTCTCCATTATACTCATTCCATTGCAGCTGTCTCCCAGTTTCCCCAACTTTTACCTTCCATAAATGACTGAACAGCCTTTTGATGCACGGGTGGAATGCCCTACCCTGATCCACTACCTACTGTCCTACAGCTGAAAAATCAGTGAGGAGATAATCCTCAACTGATCCTCCCCAGCTGATGCTAGAGTCAAGGAAACTGTAGCTGAGCATGGTGGTACACACCTGTAATCCCAGTAATTGAGAAGCTGAGGCAGGGGTATCTCTGTAGG
Source organism: Mus pahari (assembly GCF_900095145.1). Taxonomy (NCBI): domain Eukaryota; kingdom Metazoa; phylum Chordata; class Mammalia; order Rodentia; family Muridae; genus Mus; species Mus pahari. The sequence goes on along the minus strand of NC_034604.1, from coordinate 16,888,602 downwards.
CTCGAGAGCAGCCAGTACTGCACACCCTTTGTCCAAAAAAGAAAGGAAGAAAGAAAGTAGAGAAGAAAAGAAAAGAAAAAAACTCCTGTTTATAAAACAGACTGTACTAAGGAGGTAACTGAGCAAAATAAAATTCCAGACAACCTGAGTTCAGTGCCCAGTACCCACATCAGACAGCTCACATCGCCTGTAACACTAGCTAGCTCCAGAGCTAGTGTTCTCTTCCACGGGCACCGACAAATGCATGGCAAATAATACATATGAGTCAAAAAAAATCTTTTTTTCTTTAAAGAGGCTCTGAGCACATTAGCTCCTTCATTCAAAACAATAGCTCAGTAAAAATACTAAAATAAGACTTAAAATGTAAACAGTTTTCAGATAACATGTACACACACTTCATTTGACTATCTCCAAGCAAGAAACAGGTTACGAAGGGAACCAAGGTGGAGAGAAGCTGTTATATCAAATATTGCCACTAGGTGCCAGGCTCTTCCATCCATGACTGCCACAGGACTGCACCAGCCAGTTCTGAATAGACAACAATGACAAGAACAGTTTTCAGTCCTCTTCCGCCAATCATGTTTTTACACTCATCAGCCAATGGAACCAGGATCCTGAGGTTGTGGGGATTAGTAAATAGATGTGGCTCAAGAAAAACAAGGAATTAGGAAGCAGGGCACTGTGTGGTTTTTCAAATGAGGTGTCCACATGAAGGGGCCTGGAGCTCAATGCTCAAAGCACAAAACTGTTAAGTTAGAGCTGTTAGGTGGCATGCCGGCTTCATGTTTCTTCTTCACATTATCCCTACTGCCCTCGTTTGCATTCTGTGGCTGGGATAAACGCTGACCAAGACTGACCTGGGGAGAAAGGTGTTTGTTTGACTTGCATTTGAGTCCATTGTGGACTCAAGACAAGACAGAAACTGGAGCAGAGAGAGACATGGAGCAACGCTGGTGACTGGCTTGCTCCCTCTGGCTTGCTCAATTACCTTTCTTATATAGTCAGTGGGCTGGGCCTTCCTTCATCAATTAACAATTAAGAGACACTTCCAGCCGGGCGTGGTGGCGCACGCCTCTAATCCCAGCACTCGGGAGGCAGAGGCAGGCGGATTTCTGAGTTCGAGGACAGCCTGGTCTACAGAGTGAGTTCCAGGACAGCCAGGGGTACACAGAGAAACAGCTCTAGGTCCTGCCTTCCCAATACCCTCTACTCACACAGTGCTATAGTATGCAAGTTGTTAGCCCAGTGTCTACCTGTTTACCTGGTCCTGCATGGAAATAATCTATGAAGCTGGTCACTCCTTACCACGTTCCTTCTCGGGCCCAGAGACTTCATGTTAATTCCTCATTTTTCTTAGCTGAGAACTGCGCTTGACTTTCTGTCCCCAGGCTCTGGATACACCAGCTCCCTGGAGCACACTGTTCAGAAGGAAGATTCGCCTGTATTCACATCCCGGGTGATGGAAAGATGAGGGTGTTACCTGTTCTGGATGAGGAAAGGCAGTGTATTGAAATACCACTATGAAGGCCACACATGAAGACCTGTGACCCACCTGTGACTCATAATCTGGAAGACAGAAATAACTAATTCCTCTTTCCCAGATGAAATAAGAGAGAAGAAAATGAAGATCTTGTTATTCTGTGAGCTCTCAGGAATGTCCCCAATAAAAGCTTGAGAAACAGGTATAGTTGAGTAGCCCTGGCAGCTTCTTTGACAGGCATGTGCAGTGTTTGTTTATCTGTTGCCTCTGCATGTTGCCAGTACCCACCACACTTACAGATCCCACCTTCAACCCACAGGCGTCATCCCCTGCTGATGGTGACTTACTGTCAGGAAGTGAATTGGTCTGGATTTTTGTCACTTTGTTTATGTGACAAATGCCGGAGGGGGAAACCATTTAAAAGGGAAAAGGACTGGTTTCACCTCCACTTCTGAGCATCCGTTTGCGCTTGGCTGACTCCATTGCTTCCTATCCTATTACAGTGGAAGGCAGTGTGAGTATGGCCACTCCCCTCAAGACAGCCAAGCAGCAGAGACAAGAAGGGGCAGGAGCAAGATGTTTTGCTTCTGAGTCACATACCAGACCTTCCTCCAACTGAAGAGGGCAGAGCGGAGCTTCAGAGCCCATCCAGCAGGAGTAGAGTAGTAAATATCACTGAAAAATGATCCGAATCGAATCGAGTCGTGCTTGCAGACTTTCAAGCCCAGCTTGACTGTCCTCTGAGAGGCTCCACCCATCAGCTGACTGAAACAGACGCAGAGACCCACAGCCAAACACTAGATGGAGCTCAGGGACTCTTATGGAAGAGGCTCTTATGGAAATGATTGAGGGCACTGAAGGGGATAGGAACACCACAGAAAGGCCAACTAACCAGTCAACTAACCAGTACCCTTGGGGACTCCCAGAGAGAACCCATCAACGAACATATAATGGCTGGACCTAGGCCTCCCCACACATATATAACAGATGTGCAGCTCAGTCTTCATGTAGGTCCCAAACTACTGGAGCAGGAACTGTCCCTAAAGCTGTTGCCTGTTTGTGGAATCCATTCCCCTGGCTGGGCTGCCTTTCCTGGCCTCAGTGGGAGAGGAGGTGCCTGGACCTGAAGAGACTCGATGTGCCTGGGAGGGGGGGATACCCAGGGAAGGTCTTTACCTTGTCAGAGGAGAAGGGGAGAGGGGATGGGAGGAGGGACCTTGTGAGGGAGGGCCAGGAAGAAGGAGGTTGTGACTGGGAAGTAAAGTGAATAAATAAATTAATAAAAGGGAAAAAGGGATCCAGTGGCGACCTTCCGTGACGATCACCACGTAGCTCATGTGAGCATGGAGAATCCCCACGAACGGAGAGTCAAAAATGAACCAAAAGTAGGCTAACCTGAATGCAGAGGGACCAATGAAAAGGAAGTTACTCATGCAAGAAATGATAGGAACTGGATGAAGTGCGACTGTGAGATGCAGAGGAATGGACCAACTCTAACACTGTTGGGGAAGCAATGCTTGAGCTGGGCTAACCACTGTGGCAGCTGATGTTTGAAAACGTGTAAGATCCTCCCCAGGCCTCATGTGCCTGTGAGTCTCACAAGCTTTTGACCTCTGTCTTCTGACACAACATGGGAGAAGTGAAAATTAACTTTATGATGGTTCCTGGGCATTAGATGGGAAAAAAGAGTTATGTGACAAGTGACAGTGCACACTTATGTTGCTCTATACCTCACCACAACTAGCCCAGGTCATATGTCCAAACGTACCCTCTAACACCATATTAGCAGATAGGCTTTGGGAAGTGTTTAGACAGTGAGGCTGGAACCCCTATGAACAGGATTTATACAAGGACATCCTGGGGTTGGAGAGGTGGCTCAGCAGTTAAGAGATCATAGCACTCTTTTAGAGGACCAAAATCCAGCTTCTAGAACCCATATCAGTCTGCTTACAACTTCATGTAGTTCCAACCCCAGAAGATGCAGTGCCCTCTTCTGGCCCCCACTAGCACCTGCACTCACAGGCATAACTCCCCCACCACATCCATCCACCCACACAATTGAAAATAAAATCTTCTTTAAAAAAAAAAAAAAAGACATCAAAAAGCTAACTAGCCTTTTTCTCCACATGAAGGCAACATCTGTGCAAATGCAGGCCTTCACCAGATAGCTAATCTAAGTGTGGGCTCCCAGCTTCCAAAACCACCATGCATAAACCTCTGCTGCTTTAAAGACATCCAATCTATGGCATTTTCTTTTTTTTTTTTTTTTTTTTTTTTACATGCCAAAATAAGGCTGTTATTTTTTTTATTTATTTATATTTCAAATGCTATCCCGGAAGTTCCCTATACACCCCACCCCACCCCTGCTCCCCTACCCACCCACTCCCACTACTTGGCCCTGGCCTTCCCCTGTGCTGGGTCATATAAAGTTTACAAGACCAAGGGGCCTCTCT
>NC_034604.1:16867322-16883964 GCF_900095145.1 Mus pahari | reverse complement strand
TGCTATGAGCATAGTGGAGCATGTGTCCTTATTACCAGTTGGAAGATCTTCTGGGTATATGCCCAGAAGAGGTATTGCTGGGTCCTTTGGTAGTACTATGTCCAATTTTCTGAGGAACCGCCAGACTGATTTCCAGAGTGATTGTACAAGCTTCTATGGCATTTTCTTATAGCTGCCCAAAGAGACCTTTCTCAGGCCAGAATCCCTGCTGGATCTTGAACTCCTTAGTACAGAAATGAAATGGGTCCTTTATCAACATACACTCCACAGGATATATTCTCTCTCTCTCTCTCTCTCTCTCTCTCTCTCTCTCTCTCTCTCTCTCTCTCTCTCTCTCCTCTCTGTTTGGAGCTATGTCTGAACAGGACAGAGTGTGTTAGAGATAGAAGTGAAAAAGGAAATTAGCCTCATTTGCTATCTTAAGTGGGTAGGAAAAGAATTTGATATCCTTATTTCAGCAGTATAGTCAGAGGATCTTAAAGAATCATGTTTACTGCTTTATATATATTGAACATATAGCACAAGGTCTGTTCTATAGTAAGTGTCCAGTTGCCTGACTGAAATTTGACAAAGATTTCCACAAAGATTAGTGAAAGCTTCCAGATGTCCCATATTTGTGAACTGCGTTCCTAACTATCACCAATCCCTTTAGTTGGGGTCTTGGGGTTTGAACCCATGCCCACAACTAGGAGATGATCTGTGACCACAAAGGACTGTCCACCCACAGCCTCCGTGTCCATCAGGTTAGCATTGCTGTGACGATACTGCCAGCAACAATGGGAAGGAGGGAAGATTTGTTTTGGCTCAGTTTCAGAAGGTTTCAATTCATTGTGGTTGAGAAAGCACAGCAGAGCAGCTTAGTTCATGGTGGCTGAAGTATGTGACAAAGACTGTGTACACACACATGCATACATAAACATGCATACATACACACATGCAAATACATGCACACATGCATACATACACAAGCACACATTCTTTCACACACATATGCATACCACTTAAGCATGTATACACAAATACACATCAAACATACACACACATGCACACCTTTTTCCACCATGAGCAGCATAAGACCCTCATTAGAAACCAAAAATCTTCTGCAGCCATGCTCTTGGATACCTTAGTCTCAGAATCACAAACCAAAACAAACTTCTTTTCTTTATATGTTACCCAGTCTCAGGTATTCTGTTACAGCAGCAGCAACAATAACGATGACTATGATGACTACAACAAACAAATGAAGACATACACTTCCCACAAGACTAACACAGGAATATCACAAACAAGGTCGGATTCTTTGCCTAGAGCTCTGGGGACATAGTGTGCAGAGTCCTACATTTCCTTCTTCACTGATCTGTGAAGCATTAACTATATTTTTACTGCTGACCCTTATTGCCCATACTAAGTGACTTTGTTGTTTATTGGTTGTTTTTTTTTTTGTCAACTTGACACAAACTAGTGTCATCTGGGAAGGAGGAACGTCAGCTGAAGAATTGCCTCCATCAGATTGCCCTGTAGGAATATCTGTGGGGAGAGTATTCTTTATTAATGGCATATGAGAAGGGTCTAGTCCACTGTCAGTGGCAACATCCCTGGACAATAGTTCTGAATTGTGCAGGAAAGCAGGCCAAGTCCCTAAGCAGCTCTCTCTGTGGTCTCTGCTTCGATGCCTGTCTCTTGGGTTCTGTCAGTGATAGTGTGTCCTGATTAGATTTTTTTTTCAAACTTGAAACGTTCCAGGATCATCAGGGAAGAGAGAAATTCCATTGAGAAAACCCCTCCACTCCGCTGACCTATAAGCAAGCTCGTGGAGTTTTTTGATTAATGATTGATGTAGGCAAGATGAGACTACTGTGGGTAGTACACCTCTGGGTTGTATACGAAGGCTGAGTAAGCCATGAGGAACAAGCCAGTAAGCAACACTCCTCCTTCAAGGTCTCCATGTCAGTTCCTTCCTCCAGGTGCCTGCCCTGCTTGAGTTCCTGCCCTGGCTTCCCTCAGTGGACTGTGATCCAGATGTGTAAGCCCAATAACCCTTTCCTCTCCCAGGTTGCTTCGATCAGAATGTTTTATCACAGCAATAGAAAAGAAAAAAGAACCTAGAGCATCCCCATAACCGCCATGAAAGGGACCCAAGGTATCCCAAACCTTCCTTGTTAAAGATAAAACAAACAACTGGAATAAACTGTACACTTCACAGAGAACCTCTCAACCTGGAATACTTTATTTTCTTTTTCTCTAGCTTTGACAAGCTTACAGTCTTGGGAGTATAGTAGGGAATAAAAAAAGCCTTCAGGAAGCAAAAGCAAGACTTCATTTCCTTGAAAAGAGAAATGGAATCCCAAGGTGGGCAGACGGCAAAGGAGGCTTACAGCAGGCCAGCAGAGGGCAGAATGCGGTCTTGGTACTGTCCTGAGGCAGCCAAGGGAATGACATAGCAGTACTGACCTTTCTTTCCCCTGGAAAGAATGAGCTGGCCTTTGGTTCCCTTTCTGAGGTCAGAGATTGCTCTAATTGCTCTTTATGTCTCCATAAACCAACACCTCACTCTGTCCATGGTGAACAACGTAACAGTTTTTGGTTGTTTAGTGGGTGGGCTGGTAAGTGGGTGAATGACTGCGTTGGTGTAGTTTTAAAGCATATTCATTTTATACTTTTCACTATGTGTGTGGGGGAGGGGGCAGTATGTACGTGTGAGACTGCGCAGAGACACTGGATCCTCTGGAACTGGAAGGTAGTAAACCAACTAACTGGAAGCTGGCAATCAAAACTCAGGACCTGTAGCAGCAGAGCAGCAAGTTTCCTTAACGCTGAGCATCTCTCCCGCCCTGGTGCAAGCTACCATCTGTAGCTTCAGCACCACGGCCATCCCTTCTGCAAACAAACCCTCTAAGCAGGTCCCACAGATGGTAAGCCATGTTTCCATCTTCCTGGTGTCCCCAGCCTGTTCCCCAAGGCACTCACCGAAGATTTATTTGCTATTAAGTTAGTGAAGTTAGGCATTTTTAAAATTCTGCCTTTGAAAGTCAGTTCTTCTATAGTGTTTTTGTTATTGTTGTTTGTTTTATTTTGTTTGTTCCTTGGTAAGGAAGAGTAGTGTTTATTAAATACTAAGTCTGTTGAAATACCTGTACTTCAAATTTTCCTTTTGTGACCAAAATTGAAGCCTACCATTAGTTTTCAATCCAATGAAATAGTGTCAGTTTTCAGAAGACACAAGACAGCTGCTTCTAGCCTTTTCCGTTTTTATGTCTCTTTTCTCATTCAAAATGATACAAAAAAAGTTTTCAACTTAATGAATATATAATTCTCTCTAAATTATAATGTGATGGCTTGAAAGGTTCGCCTCTATTAGGTTTTCTTCTCTCCCTGTGTGAACAAGCAGATGTATTCTGCTAGTGCTAGATCCACATCAAAGCAGAAGGAACGTGGTTCTCACGGGATGCATCTTTAATTCCCAAATTATTCCCATTGCAGAGTTTCACTTTATAGTTTTTTTCTCTTTGAAAACTTTTAAGAGAACTCAAGTCCTAAAAGCAATCCACCATAGAGTGTTCTGCCTGTGATCAAGAGGAGCCAGGCAAAGGTTAACAAAAACACAAAGAAAAAAGTTTAACTCATTCCACTTTATGGAAGGCAATTTCCAAGTAGCTTATCTGTTATGAAGATAACGTCATCCACGCATTTATTTAATAGTTAATTAGAAGCATCTCTTAAAAGACTTGCCCAGCCATAATCCTGACTAATAATATCAAACTGATGAGCAAAGACATCACACCTACGTGTTCAGCTGCTGATGTGGCAAAGATCATGAAATTCTGCAAAACTCAATCTAAAGCGAGTTGTAAATCGCACAAATACCAGCTAATGGATAATGAGATCCTATTCTAATGTTGATAATGTGCAAAGTAAGTGTTTCCTGTTTCTTAAATAGGATATCTTTGACCATTTAAGCAAGTCTTTAGCACCAGGCATCCACAGACATGAGTATATTAAAAAAGCCATTTTGTGTATGCCGCTCGGAGGTAATGAGAAAGTGCTTCTCAATGGGACACGCTTAAGAGAACACATCAATGTCTTATTAATAGGTAAGAGCACGCTGAGTTAATAGTGCATTGATAACTTATTTTTATTGTCCCCTCCTCATCACGCTTATGTGATTCCATGATGTAATATTAGCAAGAAAATAAAAGGCCAACCTGGCACAATTACTGTGTCATCATTTTCTTAGTATAAAAGCATGCTTGCTTTTTAATGGCGATGTCTTTTAGCTGTGAGGATATCATTTGACCTTTTGCACAAATGTATTATGTCCAATACATCAGCCAGGTACCCCAAATTCTTCTGCTTGGTTCCTTGCTCCCATAATTATCTCACAGCAAACCCAACTATTGATCTACTGGAAACTCTTAACAGCCTGAACTATGGTCAGAATCTTTTTCTCACTGAGTTGTTGCCAGTCTTCCCACTTGCCCTTGAGCATTGTTTCCGAAGCCAAGCAGAACTTCAGCAAAGCCTTTCATCTAAGAACTGGTAACTATAGAATCGAATCTCTACCTGCCTTTAACTCAGCCCTCAGTGATGGGCCCTCTGGTTGACTAGGGGAAGGATACAAAAGCACGTGGTTAACTCTGCTTAATTGTAGAAACAAATCAAATATATTAAATCAAACATATTAACTGTAGGAATGAAATCCTTACTGCACGCACCCACACCGACAGAAGAAGTGAGAGCTACTGGGACTGAAGTTGCCTGGGGGAGGGGCCACATCTGCACTATGCAGTCTACAAGCTGATTGACAGACTAAAACCTGTGACTAGACATCCGGATTGTTACAAGTTAAGAGCCAAATTTTTTCCAGCTTTTGGCTACCCCCATCCCTTACTCTCTGTGTACCACCCAACATCCTTGTGACTATTAGATAAATCCTCTCAGACTATACGAACACACCTTTAGCTTTCACCAACCCATAGCTAAGAATGTCACCTGATGCCACCTGAGACCCAGAGCAGAGCCCTCCCAGCCTAGCAATGACCGACTCACCTGCCAGATATTTTTTTGCCAGCGTCCTTGAAGGACGTTTCAGTTTATAGCTCCCTGAGTTCTGTTGGTACAAACACTTCCCAAATCTGTTATCAGGTTGGAGTGTGGAATCTGGGGTCTATATCTGTGTTCTGGGCCAAGGTCACTCTCTTCCCTTTGAGGTGTCTTTTTTTTTTTTTTTTTTTTTTTTTTTTTTTTTTTTTTTTTTTTTGTATTGACTTCTTGCTTGACCTCAAGGGGCTCTCAGAAGAGGAAGAAGAGATAGACAGGTACAGAAGTCAGTGCACCAGAATGATTCATAACAGAAGGCAGAACAGAACGTACCAGAAAGGAAGTGCTTCTTTTTTTTTTTTTTTTAAGGTTTTTTTTTTTTTTAACATTAAAAACAAATTCTTTGTGTGAATGGAGTTTTGTGGTGAGTGTGAACATGGATGGAGCTGCAGGTGCCAGGCATTCACAGCTTGGGTATAGAGGACAACCTGGAGAAGCTGGTTCATTCCCTCCATCAGGTGGGTCCCAAGGATTGAACTCAGGTCACCAGGTTTGTCAGCAGACCTGAGCCACTGAGCCACTGAACATCTTGAAGTCTCCAAGGCAACTTCAATGTTACAGCTTCTTGTTTCAATGTCTGGGATCCACACATGATCTTCTGGGCTCCTCCAAAGGGCTGGTGTCATTTCTCCAGCTCTGCCTCTATAGCACTCTTCAGTTCAGGTTGATCCATTCCACTGCCACTGCTGTTCTTGGTGATCATCCCATGGTCCTGGCATCTCAATACACTGGAGTATTACCCACTGAGCCATCTCACTGGCTCTTCCTTGAATATTATTTAGGTAAACAACCTGATAGTCATAATTAGGAATTCAGGTGAGATGCTGTCTCTGCTCTAAATCTTCTTTCTACAAAGTCTTTCCTTGCAACATGCTTTTTATTTTTACCATGCCTTCTGTTGTGTATCATTCAGTTCAGTTCTGTCAACACAGACCATCCCACGCACCTGGGGAACCTGAGCAGTGGTGGGAAGAAAGGAAGAGGGGTGAAGGTGTTGTGGATATTAGGAACAGAAACATGAATTAAAAAAAAAAAAAAAACTAACTAAAAACTAGCACTTTCTGAGTGTTCTCGAATGGTTTATTTTTGGCTTCTTGGCTTTGTGAGTCACAGTCTTGCTATGTGTCCCTGACTGGCTGGGTCTTTTGTGGTGATCTGAATGAGCACGGTCCTCATGGGCTCATAGGTATGTGAATCCTTGGTCACCAGGAAGCAGCACTATTTGAAAGAAGAAGGAAACACGGTCCTGTTAGAAGAAACATTTGACTAGATGTGGGCTTTGATTCCAAATGCCCAAGCCAGGACCACTGTCCCTTTCTCTTCCCAATCCCTGTGGGTCTGGATGTGGGGCTCTCAGCTACTTCTCCGGAACACATCTGTCCGAGTGCCTCCTTGCTCCCTGCCATGATGCTAATGGACTAAACCTCTGAAACTGTAAGCAAGACCAAATTCAATGCTTTCTTTTCTTTCTCCCTTCCTTGGTTCTTTCCTTCCTTCCTTCCTTCCTTCCTTCCTTCCTTCCTTCCTTCCTTTCTTCCTTTCTTCATTTATTTATTTCTATTTGTTTGTTCATTTGAGAGAGGGTTTCTCTGTGAAGCCCTAACTATCCTAGAACTCGATCTATAGACCAGGCTGGCCTCGAACTAAGAGATTTGCCTGCCTCTGCTACCTAAATGTTGGGATTAAAGATTTATGTCACCACTGTCCACCTAAATGCTTTCTTTTATAAGAGTTGCTGTGGTCATGGCATCGCTTCACAGCAATAGAACACTGACCAAGACACTCTTTAGAGCCCAGTCTAGCTTGATCTTTCCCAGGTACTGGTATTTCAGGCATGAACTATCATGCTGTGCTTCGTACAATTCTACTGAGGTGCTAAGGATGGGAGCCAGGGCCTTGTACATACTAGGCAAGTGCACAACCACTGAGCCATTTCCCTGGGATATGGTAAAGGCAACATGTCTCTCTTTGCTGTGTGTTTTCCATTAGTCCAAGTGGAACTGAGATCAGAGAAACTGCATTTGGGTTCAAGGGCACTGGCCCCAGTTCTGCCCATGGAACCTTATCTAATCTCCTAGGTTGCCCCCAGCTGGATTGATCTCTGCTTCCTTCTTTATGGGAAAAACTAGATGATCGATCATCTGTTGCTCTGAGCCCCCAAACAGGAATGTCCTCTGTTTTTGCTGGAGATAAATCCATAGAAAGTTGGAAATGGAAGAGCCAGAAGGCTGCAGATGCTCACATTGGACTGCACGAAAGCCAGAGGAATGGCCAGACATTTCTCTATTGTCTAGGCTTCTGTAGAGCTGACTAGAAGAGCAGAAGAGTGAATGGCAAGAACTCATAAGGCAGGAGAAGTGTAAAGTGAACCCTGGGAAGCAGGCGATGCAAGGCTGGTGGACCCTCAGGCTGGAATAGAGGGAAAAGTGGACATTTTAGGCAGAGTTTCATTTCTAAGAATGTCAATAACTTGTATTTTTACAGACTTTTAAAGGAATATTAAAGTCCTTCTTTCTGTTGTTTTTACATGTCTTCATTTGTGTGTATGTATGTCTGTGTATGTGTCTGTGTTTCTGTGTGTGCCTGTGTGAGTTTCTGTGTGTCTGTGTATGCCTGTGTATGTGTGTCTGTATGTCTGTATGTGTCTGAATGTTTATGTCTGTATGTGGATCTGTTTATGCTTCTGTGTGTGTGTGTGTGTGTGTGTGTGTGTGTGTGTGTGTGTGTGTGTGTTTGTATGCACATATGTAGAGATCAAAGGGTAACTTTCAGGAGTTGGTTCTCTCTTCTCACCATGTGAGCCCTGGGTAAGTCCTGGTAGTGTGTGCTTTTACCAGCTGAGCCATGTCACTTCCCTTGAGTTCAAGGCTCTAACAAAGGAGATTAGGCTTCTGATAGAGATAAGAAACGCCCAGGTGAAGGAAGGGCTGGAGAGATGACTCAGTTGGTAAAGTGCCTGCCATGCAGCCACAAAGACCATAAAGCACAAAGTTCAGTCCAACACACCGACACTGAAAACAAAGAAACCCAGGCATGACAGCCTGCGTTTCTGATCCAAATGCTGAGGAGGCAGAAACAGGATTCCTGGGATTTGCCGGCCAGCCAGCCTAGCCTAATCTGGATCCCAGTGTGAAACTGTCTCAGTGAACACAGTGACCTGCACAAGATACCCTCCCCACAACTCAGCGTTGGTAGGAGAAGGGTAATGAGCGTGTGCCATTCATTCCCTAGGGGGCTGTAGACACCTATGGCTGCTGGTGGGGTGTAGGACCCTGAAAGACAACATGGTTCCTGGTTGAACTAAGGCTAGAAACCCCTAAAGAGGTGGCAGGCGTTTTGCCTGATTCCTAAACACTAGGCTCCTGACACAAGGCAGCCCTCCATAGATTTGTGGCCATCAGTCACGTGAGGGCAATGCCCCCAAGCCCCTCCGAAGGTAGAGGATGTGACCACAGGTAGGCTCAAGACAGGTCTCCATCTTAATGAGGTACCTAAAGGTCTGGAGGGCTTAACCAATTAAAATGTCCTTCTCAGACACTCCTCCATGCAAAAGGTATTTAACTTCAGCCCCACACAGAGGAGTGGGGGATGGTCTTACTCATCCATTTTCTGCCTTGACAATAAATGCCTTAACACCAAGGGCTGCATCTTTTCATTGGGATCCTCCCTGGGGAGCCACGAAGGCCTTTGTCTATAGAGCTGTCTTAGTTTCCTGCAGAAGGCCCCCTGCTCCCAGGCTCTGAACCACCAAACTCAAGCTAAGTCAGTGTGAGGACTAGCCAAGGACTCTATCTTCTGAGGGACCAGCCGGAGCTCCCCTTTCCCCTTCAGCCCAGGCCAGATACAGCCCTGGAGTCCCCACTCCATTCTCAGCTCTTCCATGGCTCCCAGCAGCCCCTGAGTGCCTGTCAGGGACCAGGTTGAGAAAACCCCGGCATCTTACACCCAGGGCATCCCGCAGCCCAGGTGTTTTCACAGTATGTAGCTAAAAGCCACATAGTTCTTTGTCAAGAGCACTTCCCCCTCTCTCTCTGCAAGGCCACTCCTGGGAACCAGCAAGACCTAAACAGACATCAAGGACTGAGGAAATTTCTCACATTCCAGAGCTGCCCACAGCTGTCACCTTGAACTGTCAGGAGGATCCAGACCCCAAGATAGGCTCTTAGATAAGCTGCCCTATGTCCCAGGGCAGTGGTGCCAAGGACCCTAGATGAATCACTAAATGTATTAGACTTGCAAATAACTCTTCCCAATTATTTCTCTCACTGTATACCTTTGATCACCCCTCTCCAAATTGTATATAACCTGAGTATCTCCCCTTAGTAAAAGAGACTATGACACACATGCATGGTCTCAGTCTCTTTCTTTATTCCCATTTCTCTCTAGGTTTGTGATCCCCTTCAAGGACCATGAAATAAAGTGTCCCGCGGGCCGGGGCAAGTGCCCAAGAGTCTGAGAAACAGATGGCCCCAGCCTCATCGAAGGCCCGGGGACCCCTGAGCCACTCCGGCTGTCCCCAGGACCTCAGACTATACCTCCCCACCCTGGAGCAGTGTCCCTTGGCTGCCTGGTGACATCGTGGGATAAGCACAGTCAAAACTCCCAAGTCCTGCCTCCCCAGAGGCTGCGCCCTGTGGTGTAGAACCCCATTAACCCTACAGCAGGGTGAGCTCACTCTTCAGTGGTGTAGCCACTGATAAACTGCCCATAAGCTGGTAAGAAATCTACCATGCACACTCATACAAGCAACCCTGATTAGACTAAAATACGTTTAAAAAGACATGAAAGTAGCAGGAAGACTGGCAAAGAGGAAGATCAGAAAACGCAAGGGCAATAAGAGGATAATGGGTGAGAAATTAATTATACATGTATGAAATTGTCAAATACTACATTTTAAAACATCAACAGAGCCTGTGGCCGCATTCCACTCCATCTGCTTGAGACTCACAAGGAATTTAAAACAAATAGAAGGTAAGAAAATACCTCTTGTGGGAGAGGATGTGGCTCGGTGGGTAATGTGCCTGCCTGGGGTGTGTCCAGTCCAATCCCAGCACCACTGAAATCGGGTAACATTCGGCAGGTAGAGGCAGGATTGAGAGTTCAAAGTCACTGGGCTAGGGCATACAACTTGGGCCTAAACCTTGGGCTGAGGAGATGGCTCAGTAGGTAAAGGGCTTACGAACATGAATTTGCATCCCAAGTAGAACCCGAGGGCTTACGAACATGAATTTGCATCCCAAGTAGAACCCGTAGAACAGCAATGTGCACGGTAATCGTGCAGGGTGAGGTGGGGCAGAGACAGTGGGGTTCCCAGGAACTAGGGTAGGGAACAGTGGGGATACACCCAGCTAGCCTGGTGTATACAGCTGAAAACAAAAAGCCTGTCTTACACAAGGTGCAAGGCAAGAGCCAACATCTGAGGATGTCCTCTGGTCGCCTCACATACTCTGTGGTACGTGCATATGTGTGTGTGTGGGGGTGACTTTTTAAAGTTCCAGACCTGCAGGAGGGAATGGGGGTTACAGTCCCTTCAGCCCCTATACGACCAAAATCTACACCCAAATCCTGACCTAATGCCATTTTTTTTTTAGCCCAATGTATTATGAAACAATAATCTATGCCTTGGATGTGTGTACAGACAGAAAACGACACCTGGAGAGCCTGGTCACATGGCACCCAAGCATGTGGAGAAGTTCAGGTCAGCAGCAGAGGCCACCAGAGCAGAGTCACCAACACCCATCACCTCCTTTTCCAAGTGACAGAACACTTCTGCTTTGTCCCCTTCTCATCCTTAATATAGTGTAAGCGAGGAATTGACTCCCCAGCCAAGCCATCCTCCTTTAACTCAGATCTGTTTCTTTGCTTTCTAAAATGGTTCAGCTACAACAGAGAAAAGTTCGGTATAAACATATACATACGATTTATGATTTCATATCTGGCGCTTGAGGGCTCTGGGTGACCGTCAGTCAAGCTCTACCTGTATCATGCTATGAGTGAAACTGATAACTCATCGGCAATGTGAGAATCCACGTCGTATAGTTAGCTGATAATTGTTGTCCTTGGAGGCCAGCTGGAGCTGGAGGCAATTGTAAGCTGCTGGACTTGAGTGTTGGGAACCGAACCCAGGTCCTCTGGAAGAGCTGCAAGAGTCGTTAGCCACCTCTGTCGCTTTTTAACGAATGAGCTAGGAATCAAAACTGGGTCCTCACACATGCACGATAATCATTTATCGTGGGGCTGAGCTGGCCCCTAAAATATCATTTAAAAATCTTCCCAAGATCAGTTTTTGCAACACACAAAACAGTATGTCCATGGTGATTTTCCAAGGACATGGTCTCCATTCCCCTTCTTGGCCACTGGGGTTTGTGTGTGAGTCAAACTGTACCAATCACAACACCACATTCTTTTCCACAAGCACACTCAACCAAAGCCAGGACAACCAAATCTTTCAAACAGGAACTGGGAAGAAGAACAAGGTCCTATTTGTGGCAGAGCTGTTGGAACCTCAGTGCACTCTCACCAGTCCCATCACAAGCCTGCCTCGGAAATGGAGCTGGATTGACAGAGAGGGGCACAGTGGGAGAGCCAAGGGCAGGACCCAAGAGGGCCTGATGCCATGGCTATTTCTGCTACCTGTCATCACCTGTGGATCCCAGCCTTCCCAAAGTTCAGATCTGCAATCGATAAAGTGTCCTCCTCCTTACGCAAACTTGTAAAGCCTTCACCTGTGGTCCAAAGGCTTCTGACTTTTACAAGCAAGAGTCCACATTTAACCGCGTTGTTCCTCATTCTCTTCTCCCTTATCTGGCTTCCGCCAAAACACGGGTGACTAACCAGCATCGATGGCACTTTTCTTAAAGTCAGCTCCAATTTCTCTCTCATTTCTCATGGCTCTGCCAGGCAGCAATGGCTAAACGAATAGATTAAGTCCAAAAAGTCCCTGTCAAATCTCAGGGCCAGCTGTCCCTCTCTGGGAGATAAAAGTTTCCTATAACACCTGGGGAATGTGGCCTGTGCAATGGAGCCTACAGAGCTGTGTTCCTTTCTCTTGTGGGCTGCATGTGGGATGGCATGGGTCACAGTTTATAAACATCACCAGTCATGGGATTTGAAGAGGTTTAGTTCATGAAAGCATTCCTGCTGCCTGGACCTCCAGTCTTTTAGTGTGCCATATTAGAAATACCAGAAAAAGAAAGTACTTGTTTTTAAGGCAGAAGCCAGCCATGGTAGAAGACCTTGTAATACCAGCACTTGGGAGTCAGAGACAGGAAGATGGTGACTTTGAGGCCAGCCTGGGTTATGTAGCAAGACCCATTTTTAAACAATCAGGCAGCTAGCTAGCTAGTTCTGCACTTTATATGATCTGTACATACTTGAAATATAGATTTGGTGAAGGATATAGAAGTATGGTTTCTTTGAAATAACTCATCTTCCCAGATTATGTGTCCTAGGTGTGTGTAGCTATTGGAAATATGTAACAAATTTAGTCACATAAAACATCTACTAAGCAATAACTAGTGAGCAAAATATCGCCCCTTCTCAGTCTTGTTCCTCTGCCCATATGGGATCTGGAAGTCCTACTCCCTCAGAGTACTGTGTGCACAAATGTGTGAGTGGGCAGGTCACTGGAAGAGCCTCAAGATGGCCTGTGGGAAGTGTCATCAGAGTGGGGACAGAGGCTTGCGGATTTTATAGCATTAGTGTTCAATTTAGGTCTTAAGGGAAGACGAGTATTGTTTCCTTCCCTGGGGGAGACGACAAAGCAAATTTCTATCCCTTCTTTATAGGGCGCCAATGACAGACCAAAGTCCTGCCTGGAAAACTAGTGAGCTTAGTAGGCTTACTTACAGAGCATGAACAGGGGTTATTTACAAACTGTGGGGGACCCTACACAGTCCACACCACTGGTAAGTCTCAGCCCCGTAGCTGGAGTCCCCACTTCTGCTAACCTTCCTCAATCCATGAACCCCAGAACTTCCTGATGCCACAAGGCCATATAGAAATAGGGCAAGATTATATGCAAATGTCTGGCAGCAGGTGCAATAGGGAACTTGTGAGTAAAGGTTAACGTCCCTGTCCACCCACTTCTTCTTTGAGGGACTGTCTAGTAGGCACTGCTATTATGATGAAGATGATGGCTACTGTGCTCCTAGAATGATATTCTACAACAGCAGTTATAAACAGAAACATGGAAAGTCCAAGGCCTACCCCTTCAATTCGCAGTTCCCCTAAACCCCTCAGCAAAGCACATGCCTTTCAGAGCCCTCCTTGCTGTCTCCACCAGATGGCCAGGCACCATCTTCACCTCACCTCTCTTCCTGTACACAGATCACGCCATCGCTTCCCATTATCATGGCTTGGCTCTGCTTCACTATTGACCATCACAAGGACCTTCATGTAAGTTCCACAAAAGTTGTACTAAAACAATCCTTCAGATAAGGCTGGTGCTCAGTGGGGTGGCCTACCCTGCCTGGGACACCACACACACACACACACACACACACACACACACACATCATACACATACACACAATAGGTGAAAGGTAAGACACGGTATGACCCACCACAAAAAAGATCAAAGACTGTAGAACTCCTCCTAGGAGCCTAGGAGAGCACAGTGCCTCCTCTTCCAAGCAAAGCCATTAGCTCCCTCGGGATGGTCCCCTAGATCTCCACAATTAATGCGTTATCATCTCCTGTGTTCTGCTTCCACCTTCCAGGATACTGTGGAATAAGTCTCATGCCTGTTTAGATGGCCAGTGGTTAGTTGGATCTTTAAAACAGGTTTTGCCAATTTAGAATTTGAGAATTCTAAGGAAAATTCCTGTAATCTATAGCTCTCCTGACAGCAAGCCCTGCCTGTTTCATATCTGATACATCTCCACATGAGTTCATGTCCCTGGTATACACACACACACACACACACACACACACACACACACACACACACACACAGTATTAGCCTTTGGCCCTGGCAATCCAACTTTAGACAGTAAAATTTAGTGTTCTGTTAAAATTCAAGATTCAACACCTATTTCTCCTCAGTCCACACTCCACATTCCTATTTGAACGTGACTTTAAAAGCAAGTCATTGGGGTGGAACCCCATGCTTTGCAGGGCCCACAGGGAGGCAATATTATCAGAACAGACACAAAAAATTTACGATCACCTTGAACCTTGGATTAAAGAATTTTCAACCCCTTCCCCATACTTACAAAAGCAGATTGACTTGGTTTCCGCAGGCACAGAGAGCCTCAGAAGATGAGTGGAAGGGAAGTGTGTGTGTGAATATCTTACTGTAACAGAAGGATTTATTTATTTATTTATTTATTTATTTATTTATTTATTTATTTATTTGCCTGTGAAATGTGGAGTGGCTAAATCCTATGCAAAATGTGACTATTTTAACTTGAAATAGCTTACTACTAAGTGTATTCATGAATTGTCTATGGGCAAAGTTTTAAATAATGTGAAATATATAACATTTAAAATCCTTCAAGAATCTCAACACTTTAAAGCTAGTTGTCCATACCAGTTGAAAACCACGATTGTATTCACAGGCCAGTGTCACTTTTCCTGAATGTTGGCTACATTTTTTTGTTGCTATGACAAAATATCTGTTGAGAAGCAACATGCAGGGTGAATGATTTTTTTTTTCCCCATGTGAACTTTGAAGGGATACTGGTCCTCATGGTAGGAAAAGCATGGCAAGTGGGGCATGAGGTGGCAGGTCACACTGCATCTACTGTCAGGAGCAGAAAGGGAACAGGAAATTGGATAAAACTGTAGACCATCGCCTGTAGCCGCCCGTGGCCACACGAAATGGATTCCTGAGTGGGAGGCTGGAGCTGTAAGGGAGGAAATGGCAAGAGAAGAAATGAGACCAAGAAGGATTCTGATCAAGGCCCAATGTTTACTAAGAGTCTGTGCTTATAAAGGGGGGAAACCCATCTCCTGCCAGACAGGCTTTGTTGCCAAGTTGTTAGCACTTAGTCTGCTAGAGCTGTTAGCATTAGGTCGCCAATTCCACAGGTTGTCAGCTATCTCAGGACTATCTCAGGAAGACAGGTTCAGCCTCTCAGCAGGTAGCAGTGTCTCAAGTGACAGAACAATAGGCGGAAGACTCCACCCTAGGTGGTCTCATTCACAGTGGCAGAATTGGTCTGAGTCAGCCTGCTCAAGGCTTGGGAGGCTACACCCAATTCCCACCAACAGTGCTTCATCTCCTAAAGTTTGCATACCTTCCAAACCAGTCCCACCGGGTGGGGACCAGGTGTTTAAATACATGAACCTAGGGAAGGGTGTGCTGGCTACTTTTATGTCAGCTCGACATAAGCTAGAGTCATTGGAGAGGAGGGAACCTCAACCTCATAAGATCAGGCTGTAGGAAAGCCTGTGGGACCATTTTCTTAATTAGTGATTGCCATTGGAGGACCCAACCCACTGTGGGAGGGACCACCCTAGGCTGGTATCCCAGGGTTCTATCAGAAAACAGGCTGAGCAAACCACGAGGAGCAAGCTAGTAAGCAGCACCCCACCCTAGCCTCTGCATCAGCTCCAGCCTCCAGGTTCCTGCCCTGTTTAAGTTCTCGTCCCAACTTCCTTCAATAATGGAAAGTAACGTGGAAGCATAAGCCAAATGAACCCTTTCCTCCTCAACTTGCTTTTGGTTGTGGTGTGTCATCACACAGTAGTCACACTGAGAGGGGGACATTTCATATTTAAGCCACAACTAGTATTGAGAAATAATCTCTGTCAAATATCCTCTTGTGAGTCAAAACAGAAAGAAATGGCCCCACAATTGTACAAGCATAGGCAGATATCACAGTCAGAGG
Organism: Mus pahari; assembly: GCF_900095145.1. Taxonomy (NCBI): domain Eukaryota; kingdom Metazoa; phylum Chordata; class Mammalia; order Rodentia; family Muridae; genus Mus; species Mus pahari. The sequence continues at coordinate 16,868,032 of NC_034604.1, read as the reverse complement.
TAGCCAGAATTCTGTTATAAGATACTTGGATAACACATGCCATTCTCTCTTCTGAGTTGCTTGGTGCTTGCAGAAATTATGATCAGTTGCTTCTTTAGATTGCCAAGACCACTGCCTACACTTACCAGGGTCAAAACATCCCATTGAAAAGACCTGGTTGATGCTCTGCAATTCTTGAATTCTCCCTACCAGGGAAGCAGTCAGACACCCATCACCTAGGTATGTGCTGTGAATAATCACAGGGACCATGGGGAAAATAGGCAGAGGAAAGTGTTCCACTGCGGCAAGCAGTACTGGGTGACAAGCTGAGATAGCTCCACCTTCCCCTCATTTTCATGACAATCAGTGTGGAATAGGAGATTTCATATAATAGAGCTGTGCACAAATCATCAGGAACAACTACAAAGCAGAAATGCACAGACTACTAAAAATCTAACGGTCCAACAGATACTGAAAATGTGGACCCCATTGTAGCCATGTGACATGCATGGATGCCATCTTACGAATGTGTATATTTCATTCCTGTGTCCTGTGTGTGGCTGCTGGAAGAAATAATTTGATTGCCCCTCAAAAGTTAGATGACCCAGCAATTCTGGTCCTAGATATTTACCCAAAACACTGTGAATAAGGATACACACACACACACACACACACACACACACACACACACACACACACTGCTGGGCTTGGTGCATATTTGTAACCCAGTA
>NC_034604.1:16861886-16863277 GCF_900095145.1 Mus pahari | reverse complement strand
GTTCTTGGATTCGATTATTGAGTATTTTTGCATCGATATTCATAAGGGAAATTGGTCTGAAGTTCTCTTTCTTTGTTGGATCTTTGTGTGGTTTAGGTGTCAGAGTAATTGTGGCTTCATAGAATGAATTGGGTAGAGTACCTTCTGTTTCTATTTTGTGGAATACTTTGCATTTTCAGCAATTTTAAGGCCAGTGTGTGTGTGCCTGTGTGTGTGTGTGTGTGTGTGTGTGTGTCTGTACACATGTGTGTGTGCTTGTGTGTGTGCATGTGTGTGTGACCCAAAGGCAAACAGACTAAAAAGTATCTCCCAGACACTATAAATGTGTAAATTTGATAACTTAGAGAAAATACACCCATTCTTTGAAAACCTCGTGAAATAGATCATCTGGCTCCCTAACTTGAGAAAGTTAAATGTACAAGAGTAAGCCATCCTATGTGCTTTCACTGGAAATCCTTCTGTTTTTAAAGCTCTGTGAGAAACGAGAGGTACAGGGGCACTGCGACAAGAGAGATGAGGTCCAAAGACAAAAACCTTTGGGCCATACAGACCAATGCAGTAAAAGATTTTGACAAGAATCTATATCCATTTGAGATTTTTAAAAATCGTTCAGGGGCTCCAGAGATGGAATCGCTCTTCCAGAGGACCACTGTTCAGTTCCCTGCACCAACATCAGGTACCTCACAACTGCCTGTAACTTAAGCTCTGGGGGATCCAATGCCCTCTTCTGGCTGCGCAGGCATCTGCATTCACACAGCGCACCTAGGCATGTACACATACACATAAATTTAAGAAAAAAAATCAATGAAGATAAATGTGGAGAGGACCTTTCTCAACTTATTGAAGAGAAGTTACAGAAATGGATGACATCATAGCAAATGATGAGAGACTAAAGGTCTTGCTAAGACAAGAGCAAGCCAACAGTGTCCCCTTCCATCGCTGTATTAGGAAACACAGAGGGGTTCCAGTCAGTCCAATCAGGGAGGAAAAGTAAGCCAAAGTTCCACAGACAGGAAAGAACAATGTAGCAGCCTTATTGCAGATGGCATGATTGTATAGCGAGGTCACTGCATACAGGCTCAACATACAGAAGTCAGTGGTCTCTCTATGCACCAGTTGTTAGCATTCCTTCTAGGCTCTGCCCCACAATTACCTGGCAACCCCCAGGTAATGCCTGACTTATTACAAAAGGGGCCAATCGCCCCCTCCTTGGTCTCTTACCCTCTACTCTCTTCCCTCTCTGTCCCTTCTCTCCTGGTCACTTCCCCCACTTGCCCCCTCTCTCTCCACATGTTCAGAGCTGGCTTCTTCTTCTTCTTCTTCTTCTTCTTCTTCTTCTTCTTCTTCTTCTTCTTCTTCTTCTTCTTCTTCTTCTTCTTCTTCTTCTTCTT
>NC_034604.1:16857879-16861816 GCF_900095145.1 Mus pahari | reverse complement strand
CTCTCTCTCTCTCTCTCTCTCTCTCTCTCTCTCTCTCTCTCCTTCCCAAATCCCCTTCCCAAGCCCTAAATAAACTCTATTTTATATTATACCCACTGTTTGTGTTGGTACTTCAAGGGGCAGGGGTGCCTCAGTGTGGACCAGCAGAGGCAGCCCCTCCCCCACACCATACCGCATTCTATCAAACATATCCCTGGCTTCCTGGCTTCCTTTTTTTTTTAAATAAAACACAACACCAGTTGTGAACACATGAAAATTTAAAATCTCATAATTTATAATCGCCCCACCAAAAAGAAGCCCAGAGTGTGAATCTAATAAGATATGTTCAGACCCTCTATGCCAGGGTAGAGTGAGAATGAAAGAAGTATTTAAAAAACAAACAAAAACTCTAAGAACAGAAAGGCGTGCTGTGACCATAGATTAAAAGACAAAAGGGGAAAACTGTCATTTTCCCCAGCAACTATAATATTTCACACAATTATTGTCAAAGTCCAAGCAAGATTTTTTTTTTCAGTTACAGACTACATTACTCTGAAATGCATCTGGAAAGGAGAATGAACTATAGTAATCCAAACTGTTTTTAAAATCTAAAATGAGAAAAATTCAAGTACCCTATTTTAAAATCCACTGTATCAGCCACCATGGAAATACTGTAGCCAAGACTTTATGATATTGACAAGTTATTCAGTAGACATTGCTGTGCAGTAAGCAAGATTGTGAATCTTGTGTTGCATAGAACCAGACACATACATGAGCAAAGCAGAGCAGAGAATTCAGATGCAAATGAACTTTCAAAGCCTTGTGCAAGGGAGGCTGGACTAGAGGAGGCAGATTTGAACCGACACACACAGGCATTTGCAAGTGAGGCTGGCTTTCATGAGCTGGTGCTGGAAACCTGGTGCTGTGAAAAAAAATGTTCCCAAACCTGACTCCTTAAAACCAACAGACAACAAGCCATTGCTTAGACACAGAACATTAAAACGCTAAATGATTGTTTTAAAAATAGAAACTATTCACAGCTTAGAGACAGACAGAGATCTTAAAATCTCCAATCCAAAGCATGACCTATTCAGTGGTGGGGAGGGCCGGGATGGGAGGTTCATGGGGCTTCATCTAAACTTTTGTTTTTAAAAACCTGTCTGGGGTTTTTGTTGTTTGTTTGTTTGTTTGTTTGTTCGTTGAGACAAAGTCTCACTACATATTCCCATCTAGTCCAGAATTCGCTGTGTAAAGCAGATTGCCCTGCCTTTGCTTATAGAGTGCTGGAATTTAAGCTATGCCCCACCACACTCAACATAAATCTCTAAAGCAAATGAAGGAAGGGCTGAGAAGTGGAGAAGGAACACATTTGTAGAGCACTGCCTGCCATTTGTGACCCCAGTGGGGTGCGGGGGGGGGGGAGCTATCTCCTTTCCAAAGCAATACCCGACTAGAGCACAGTATCTAGACTCTGTGAAGACCTTCTGCAACAACAATACAACGGGAACATGAGCAGGACATTGAGAGATTTCATGTGCAGGTGGCAAGAAGGACAACATGAACAGAAAGGAACCACGTATCATCGTGACAGCGAGCATCTCACTTATATCAGCGATGCTGACAATTAGAACGGAACAAGCTGCTAGGCAGTGGCCCCGGGGCTGTTGAGACTAGAAGGGAGGGAAGGGTGAAGAGGTGGCTCGAAAAGGGTGTTAGAGTGTTGAAACCGTTTTGCAGATGATGGGCATACCCCAACCATGCCTTTCTCAGAGTCCGGGGTTTATGAAACACCAGAGGTGAACAAAGTGGAAGGGGTGGGCTTCCAGTGACCGTGAGCTTGTAATGTGGCTTTGATTGTCACAAGAGGCCCCTCTGATTCGAGCGATTAATAGTGGGGATGGCCATGTGTACCTGGGAAATAAGTGAGAATTCTCTCCATTGTCCACTTTATTGTGCTATAAATCTAAAACTACTGTATAAAATGAAGTCTGTAAACAAGGCATGGTGAGACATGCCTATAATTCCAGCATTGAGGAGGCTAAGGCAGGAAGATTGAAGATTGCAAGTTTGAGACCATCTCAGACTGCATAATGAGACCATCAATAACAATAATAATAATAATAATAATAATAATAATAATAATAATAATAATAAACAAAAGTACATTAAAAAGTCAATAACCAAACATGAGCAAGGACGCAGAGAAACTCATTTATTTTTGTACTGCAGGTGGTAATGCAAACTGAACCAAACTTACTGATACTTTTGAGATCAGCGGTGATATTTTGTGCTGTTGTGATGTTGCAAAATGAAATCTTTCAAGATTTTTAAGTACTGCCTAAATTTTCTAAATTTCTAAATGAGCGATGCCGCATGTCACAAGTCATACAAAGTTGAAACCCATTTAAAATACATATGGAGCCAGGCAGAGTGGCATACATCTTTAACCCCAGTACTTAGGATTCAAGAGGAAGACCGTGGTGAAATCGAGGCCAGCCTTGTCTACATAGTGAGTCCCAGGAGAGCCAGAGCTACATAATGAGACCCTGTCTGAGAAAGCGAAAGGAAGGAAGAAAAGAAAGAAGGCAGGCAGCGTGCAGGCAGGCGAAGAAGAAAGGAGAAGAGAGGAGGGGAGGGGAAGGGAGCAAAGGACAGGAGAAGCGAGAAGAGGGGAGAGGAGATGCATGTGAAGTTGACAGACAGAGTATAGACAGAGCCCTGTCTGTACTACGTTTCTACAAGGCTAGTCCTTCAGGTCCTTCTACAAGACAGCATACCCCAGTGGGCTGCTTGTAGAAACACAGGGGAGAAATCAGCTGTCTTCTATTAAACTAGACCTCAGAGATTTGCAAAAACAAATGTAAACTGGTAACCAAATTTTGACAAATGTGTTATCGTTCACTAAAAAACATTATCTTAACTTATAATGGACTCATTTTTTGTAGTGCTGAGGCTTGAACTAGGGGTCTCACATGTATATTGGACAAGCACACCCCAGAAGAACTTATTCTTTTTGTTTTTTTCTGTATTTTGAGATAGGTTCTCACTATGTAGACCAGTCTGGCCTCGAACTCAGAGATCTGCCTGCCTGTGCCTCTCAATTTGCTGATATTAAAGGTGTACACCACCACACCTGGCCCTAGAACAACCTCCTCCTCCTCTTCCTCCTCCTCCTCCTCCTCCTCATCATCATCATCATCCTTCTTCTCCTTCAATGTGTGTGTGTGTGTGTGTGTGTGTGGTCTGTTTCATGAGTACCTCCATGTGTGTAGGTACTCCTGAAATCCAGAAGAGGCATCAGATCTCCTAGAGTTGAAGTTATAGGATCTACACCTCCAAAGGTGGGGACTGGGGACCCAACTCAAGTCTTCTGGCCGAACAAGTGATCAACCACTGAACCATCTCTCTCTCCAGCCTCTGTCTTTCTTAATAATTAGCAAAAGCATAGTTTAAAATGGTCTCACTCTGAGTTCCTCTAAATGCCAATATTGACCGGTGGAGCACTTGTAAACGAAAGTTCTTTGGGGTTCTTGGTAATGCTTAAAAATGTCAAAGCTCCTAAGATTCCTCTGGCCCACATGCTGAGTTAAAACTTTTCCTGATGTCTGCAGTTTTACATTAAGGTAGGCTCACGTGCCCCAAAGACCACAGGAGAAAGTAAGAAAGGAGACGTTTGGTAGACCATGTGAGTGTGTCCCGGAAGGGCATTCCACTCCCCTCCCCTACCTTGGGACAGGACAGCACTGAAACAGCTGCGATTCTAGCCCGGGCTCCCTCCCACAGTGTATTTTCTGTGGTGATTCTGGGTAATTGATGTGAGGTCTAATATTTTGTCCCTAAATGGAAGAAACAATAATTTGGAAAGCCGTCTCTCTTTTTCTCCCTTTCCCTGACAGTTTTATTCACATAGTATGGAGAATCCTGAACTGTGGAGAGAAGCAGGGGAGGAAGAGATATC
>NC_034604.1:16852681-16853936 GCF_900095145.1 Mus pahari | reverse complement strand
CGTTCTGACATTCGACCTCAGAGCAGGCATTTTGGACAGCCGAGGTGGGGACTGGGTCGGGGACGGCTGATGTAGAATTGAGGTGAGATATGTCTGCAGAGGGAAGGAGAGAGCACGGTGGAGATCAGGTTTTGCATTAATTGCTGTTGGACGCAGATACTACTTAAGAGCTAAGGCCTGTGGAAAGGTATGTAATCTTGATTTGTGGTCCAGCAACACTTATGGGCGGTCAAATAAGGATCAAGCAAAGGTGGAGAGATTTTAGCTGAGGACTTGGCTTCGCTCTCCAGAACCTATGGCTTGTTTGTTTTTTAAAGCCATCTGAGGTGGTATATGTTTACAGTATGAAAAGGTAGAGACAGGTAGATAACGGTTGAGAGGCCAGCCTGCCTCGCATCCTCTCAAAGGGGGCTAGAGAGATGATGGCTCAGCACTAAAGAACATTGGCTGTTCTTCCAGAGGACCTGGGTTCAATTCGAAGCACCCACAGGGTGGCTCACAACTGTCTATGACTCCAGTTCCAGGGGATCTGACACCCTCACACAGACACACACACACACACACACACACACACACACACACACACACGCAGTGAAAACCAATGTACATTTAAAAAATAAAAATAAATAAATCCAGGGAAAGGGGATAACATTTGAAATGTAAATTAAAAAAAAAGACCAATAAAAAATTTCCAAAATTAATTACTTAATTAAAGAATGAGCCGATGGTGCCTAGGGCAAGCAGAGTTGTCCAATGGCTTACACACACACACACACACACACACACACACACACACACAGACAAGAAAGTTGAAGTGACAAGCACCCTGCTTATCTGGCAGAAGGAGCTCTGAAGGCACCCCCGTCAGCCTCCTGCCCAGGACCATGTGCTTCCTGGGTTAGGAAGTAAGATACCAGAGGGTTTCAGTCTAAAGATTTTCACTATTATTCCGTAATGTAGTAAATAAATGATTGACTCTAGAATTTTTGATATATCAAATTAAATTGTTTCATGTTTCTAATTATCCACATAAAAAAAATTTCACTCTTGCGCATTTCCGACCACAACCTATAGCATGGCTAAAAACAAAAGCCAAAAGAATACAGCAAACAGACAACCGCTACAAGAAACAAACTCACATAAAACTGTTATTTCGGTACCTTCAACAGTCAGTAAGATGTAGATGTCATCTCCTTTTATGAACTCTCTGCTCTTCAGCCTCTCTCGGGTTATGAAGACAGTAGTTCCATAGCCT
>NC_034604.1:16841757-16852670 GCF_900095145.1 Mus pahari | reverse complement strand
ACCAATTTGATTTTTACCAAAATAATGATTTATTACGCATCCAGCTATTTACAAAGATGATCTGGTTGGGAATGTCACATAGCTTGGGTAAAATATTCTTCTATGATGGAAGGTCTCTTCTTTTCACCTGATGGCGTGAGTTAATATTCAAAACGCATGTTGCTGAAAGGAGAAAGGACAATTGATGACATAATTCCTAAATATAAAAGATGGGTCACAATGCAACAGTCTGGTTTTCAAATGAAGTCCCCCAAACGGATTCCTGACATCCCTCCCAGCTGACATGCAGCACCTGCTCTGTCCTAAGGAAGATATCCTGGCCCTTGTGACTTGAGATTATCACATGTTCAGAACGATGAGCATCCCAATTCAAGATCTACACTGGATCTGCAAGATCCATTCTCGCTGAACACACTGAAGAAATGCAAAGATGAAGGAAAATGTAGTGGACTTCTCACACCTGACAATATATTTACGAACTTGGAGTGCCATTGGGACATCATGGTGGTGTGTTCATCCACTCAGTATCCTTGCCATGTCCCCTGTGATATCATGGTGGCATATGTGTCCACTCAGAGTCCCTGCCTTGTCCCTGGCATGATGGTAGTGTTCCCCTCTATCGACTTAGGCACATCTCTTTGTTTTTCTCATGCTTCTTTCATTACTTTGACATGTACTGAGCCCTTACAACCTCTCCCACACTGCCCAATTTCTAGGGAAGGGTTCTTGACAGTCATGTACACCCACATTGCTGGTTCTCCCACCTCACCACTCTCTGCTGTTCCTGCTCTGGTGTCTGGTGCATCCTTCCCGACTATGGGGACCTGGTCCATGGACACAGGTTCAGACAGGCAGTGCAGCAGGTTCCCACACTGATTGCTCTATCACTGTTATTTACTCAAAAAATAAGCTGAGAAAAAAAAAGTTTTCAAACGAAAAGCAACTTGTATACATTTCATTTACTTCTTCGTTGTTGTTTTTGGTTTTTTGAGATGGGATCTCTGTATAGCCCTGGCACTGCCATATAATTGCCTTGTATTACCTATGTAACTGCTATGTGGTGCCTTCCAAGTGCTGAGATTAAAGGTGTGCAACACCGTGCCCAGCTTATATACTTTTAAAATATGTGATGTGGGGCTGGAGAGATGGCTCAGCAGTTAAGAGCACTGGCTGCTCTTCCAGAGGACCCAAGTTCAGTACCTAGTACTCATGTGACAGCTCACATTTGTAACTCCAGGGTTTCTGACACTCACACAGACATACATTCTGGCAAAACACCAATGTACATGAACTAAAAATAAATTTTATATATAAAAAGTTCGATGGAATCTATAGCTAGGTGATGGCATTAGAAATCTTCCTGAGATTGAATTAATGCTAAAAGAGAATAGGACCATTGCTTCTCAGCATTGCTGTCCATCTTACAGCTGATTTTACAAAAATAAAAGTCTTAAGTGAAACATGGAGTCGTAGTGTCTAGATACCAGACAGTCCACTTAAATGCTTAAAGCATGGTAGTAGCTCTTCTTAAGCAACAACGCTCTTGCTTTAGCTCACTGAAATGTTTTTATGTTAGCTCTTTTTCCACGCATCTCACTAGCCGTCTTCCAGGTACTTTGGTTCTCGCTGGCATGTCCCCGTGACACCCTTTGTTTGAGCTTTTGTGTAAGACTGCACATTGGCCTGTGCTCTGTAGCTCTGGGGTCACTTGCAAATCCCAGGCATGTTCAACCCTGCCACTCTACATGAAAACTTTCATTCAAGAAATGTCCTCCCTCAAAGACTGCTGTCTAGGCAGTTTTGTGCAGCTCCTCAGGGTCTACCCTCCTGCACTGGCCAGTCACACACTGAGTACAAAGGTCTGCCCCTTCCTTCAAGGGAAAATGTGGGTGGGGATCTGTCCTGGCTCCCATGCTCTTTGGGGGACAGCAGGAACCCAGATGCACCTGCACCAAAGCCCAGACTCACCTATTTCCAGTCCAACTGCCCTGTTCCCAAATATGCACCTCTGAACCTATTGTCTAGGACCCATGTTGTCATTTAGAATTTCATCTGAGGCAAAAACTTTAAACCTTTCACATGAAAAAAAAAAAATCATCTTGGTGATGGTTACTCCAGAAGCCAGAAATCACTGGAACCTTTTTTGAAGGGAGGTACTTTCCCAAACAAACTTCTGTCCACCTCCCGAGCCCAGCCACCCCAAGACCCTCAGAATGAAGACATTTATAAGCCATGGCCCCTTCGCTAGGACGATGGAGACTTGCAGGAAATGTCAGCTGTGGCATCACCCCGAAGAAGCATGAACAACCAGATACAAATCCCAGAGTGTAATGACTGCTCCTCTAAGAAGCGTCTACAGATGCCGAGCCAAGACTCACCCATTTACAGTGGTGAGAATGGGCATGCCAAGAGACTCACCCAGTCTACTTAGCTTAAGACCAAAAAAAAAAAAAAAAGTTAAAAATGAAGAAGTGTGTAAAAATGGCCAGCTCCTCTTCGTGTGGTTCCATAACCAGACGGTACACTCAACTTACATTTTCTAGATTCATGGCTGCCGCATTTGCGCTAGCCTTCTTGCGATATTTCCTCCGGGTGCAGTAGACACTGACAAGAGTGATGATCAGCATCACAGCAAACACGGTGACCGTGGAAGAGACAGCGATGACAACAGTGTCTCGGGTGGACCCTCTCTTCTCACACCTTATGCCCATGTACCACCAGTCTTCTCCTGCAGGACACCTGAAGGAAGAGATAGGCTGCCATTCAGGGTGTGATTTATGGGTGACATCTGTGAACACCATCTTAAGGGTCACTTCTAGTATATATGAACACTGATGGTTGCTGCCATACATAACTATTTGACCCACAACCACCTGAAGAGATGAGACTAGCATCGGGTGAGGCAGAAAAGAGGGGAAGGGGTATACTACAGTGAATCTGACACGGGAACAGCAGCTGGGGGAACAGGGAGAAAACCAGCTGAGGGGATCAGGTTCACACTGTGAGCTCCACACCTTGGCTAAGGACTCAGCACTTCAACACATTTGACTAGAAAATGGGGAACAGCAGAGTCAAGGGGCAAGACTGCTGTGAGAATTTAATGATAAGTAATGTAAGAAGATGTATAATTCAGGCAATTAGAATGTAGTGCACTCTTTCTTCATGAATCATTATTATGGTGGCTAGCCAAAGTCCCAAATGGAGTTTAAAATGGTAGCTGCTGGATAGTTTTATGTCAGCTTGACATAAGCTGGAGTCATTGGAGAGGAAAGAAACCTCAATTAAGAAAAATGCCTTCATAAGGCTGAGCTGCAGGCAAGCCTGTAGGGCATCTTCTTAATTAGATATTGATGGGGGAGTGCCCAGCCCTCTGTGGGTGTGGCCATCCTTGGGCTGGTGGTCCTGGGTTCTATAAGAAAGCAGGCTGAGCCAACATCAGGGAGCAAGCCAGTAAGCAGCACTCCTCCATGGCCTCTGCATCAGCTCCTGCCTCAAAGTGCCTGCCCTGTTTGAGTTCAGTGTTGGGCTATGATGTGGAAGTATAAGCCACATAGACCCGATCCTCTGCAAGTTGCTTTTGGCCATGGTGTTTCCTCATAGCAATAGAATCCTGACTTGGACACTCGATCAATATCATGCATGTAAACTGTCAGCATCTAATTCCCAGAAGGATTAAAGCCGATCTCATGAGAGAGTGAGGTAGTGATGCCCCTCACGCGAGTCCTCACTTGCACTCAGCTTTGCCATCTTGGACAGCACAGATGCCACCGTTCTGACATTCGACCTCAGAGCAGGCATTTTGGACAGCCGAGGTGGGGACTGGGTCGGGGACGGCTGATGTAGAATTGAGGTGAGATATGTCTTCAACAGTCAGTAAGATGTAGATGTCATCTCCTTTTATGAACTCTCTGCTCTTCAGCCTCTCTCGGGTTATGAAGACAGTAGTTCCATAGCCTGTACCTCTGCTAAACTGAGTTCCATTGGGGAAAACATCCACCACTCCCACCTTGGAAGGCCTGTCCCAAAAATAGCTTCCATTATCTGAAAAAGCAATTTATGTTAATGGGCTGGATGGAGCATCATCACAGCTTCCGGCAGGAATGATCAACAGGCATTGAGACACAATGAGGATGCTGAAAGAATCAACTGATGCTATGGTGTATTCCCAGGCAAGTCGCTGGACCTTGCTCATTCACACTGCCCCAGGGAAACAAGACTGCTTGCCAGTGGGGCCCTACCTCTAGACAACAAGTGGAGGACATCACACATATGCAAATTGCCTGTCACAAAAACCCTTCTGTCTGGTGGGATGGAGCCTCAACAGCCTTCTGAGTTGCAGTTGGGCCTTGTTTAACTGAGTCAAAGCAGTAAGTTGCTGAGATTTTTTAATATTAGCAAAGAGCAGTTTACCTCATGAACTGAACTAAGTGGCACTTCATCCAGAGGAGCATGTTGGAAAAGAATGAAGACTCCCGTTTTCTGTTATTTTTTTTTTCCTCTCTCGATCAGATTCAGTTGCTATTTTTCCCATGTCATTTTTGATTCATCCTTGTCATTTATAAAATATATTTGGTGACATTCTGCTTCCCATAATTCTATTTTCCCCTCTATTCAGTTTCCAGGAACAACAGATTATTGTAATTCCAAGTGCGATCATGTTTCTCTGGGCGATGGCGTTTTGAGACTTGGAATGCTGTCACTATCACTAAAGTCTGTCAGAAGCATTGATGAGCCATTCCCATCCACTTCTACACTGCTGCCACCAATGTCCCAGCGGCTCCATTCTGACTGTAAGTTCTCACCTTAAGAACTGAGTTGTTGCGGGGCGTGGTGGCGCACGCCTTTAATCCCAGCACTCGGGAGGCAGAGGCAGGCAGATTTCTGAGTTCTACAAAGTGAGTTCCAAGACAGCCAGGGCAATACAGAGAAACCCTGCCTCGAAAAACCAAAAAAAAAAAAAAAAAAAAAAAAAAAAAGAACTGAGTTGTTTTTCACTGTGCCACCGTGTGACCAAGTCAGCATGGGTGAGACACTCAACGGCAGAGACTCTCCCTCCCAACAGGCTCCTGTCTTAACCTTTCCCAATTCTCTTAGTAGATCTGTGGGATTATTGTCCCTGCCTTGGTTTAACAGCCAAGAACAGTGGGGCTTCAAGAACGTTTTTTCTTCAAGATCACAAAACTAATGAGAAGCACATCTTGGGCTTGAACCCAAGCATGGCAGCCTCTAAAGTCAGCACTCCTAAGCCAATACTTAGAAATCGAGGATGGTTAGTTCCCAAGGTCCAGGCCTTGCTGACATTCCTAACCGTCTTCTACGTGAGGACTGCGTCTTCCACTAGTAAGTCCTTTCTCTGAAGCTGAATACTTTCCAAGTAACCAACAGTGCTATCTCTCACTCCCAAGTCACCCATCCCTCCTTGAGCAATGATCACGGCCCTAGCCATAAAGAACATAAGCCACGAACCATTGGTCATCGTTGGGTCTGTGGTTATACTCCGCTGGTTGGACATACGCTGTCGGATGTCGGGATTTTGATCCAAGAGTGTCATTGTGGCTTGTTGCCAAGGACATGGCCACTGTAATTGATCATCATTGGCACCAGAGATCAGGTGGAAATAAATTCCTACATTCGTTGAAGATCTTAGATCCATGTAGATCTGAAAAGCGTAACCTTTAGAAGAATAAAATGGAGGACTGTATACAGATGTGTTCTGGCCGCCAAGAAGCTGTGTGAAATTCTGTATGTGCCAGATATGGTGAGGACACCTTGTTTCTGAGAGATTGATGTCATCAATAGACAGACCACCTGATGATGTGCCAGGGCCTCTGAGTCCTTCGAACACCACTCGAAACTTTTTAGTCACTTGCAGTGTCACATAGTAAAGTCGCCAGCCCCCAGTAGGTACCTCTGCAGAAAGAACAGTGAAGGACTGTGAACTCTGTGCTGACATGCTCAATTTTAAAGTTCTAATCTTCAAAAGCAAATGATAGTCCCAGAGCCTCTGATTCTTTTATTTTTTTTATTAATTAATTTATTTATTCAATTTACATCTTGATCGCTGCCTTTCCTCCTGGCCCTGCTTCACACAGTTCCTCCCCCATCCTCTGTCCCTTTTTCTTCTGAGAGGGAGGAGCCCCCCCCCATACCCTCCCATGGATTTGAAGTTTTCTCACGTCTTTATCCCGAGATCATTGACTTAAGGGTGCCGCAGAGCTTAGACTGTCCCCTGGGATACTTCATCTCTACATACCTGCTCCTCAGATAGCACACCCTTTCTCAGAGGGGTAATCAACCAATTCCTGAGTGCCACGCGGCTGCTTACCAGTTACCCGGCCGGCGCTCTGTACTGATTAACAGCTGAGCCCAATATTAACACCTGTGATTGCTATACTCAGACAAAGACTTCTTTAATATACTTATAACATAGCTGAAATACCTAAATGTCTCCTGAATTTTAGCAGTATTAAACAGGAATCTACAAACCCAGGAATCCCGTATCCTGTTGATAGATGCACAGTGCATGCATACTCTCCATGAGACTGAAACCCTCACTATTCAGAGGTCTTCGTGAACATTAGCAGGACCCATATCTCAGATGCTTTCCCGAATCAGAGGTGCCATATGGATTCACTTCCTAACAAGTTCGGTTTTGTCATTAAATTAAGGGGTCAGTGTAAACAAATAGAAAAGTAGTCAGGGAGCTGTGATGGTGGTTAATTATGAGTGTCAATTTGATGAGATTTAGAATCACCATGGGGACCAGCCCTGTGCACGTCTGTGAGAGATTTTCTAGAAATAGGTCAATTGAAATGGAAAGACCCATCCTAAATGTAGCAGCATCAATGCCCGGGCTAGGGTCCTGAATTGTATCCAACGGAGAAACAGAGTCAGCCACCACTGCCATTGGTGTCTTTGCTTCCTGACCACAGATGCAGTGTGACCTTCCCTGCCATGAAGGACTGTGCTGTCAAACTGTGGTCCACAATAAGCCCTTCCTTCGTCATAACAAAGAGGAGAGTAACTAACACAGTCCACAGCCCTTCCTTCCCCGTCTGCTTTAGTATGTGGCCAGTTGGCCCACCTCTCCGACACATGGTTGATGTAAAATGTAGACTCCCCCTCCCCACAGACAGAGCTCCCACTATGGCATTTATTTCATATCACAGCAGAGGCCTTTATGGGATTTATTTTTTAAGCTGGAAGTTAGATGAGTCCTTTTTTTCATTTGAATGTCACTTTGGTAAAACTGAGCCACAGTGAGAGAAAATGAGAGGTGCCAAGAGTGTTTCTTTAGGGACAGACCAGGCCTGCCTGAGGCTGATCCTTCCGTCATCCACTCCATACTTTGGATTTTTTAGCCATCAACCTTCTCTATGTTGCCCAGAGTTCACAGTTCACAGTGTGCTCTTGTTACTTCTGGAGACCCGCTATGTTTTCTTTCCTTTCTTTCTTTCTTTTTTTTAAAGATTTATTTATTATTATACATAAGTACACTGTAGATGACTTCTGACGAACCAAAGAGAGTGTCAGATCTCATTACGGATGATTGTGAGCCACCATGAGGTTGCTGGGATTTGAATTCAGGACCTTGGAAAGAACAGTCAGTGCTCTTACCTGCTGAGCCATCTTGCCAGTGCCCTGCCCCTCCCCCCACGGCTAAGTTTTCTAAGGATCCTCATTTTAATTTCCTTATCATAACAGATTAAGTTCTATTTGAAAGTTACGTGTCACCAGCCCCTGCTCTGCTACAAGTTCCAAGAACATCTCACCCTAAATCCAAACAATAGAAATGTAGGTACTGTACCTTTTATTTCTCTCTGAAGGGTTAAAACACCACCCTGCTGGCCTGCAGTGTACTCCCTGGTGTAAATGGTCAGTTGGTCATTTCTACTTCCACTGTTGTACAGATAAAACTCCAGGCACTGAAACCCTCTCTTGGGGTACAGCAGTCTGCTCTCCAGCATCGCCGTGGCCCCCTCATTCGCAGCGCTAGTGTTGAAATGCATGAAGAAGCCAGAGTCTGCTCAGAGCACGCAAGCAGAATGGATAAAAGTAAGATGTTAGAATGGCTATCTCGGAGCACACGGCTTCCTTTAGCGTTTGCTTAATTTCCACCATACACAAACGCTATAGTCTGGCTGGGGCCCCCGAAGTTCATGCAGTTGAAATAACTTTCAAATTTGGTGTTGACAGCATTTGGAGGAGATGAGGGACACCATGAAGTGGGGAATGGGGCCCTCACCTAAGCATTTGTGGCTTTGTGAGGAGAAGCGGCTTGAGCCAGCAGAATATTTCCTGAGACCAGATGATGACCCTTGCCCTCTGATGTATCTCCCCTTCCCCCCTCTCTCCCTCCCTCCCTCCCTCCCTCCCTCCCTTCTTCCCTCCCCCTCTCTCTCCCTCCCTTCTTCCCTCCCTCCCTCCTCTTTCCTCCTCTTTCTCCCTATTCATGGCAACAAACCTGCCTTATATATTTTAATCTGGCTTGAACTGGCTTGTTTCACCAACGGAGAAATAACTTATCAACTTCCAAGTGTCAGTGTTCAGACCCCATGAGAAAGTGATATTTAAAGAAATTAAGTATCCAGTCTCTGGTAATCATTATAGCAACCCAAAAGACCAAACCAAGCACGGCAGGCATTAAAATACCGTTCTACAGTCGGGGAGTTCATGAATGAGACATAGTGAGGCATCCTTTCTCTTACTAGAAATTAGAAATTCGCTTCCAAGAAAAGAGGAAAGTGAAAGCTCCTACGTTGGAGCTTCCTGTCTTCATTGTCAGTACCTCGAACTCACCATTGTACCCACATATGGTCTAGAACAGAGTACCTCACAGCCCAGCAACGCTCACTAGACTCTCCTACAGTCTGGAAAATGACAGAAAATGCATGGCAGTCCTTCCAAGAGGTTCCTTCCTGTCCTACTCTTGGTCCTCACAGAACCAAGCCTTTGATTTGTAGAAAGAAAACCATTCTAAGTGAACAAAAGCAGAGCGACAGCAGGCACTCCTGGACAGTGCATATGGCCCATTTCGTTGGGAAAACTGGATGTGTTTTCATTAGGAATTCTGATAGAAGTGATAAAGGGATGGCTCAAGGGTTAAGAGCATCTAATGTGCTTACAAAGAACTGGAATTCCATTCCAAGAACCCATGCCTGGCAGCTCACAACTGCTGGTAACCCCAGAGAATCTAATGCCTCTGACTGATAAGGATATCTTCACTCACATGTGCATACCACCCACCCCACACTCTAGCACATAATTTAAGATAATAAAAAACAGATTATTTTAAAACATAATAATTCTGATAGAAATGAAAGGTGAAACACCAGTCTTTTGGGCCGAACAAGAAGGCTGGAGTCACTGATCATAAAACGTGTTACCTTTGCACTGGCCCATCTTGGAGTGGTCACTCTCTGGGCCACTGAGAACCTGTGAAACCCGCTGCCAGTCAGCGCTATCCCCTGAACTTTGGATCATGCCACAGATATTTTCCAGTTCAAAATTGCAGGAGTCCATAAAACTCAAGGAAGAAGCTACAAAAGCAAGAAAGGAGAGAGATGTGAGTGCTCACACACAGGATGACCTGTGTGATCCCCGTGAACCCAGAACTACAAGGCGCATCATTTGGAAGAGAGCACCTGGCCGACAGCAGGGCCTGACGACTGGTAGTCATGTGTCCATCCACAGCATCTTGTGTGTGTGTGAATACCCAGTCCACATCTATTTGTAGAAACCTGAGTCAATGTTCCTCCTGTTAGTCAAACCTTTATGCCACAACATGGGACACTGCATGTTTCGTTCTGGCTTAAAAGAGGTTTGAATATACAAACCGTTTGGATTTGAATTAGTAGAACCTCAAAAATCTGCATGGGGTGCATTCTTTATGAAGATTCAGGCTGTTTTGCGAGGGTAAACTTTGTAAGAAGAAAAGTATTGAAAATATTAGATTGGGATTCAAGAGCTATTCTTCTAATCTAGTTTTAGTAATCTTAGAAACCCAAATGTATAGAGCATCATCCCCCCCCCTCCCCGGCAAGGCAGAAGAAATGAGTCATTTCAAGGTACCCATCACATACTGCAGTTGTACAGCTGGTTCAGCTTCAGAAGGTCATAGTCACTGAAGTCCATTCGTTGGCCAATCACGTCCTCGAACTCTGAGATTCTTGTGACAATGGTGGACTCCGTCCCGTTCTGGAAAGCGGTTTTACTATAGTGCATTACTGAAGTGTAGTCATACGGGACGTTCAGGGAATCAGACACACTGTCATTGTAGATGTTGAAGTTGTGTTCCTTGCCTGAATACATTTTCAAAACTTTCATTATCTCATGCTCATAAAACTAAGGTGCTTTTACGAAATACTGTTAACTGAGAAATACAAACTGTAATAGAACTTTGTACATGTTACCTACTGAGTGTCAAGGGTTCCAGATACTCTTGTCTTTGAACCTGACATCACGCACAGTTATGGTAGCAACAGTCGAACTAACAAACACACTTGCACTTCCAGGACAGACAAAAGTCTAAGACTTTACCAACTGCTAATAGAACGGCTGGTTCTACAAAGCAGTGTGGAAGCATTCAGTCACCACGCAGCACTGATGGAGGTTTAAAGGGCTCACAGCGCACTTCTCTCGTGAGAAGCAGGACTTTAGAGAGTATGCCAAGATAAGGCCCTACACTGATAACATGGATAAGAGTCATTAGAAATGATGGCTATAAACTGATTGGTGGAGGCACACACCTTTAATCCTAGCATTTCGGAGGCAAAGGCAGGAGGCCTGTGAGTTTGAGGCCAGCCTGGTCTACAAAGTAAGTTCCAGGATAGCCAGGGCTACACAAAGAGACGCTGTATTGAAAACAAAAAACAAAATCCAAACCAAAAACAAAAAACAAGAAAACAAACAAA
>NC_034604.1:16835362-16841646 GCF_900095145.1 Mus pahari | reverse complement strand
GAAGGAAGGAAGGAAGGAAGGAAGGAAGGAAGGAAGGAAGGAAGGAAGGAAGGAAGGAAGGAAGGAAGGAAGGAAGGAAGAAGAGATAGGCATTGTTGAGGACTCCCAAGGTTACTATACTACTTGTATATTCATTTAAATCACAGTGGCTACAGCTCATGATTGTAGTTGCTTGTAATATGAATGCTAATTATGTTCTCCCCAAAACTGTACAAGAGTGCTAACACATAGCTTCTGGGAACCTGCCCCCAGTTGGTTCTGATTGATGAATAATGATGCCTGCAGCCAGTAGCTGGGCAAAACAGGCAGAGATGGGACTTTCAGGATTTCCCCGGCTTGCGACTGGGAGGAGGAAGGAGAAGTAGATCTGCTGTGAAGGGAGAGTGTGGAGGAGAGCAAAGACACTGCCCCTGAGAATAGTGCAGAGTAAAGAGACAGAGCTGCCATGCAAAGGTGCAGAGGGAGTGTGGCCCAAGAGGGCTGCCCGGCTGGGCCCAGGGAAGCCAAGATAGAATATATAGAATTTAGTAAATAATAACTTGCGATTATTGACGGGAGGTAGATTAACTCCATGGAGGTTAGGAAGTAGCCCTGCCATTGTGCTGTCTAAGGCATATTAAAACACAAAGGCTGGGCTGTCAAGATGGCTCAGCGGGTAGGGGCACTGACTGCCCTTCTGAAGGTCTTGAGTTCAAATCCCAGCCACCACATGGTGGCTCACAACCATCCATAATGAGATCTGACGCCCTCTTCTGGCGCATCTGAAGACAGTGTACTTATGTAAAGTAATAAATAAATCTTTGGGCCTGAGTGAGCGCAGTTGACCAAAGGGAGCAGAGCGGGGCTGACCAGATAGAGCAGAAGTCATAAAAATTCAATTCCCAACAACCACATGAAGGCTCACAACCATCTGTACAGCTACAGTGTATTCATATACATAAAATAAATAAATCTTTTTTTAAAAATTTAAAATAAAATACAAAGGCTTTGTGTGTGTCTTTCATTCGGGAACGAAAACCTCTGGGGCAGGTAACAAAACTGCCCGCCACCAGGATTCACTTATTTAATAACTATTTAATTCAATACATGATAGAGTATTATATACTTTAAGATTATAAATAAGTTAGTGTCTCATCAACAAAGTGCCTTCTCACAAAAAAAAAAAATGCTGAGTAAGTGACAGGCTTGATGATTGAGTTTATTTTAAATGAAGCAATAACTGTGCTGATTATTTTATTAATGTGCGTATAACAAAATATCACCTTGTTACCCATAAATATATAAAATTATAATTATAAATTTAAAACGTGATATTTTTGAGTTATCATGAGCTCCAAAGATAATCATTTTAAAACATTAAGCTGGGTGTATTTAGAGACGATACCAGGCTGCTTAGCTCCCTGTTATGGGACAACTGATGCACCCTGACATCAGATGAATTTGTAGACATGGTGAAGTGTATCTGGTCTCCAAACACTGATACTCACCTGCTCAGAAACTTGACCTGTAATTAAGCATGTAAGAGACTCATACCTGACTGAATCCTGTCCCAAACTATAGTGACGTAATCATCCCGGTCAGCACGTGACTGCTCATGCCAGAATCCCAGGGCGTGGAGGAACTCATGCTGAACTGTTGCTATTCTGTCACAGTTTGTCCCAATGGACAATTCTTGCTTCCCAGCATGAATGTTTCCCACTGAAGACCAGCACCTGATGCAGACCAGGAACAGAGTGTTTGCCTCATTGTAGAGCTCACTTCTTTACCTTATATGTCCTTCCCTTTTGAGTGGGGGACACACTGAACAACAACATTGAATTGCACGCTGTAAAGGAATTTGAACCCAGCAACATGGCTACTCTGGAAATCTGGCTAGAATGCCAACATGCCCTTAGTACACACCTTTAAGGTAAAATTAGTTTGTAGAAGGAAGCAGGCATGTTTAGAAGTGATATCTAATTAAGGGGCAGAACAAGTGACAAATCAGAGAAAGATCTGACAGAACGAGTCAGAGATGGGGAAGAACAACACAGGAAAGAGTGGCTACTTAAGAGCAGTGCAGGGAGAGAGAGTCGGGCAGTTGGGAGTCAGTGCTGTGCGTGCAATGGAGTTGAGTTTGTTCAAGAGTTCATGTAGTTCAGTGCAGGTAGCAGAGACAGTTGAAGCCAGAGAAAAAGAAGGAGCCAGATTAGAACCGATGACCAGAGTTAGTCTGAGGCCGAGCAGAGCAATTCAATGAGAAGCTGAGAGAAGCCATATTGAATCAGTCAGCTTAGAGAGGAGTTTGAGCCAGAACATCTGAGTTAAACCAGCCAGCCAGAGTTCAGAAAGAACTAGAAATGGTGAACATATTCACCAGTAAGTCTCCGAGGTAGCAATTACATTAAGTGAATAAAAGTTACTTTTACTTTTATAGCACTCTTCATTACAAACCTTGTAAGACAGATAATTTTTAGAGAATTTCCCTCAGGACCATGCATTGTACAAGGGCAAGCTATCCATGCCCATCCCTGGGAATCGCAACCTTTCTTTAGATGGGCATTGGTATGTCCTTCATCCCAAATCGCTGTTTTGTGTAATTGTATTGTTTATCTCTGTGTACGTGTACCTGGAGCCAGGCACGTGTTTGGATGCCCTCGGAAGTCAAAAGGAGGAATGGAATCCCCTGGAATCAGAATTGCAGGTGGTTGTGAGCCACCCAATGTGGATGCTGAAAACAGAGCGTGGTTGCTCTGCAAGAACAACAGTTGACTTGTCTCCTCAATTACCAAACAAAAGTTTTATAGGGAGAGCAATTACTCAGAGTCATTGTGCTTTGGGTCCATGACACTGCTACCTTCAAGTAATAAGACCTGCTCAATTAAAATGAATTCACATACAATCTACAACACATTTTACTTGAGAGAATGAAGAACATTAAGTTGTAAATGAGATGAAATTCACAAGTCTATAGAGTAAATGACATCAGTTCATGCTTACTAAATGTTGGCACTGGTAGTCTGGTTGTGTGAATGAAAACACATTCTATTTTCTTATTTATTTTAGTGTGTGTGTATCCGTGTATACACATTTATGCAGATGTGCGTGCATGTGGTAGCCAGATCGAATGTCTTCCTTAGTTGCCTTCCACCTTCCCTTTTGAGACAGAATCTTTCGCAGAGACTGAAGCTCAGCAATAAGGTTAGGCTGGGTAGCCAGTGAAGTCCAGGAACCTGTCGCTATCTCCTCAAAGTGAAAAGCTGTCTCACACAGTAGTTTGTTTGTTTGTTTGTTTGTTTGTTTGTTTGTTTGTTTTACATAGAGCTGGGGATCTGAACTCCAGCAGCCTTCATGTTTATGCAGCAAGAATTTTAGCAACTAAGCCATCTCCCTAGCACCAGGTTGGCCACCTCTTCCTCCCTCCCACCCTCCATCCCTTCCTTCCTTCTTTCTTCCCTCCCTTCCTTCCTTTTCTTCTTTTTCCCTTCTCCACCCCCTCCTCCTCCTCCTCCTTCTCCTCCTCCTCCTTGGTTCTCCCAAACTCTTTCCCTTTTTTATAGTACTGTGAACCTACCCCAAGGGCCTACAAATACTGGGCAGGCCATCTACTACTGTGAAAACATTATTTTATGGCCAGGGAAACCAGGTTTAAAGGTCAGACTCTGCATAAATAGCAAATTTGTCACCCCACCCAAAAGTCAAGCAAGACCTTGGACCTTGGCGGAACAGTAGTCTTCTCAGAACCTTCACAGGCCAACCTTCGAACTTACCCACTGCCCTTGAACACTGAGATATAGTTAGCTTCTCCGGACCAAGGCTTGAAGTCAATGCATGTTTTAAGGCGATAGCGCTCAAACGCATTGAGGATAACTCCTTTAGCATTCATTTCTGACAGAAGACAAAAGTGTGCAGTGAGATCTATGTTTCTTTTATTTTTTAAAAAAAGATTTATTTACTTATTTTTGATTTTTAAAGACAGCCTTACATGTCCTTAAAATAAGATAGAATGTCATGGCCACCACATGACTATCTTAGAGTAGGATATTGGGACCTGCTAGTAAAGCTTTGAGAGGAGAGTTTCTGTCCTGAATTGAACCATTCTGAGAACCAAGCGGAACATGTGTAAAAGTATAAACTATAGAGGCCTCTACCAAGTTAATCTGTCCATTTACCTCGTGCCTTTACTACCACAGGTTTTGGCTGACTTTGGGTTATTTGTAGAAAGCTTGACCTGGGTCATGTGGCATCTCAAGGGTAAAGAACATTCCAGAACATCCCAGGATCTCTACAAACAGTGATGTAATTCCTGGGACCCACATGGTGGAGAGGGCCTCTGACTCCCACACACAGTGTGACACATGTGCACACACACTGTACGGGAATAATGCGAGTTAAAAGACAACATGAGAAATGCAGTACAGTGAGTGAAAGAAACAGGAAAAACTACATCAGCAGAGTTACAGTGCTAGAAGAGTCTCTTTATCTGAATGGGAGGATCTCTCTCTCTCTCTCTCTCTCTCCCTCTCTTTAAAAGATTTATTTATTTTATTTATGTGAGTACCTTGTAGCTGTCTTCAGACACATCAGAAGAGGGCATCAGATCTTATTATAGATGGTTGTGAGCTACTGTGTGGTTGCTGGGATTTGAACTCAGGACCTCTGGAAGAGCAGTCAGTGCTCTTAACTGCTGAGCCATCTCTCCAGCCCCTATGCTGAATTCTTAAGCTATCATGGTTTCTTAACAATTGTTCCCCAAAACTGGGCTGCATTTTGGCCATCTGTTCACTCAGTACCTTCCTCTTAGTCACTCACTAAGAGCCATGACTATGAAGTACTGTGATGCGTGTGAGGTACAAGGGCTACACACATGCCAGGTGAGCACTCTCCAACATGAGCTACATGCCCAGCCCAGGAAATGATTGCTTCTTAAGGAGTCATTATTTTTTATTCCCCACCCCTAAAGATATCTTTCAGATTGATGTTTATCAGAGGCAAGAATTGCTTCCCCAGTCCACAGAGAAAATGAGCTCCCTACAGGTAACCTGGGCTGCTTTGTGTTCTCTGTGTCTCTCTGTCATCTCTGTATATCTGTCTGTCTACTGGTGTCTGCCTGTCTCTGTCACCCTCTGTGTCTCTCTGTATATGCTCCTGTCTGTCTCTGTCCCTCTCTGACTCTGTCTCTCTTTGACTCTCTGTCTCTGTCCTTGTCTCCCTGTCTCTGTCTCTGTCTGTCTCTGTCTCTCTCTCTCCTCTCCTCTCCTCTCCTCTCCTCTCCTCTTCTCTTCTCTCCTCTCTCTCTCTCTCTTGTACAGGCTCACCCTGCCTTTCTTTCTGCAGGACTACCAGAGTTACAGGTGTGCTCCCCTATTCCTAGCTCATGACTAATTATTTTTCTGTACAAAAAAATTTTCTTTGTTATTGTTATATTCTTTTTACTTCCCCCACCTTTTCTCTCTCTGTGTGTGTATGTGTGTGCATGCACATGTGTGTATGTGGTGAGTGTGTGTGTGCGTGCACATGTGTGCACACATGCATTTGCCTGTGACTGCACATGTCTGTGATATCAGAACGCATCCTCCATTGCTCTTCTACCTTAGTCATTAAGGGAAGGTCTCTCAAGCAAACTCAGAGCTTTCCCGGATGGCTGGGCTCCTTAGCCAGCTTGCCCTGGCCCTCCTCACCTCCAAGGAGGATGGGATTACACATGGCTCCCCAACACACACAGCATTTGTGTGGGCTCTGAAGACCTGAATTCACATCCTCATGCTTGCCATCTCCCCGACCCGCTTCTGATTTTTCAGTAATTTAATACTAAATTAATAATTATTTATTTCCAGAAAAAATAAAAGATAGTGAACTCTTGTTAACATCTGGACTTGGCAAAATAAAGTCCTGGCAAGCTGGCATTTTCTATAAAAGGTTACTCTGTGCTTCTTACTCCCGTTTACATCCCGCAGGGGCTAGGGGTGGTGAGGTGGTCCTTGTGCTGCTCTCCTAGAGGACTGGAATTTAGTTCCTAGGACCTACAGCAATGTCTTGTAACAGTTCCGGGGGAATCGGTGTCTCTTCTGACCTCTGCAGGCACTGCACACGTGTTATTCACTCACTAGACGTGCACAAATATACATAACTAAAAGCAATAAAAATTAATATTTTAAAAAATCCTTTCTAGACTGGGAGTGATCAGTGGTATTCCATCTGCCTAGAATGCCCCAGGCCCTAGATTCTATCATCAACTCTGCAATAAATAAATAAATAAATGCTTAAACATGGGGAGATGATGCTTTAAAAAAAAAAAAAAAAAA
>NC_034604.1:16828503-16834972 GCF_900095145.1 Mus pahari | reverse complement strand
AAAAAAAAAAGTATCAGCGATGGAGGGAGGGATGGCTTAGTGGTTAGGGTGTGCAGTACTCTTCTAGAGGACCAAACTTGGGTTCCCTGTGCCACATCAGGTGGCAGACAGACTGTAACTCTAGCTCCAGGGGACTCCTCCGCTTCTCTGAGTACACAGAGACTGACTCATGTAAACACACACACACACATATACACATGCACACACACACTCTCATACATACATACATACATATACACTCATGCATACTCATACATACATTTACACACTCATACATACATGCACACTCACACACACAGAGGGAGAGAGAGATCACACACACATACATAATCACACACACACACCCCCCAAGTGGGGGAAGAAGGAGGGAAAAGTACAGGGAGGGAGATCAAATATATATATATATATATATATATATATATTATATATATATATATATATATATTAAAATCACAGTAAAATCTAGTACAAATGTTATTAAAACCAAGAGTGCTTCCCTAATCTTTATGTCCTTAGCATTCAACACAAAATAAGTTCTCCATCAAAGTTGACTGAATTGATTTTATATTGGTCAAAACCAACATATATTCAGTCAAAAATGTTTAAGATTTTTTAATTTTGCATTTTGCTTATTTTTTAAAGTAATTGTATATAGCTACATAGAGGAACAACAGCAACAATAAAAAGCCTTAACAGCACACAGCTCATTCTGGTCTATGTTGGTTCTGTCATCTCAGGAACTCAGTAGCTGCAGAAACTCCAAAGTGTGTACTAACCCAAGCTGTCCTCTAGAACATATGGAATGGTATGTGGCCATCTGTAGTTCTCTCCAATGATGGAATTCTTCCCATGTGCCTGTCAAAAATAAGTGTGAAAAGGATCAGTTAAGTAAGATAGACAAAGCTAATCAATAATCAGTCTGGAAATAAGTGAAGTTTCCAGTTCTTCCTGCTAACTCAAACCAATGGTGCATGTGTCTAAATTTCTACCATAATTTAATAAAATTTGCAGATGGAAATAACTAAATACTGTAATTAACATAGAGTTAAATAAGAAATGATACTCAAAAAAAGATTGTTGGAATTGTTGATAGATGTTTAGATATTAAAAACACATAAGAATGGGCTCTCAACACCTCCACAGTTAAGACTGTTGTTCTTGAACAGGATCTAACTCCAGTTCTCATCCCCCACATCAGCAGCTCACACAGCATGCATAACTTCATGCAGGCTCACACACACACACACACACACACACACACACACACACACACACAACATGCATATGGTACAGATAAACTCATGCAAGCTTACACACATAAACTCATGTAGGCACAAACATACATACATGTAGTATACATAAACACATGCAGGTTCTCACACACACACATACACACACACAGAGGATGCATGTAGTGCACATAAACTATAAACTCATGCAGGCACACACACATATAAACAAACAAACACACAAACAAACAGAAGGGGAGTGATAATTAAACCAAACCTTAAAAATCTGAATCTCAGAGGAAAAAAAAATCAGACATAAAATGGATGAAAATTTTTCTAGAGGAGAAGCCTGGAGAAATGACTCAGCTGTTAAGAGCACTTGTTGCTGCCCTGGCAGAGGATCCAGTTTGGTTCCCAGCACCCACCTGGTGCCTCAGAATCCCTAGTAACTCCAGTTCCATCCAAGGGATCCAATGACCTCTTATGGCTTCAATGGCCCCAGAAACACATATGGTGCACAGAGACACATGAAAGCAAATCACCCGTACATGTAAGGTTAAAAATAGATAGATAAATATACTTCTAAAGGCATCCTAATCTTATAATAGAAAATGACTAATGTATTTTTTTAATGCATCTACCTTGGCAACACAATAAATGTCATTCTGGAGAGCAGAACTCCCGGGTGGTAAATGCAGCAAGGTTCTCACACTGGTTCACTGTGCTTTATCTGAGTCACCACCTCAGCCCACAGTCACCTATTTAAAGAATGACTTTACTCCAGGAAATGGGTTTCAGGGTGGAACATATTACGGAGAAGGAAATGCAATATTTGAAATCAAAGGGCGAATTGAGGGCTATTGCAAACATACAGGGAACCAATGACAGGGCTTGGGTGCTGGGGGAAAGTGACTGAGCTAAGAGAGAGGCTGGCAGGGTCGCTAATGGACTGGGAGCGGGTGGGGACAGGCAGGAGTAAGTTGGACTCCTGAAGGTGTTAAGGATTTCCTTGCGATGAAATTTCTGAAGCAATGACAGGCAGCTGGAGAGGAAGGCTCTAGGGGAGGGGTCGGTGCACATCTAGGTTTGCTGTGTCTTGTAGACATTTACATACAGTGTGCAAATGGAGACTGGGGCTTGGGGGCAAGGCAGGACTACAGCTACCCACTTACAGACCTACTTCAGAGGTGGCACGGCTAAGTCATAGCTCAGGTGAGGAGGAGAAGCAGAGAGAAGGGGCCAGGACCAGGGGGAAGCCTTCAGATGGCAGCTCCTCCGTTTCCCTCCCTTCTCCTCTACCCTGCCTCTTATCCTTTCTCTCCCTGTCTCTTCCCATCATCCCTTCCCTCCCCTCCTCCACCCTCTCCCCTTCTTCCTTCATCCCTCTGGGGTTCTTCCTTTTCTCTCCCTCTCTCTTCCTCTTCCCTTCCTTCTCTTTTCTCCCCCCTTCAGTTTTTTCCTCCCCTCCCCCTCTCCTTCTTTTTGTACTATTGGAATCAAACACTATAACCCCAGCTTCTCTCTAACATTTTAACTTGAGCTTGGGTCGTACTCTGTAGCCCCGGCTGGCTTTGAACCTATGGTTCTCCTCCCTTGACCACCTGAGCAGGTGGGATTACAGGTCTGAGCAACAGGTGTAGGTCATAGTTGTATCTCTTCATGGAGGATTTGAGAGGTTAGCCTCTGATGTATAAGGAGGAATCACAGAGTGTGATGGGGAAAGTAGTAGAAATTTGAAGAGCAGAGAGCTCTACTGGATAACGTCTATGTCCAAGGGTGTGTATATTTTAAATTATGAACAATCTTGTTAATTTATCTATTTTTAAGTTTACATAAACTTCTACAACACAGCAATTATAAATGAATTGTTAAGCATCTCTGACTCCATCACCTACAAAAGAAGAGTAAGTTCTTAAAGTTTTAAAAATCTGGAAAACCAAAAATTATACCTGGCTTTTCTTTTTAAAAAGTGCTTAAGACACTGAACTCTTGGTTGGTTGGGTTGTTCTGGGGTTTTTTGTTTTTTTTTAACAAAACAAAACAAAACAACAGGGTTTCTCTGTGTAGCCCTGGCTGTCCTGGAACACAGCATGCAGACCAAGCTGCCCTCAAACTCAGAGATCCATCTTCATCTACCTCCCAAGTGCTGGGATTAAAGGCGTGTGACTGGATACCGTGACCAATAAGATACTGAACTTTTAAGTCCTCTTAACCCACATATACATCAGCACATGTGTTCATCTGTGTGTCATGATGACTAGATCAGAATCAACACTCAAAGTCTGGTTTGTGAGAACCCTTTCTTTGCATCATTATTTATAGTTGATTTCAGGGGGGAAGTAAAATAACATAATAATAATGTGATAATTATATATTATACAATATATTTATATATAATATATTTTATGTTATATGTAATAATATAATAATATAGTGAGGGTGATTATATAGTACTACAATAATTATGTATTTTATATATAACATATTTTATTTTATATTATAGAATATATTCAGTATAATTTGATATATCAAATATTATATAATATATTATATAATTATAATAAATTATTATGAATAATAAAAGCCTAAGTCATTGATATAGTAACAAATTCAGTTTTAGTTTACTCAACTAGACAAAATTAGTGCAACTCTGTTATTGAACAAAAATTCTCCTTATTGCTGCAAAGCACCACATACACATAATAGTGGATTTCACTACACAGAAACCTAAGCACTGGAGGATAAAGACGTAGCTATACATGAGTCCTTCAGGGACAGCGTACGCTCCGAATCCATGCCACCAGGCTGCTTCTGAAGGAACGCCTGAGCCAGCAGCCTATGCCCATCGTGCTCAGTATTCGAAGTCGGCGCTCAGCATCGCAGTAGCATCATTGCAACTCACCTCGAGTCTTATGTCTCCCTCAAAAAGGTCCAGTCCCAAACCTAAGAGAAAATTGAGATAAGTCATGTTATTACATTGGCTTCCTGTGCCACATAATAGACAATGATTTGAAAATTTCTAAGAGAGGGGCTCACAAGACCCCCTCCCTAAGAATCTGTAGGCAGTTTAATAGTTTCTTGGGGGTGGGAGAGACATTGTCTTCAGAGGTGTAGCCATTGGTAAGCAGAACATGCTCTTGTGAATGACCCCTCTCCCATCCTTTGTAACCCTGAGGAAGCTCTTCAGTTCACAAGAGGAACAGCAAAACAGAGCACGGGAAGCCGAGATGGGAGGGTGTGGTGAGAGGATGGAGCTTGGTGGGAGTTTGGGGAAACTGGAGGGGACGGAGAGAGCAAAGGGTGGATATGATCAAACATGTTATATACACGCATGAAAATGCCGTAATGAAAGCTATCATCATATATAAGTAAAACATGATAATAAAAGTTAAAGGGGGCCCTGAAAGATAGCTCAACCAGGAAGAGGCGCTTGCCACCAAGCTTCGACAACCCGAGTTTGATCCCTGGGAACCCATATGGTGGGAGAAAGAGAACCCACTCCCACAAGGTGTATACTCACACACAAAAATAATGAAAATGTTTAAAATATTATAATAAAAAAGGATGAAGAGCCACAAACCTTCATTGATATCAAATATGTCTTGATCAATTCCCCCATCTATGTCTTTGACTGAAATTACAAAAAACATATTGAAGATTATGTTCATGAAAGGAAAAGGAAACTCATTAATCACATAATCAGAAGGAAATGTTGTTGCCTCAGATTCTCATTTAGCTTGCGTTAATTAATTGATGGGGACTCTACTTGATTGACCCTCCTGTGAGCCAGATTGGGGACTGAACAGGGGACTTTTGAGTGTGTGCTCTGTCCTTTCCACTTCCTTGAGTGTCGGGAGACTTTAGGAAGAAGACATTGCTCACTCTGCATGTCCGTAAAGATAGCTTGGAAGGCGGAGCTAACTAGAAAAATCAAAGTCTAAAACTGTTCACCCAGAAAGTCACTGTAGTGGCCTTTCTTGTACTTCTGTTTTTCTGATGGGCACATGGGTTCTGACCAGCTGGTGTTGGTGCTGGAGTGATGGCTTAGCTGTTAAGAGCACTGGCTATTCTTCCAGAAGACCCGAGTTCAATTTGAAGCACCCATATGGCAGCTCACAATTGTCCACAGCTCCAGAGGTTCCAACACCCTCATACAGAAATGAGTAAAGATGAATAAATCATTTTTTTAAAAAGCCAGCATTTGATCAACGCTCATCGCACGGTTGCCTGGGTTCTGCATTTGCTGTCATGCCTTCCATTCGATGGAAGTATACCTTTATGGCATCTGCTCATTTGATTCAGCATGTAACTTTCTTGCACTGTCTAGAGCAAAACTCAAAATAGACTTACCAAACTTTTCTGGAGCTGGCTGGGAAACAAACACCAGAAAAAAAGGTATCATTACAAAGCTCGTGGTATAAGTGACATCTTTTGCTCCAACTTTGGATCCCTTTGATAATCATATTTAAAGTATTTATTTATTTATTTATTTATTTATTTATTTATTTATTTATGTGGTATCTGTATGTGGTGGACAGAGGAAAACTTGCAGTAGTCCGTTCTCTGTCCCGTGTGAGTTTTGGGATAGAACTCAGATCATGAAACTCCATGGCTAGTGCTGAGTCACCTGCTGAGCCAGCGCCGTAGCCCCAGTTTTGTATGTATTTTGTAATACCAGGGCTCTCTGTAATTCAAGCTGGAACTCACTTCGTAGTCTAGTCTAGGCGAACCTTGAACTTGCTACAATCCTCCTCCTGCAGCCTCCCAAGTGCTGGGGTGACAAGCATGAGCCACAGTGGTTTTAAGTCACACCCAGAAAGTTCTTTTTATTAATAAGATATAACACCTTCTTTCATATATCCCAGACAAATCAGCTGGAGTTTACCTAACATTTTGACCAGACAGATTATTCTTCTGTTGTATAGAAACTGAAGCTTCCTGTTAAATGAATTTAAAGATACACACACACACACACACACACACACACACACACACACACAAATCAACTTTAAAGTTTGAGAAGAATGCAATACACACAACCCAGCCCTCATGAGAGCACTCAGTTTACACATGCTCCCCTGAAGGCTCAACACTTGGAAAAGCTGCAACCTTATTCCCAGTTAACAGCAGGAACTTTACCTAGCACCTCACTGTAATCATGTCTACCATTGTGCCTCAACCAGGACTCTACATCTAAACACAACACCAAATGTCTAAGCAAAATACCAATGAGTAGATTT
>NC_034604.1:16804688-16828246 GCF_900095145.1 Mus pahari | reverse complement strand
GTTTGTTTGTTTTTGAGACAAACTCTTTCTGTGTCTCTCTAGCTACTCTGTAGACCAGGCTGTCCTGGATCTCAGAAATCTGCCTGCCTCTCTCTCCCAAGTGCTGAACTTAAAGTATGCACCACTACCACCTGGCTAAAACACACATATTTTTTACAAATAGATTGTAAACAAATGACTGAGTTGCATGCCCAATGGGGGAAAAATGGAATCAACATCGGGAATTTATTTTGGGGGTGGGGGTATGTACAGAGGCATATATTTGTGCGGTTGTTTCAGAAATCACCAACAAGTGTCATTCTTTGGTAGGCATCTACCTTATTTTTCACACAAAGTCTGTCACTGGGCCCCAGGGCTCACCAGATAGGCTAGGATGGCTGAGCAGCCAGCCTCAAGGAACCCTGCATCTCTGCCTCCCCAGCACTGCATACAAACAAGCACATACCATCATACCTGGCTTTTTATATGTGTTCTGGAAATCAAACTGAGTCCTTATGCCCAAGATGGCAAGCACTTACTAAAAGCAATCTCCCCCATGTTCTCTGAGAACTTTCCCAATCAATGTGATCTAGGAAGAAGTCAGTGGAACCCGTAGACAATCCATGTGAGTTATGGGTTCTCTACATTTAAGGCAATTTACTTCATGGTCCTGAATCTTAAATGATCTGTGTGACGAGGTCACCACCTGATTTGGGTGAACATCATGAGTTATATGACACCACGCCAAAACATGCTGTAAAAATGTAATGCTGTTTCACACAGGTGTAAAGTACAATTGCACTTAAAAATTAAAAAAAAAAAATTCAACAAGCTAACAGCGGAGATAAAGAAAACTAAACTGTTTAACAAGATGTGGGGATGAACTAACTGGTCAGATGGCTACCGCTGTTTTGACAGCAAAGTATCCTAGTTTTCTCATATGGTAACCACACAGCACACATTCACAGATGACCCCGTCATCTGCAGAAAGAGATTTACAAGTAGCTACTCTGAACCCCAGTTAAACGACCACTGCAAATCTGTAATTCTCTATTTATCTGTACACCGTCAGCTCAATATAATGTATGAGTTCCAACTAAAGGGTTAGAAATTTAACCTCAGCCATTAGAAACTTCATATAAGACCCGGAGTTAGCTTAGGGTACAAACTACCGAGTCCTGCTGGAAGATTAGTTTTAGACTGGCAAAGAGGCAGAAGAGAAACTCCATATTGTTAAACTTTGTTGATGTGGACATTGCTTGCCTCTGACATTTGTCAGTTTTCACCTGTGTCAAGTTATTCTAGTAGCAGTCAGTATGTCACTCGGCAATAAAAAATGGCTTACAAAACTTGTGTTCGCTGTCTTATCAAAAGAAAAAAAAGAAGCAAAAAGGAAAATATAATTTTCTGTCACAATCTCTGAACCCCTCTGGCAGAGTGACTTTTTATAATCAATATCTTCCAGCCCCTGCCTCCCAGGAAGGGATGCTTATTTAAGACCAATGTTTTAAATTACGTAAAGTAAAAGACAAGCGAACAATTATCACTCAATGGTTGATAATAATGGACCCCAAATTTTTCTGATAATTTTCTTACCAAACCAGAAACCAGGAGAAATGTTGCAAAAAACAGAAACCAAGGCTGATGCCGGGCATCCATACTGTGGCTCCCAGATGAAAGCTGCAAGCTATGGCAGTCACGGCAGAGCTGACTTTTAAAAGCTAAACATCATAACTTCCGGCCTTTGATCTTAATGTTAATGATCCATCTCTCAAGTCATCTTGCTGCTGTAGTAACTTCCAATCATGGAGGTAAAGTCCAGGGTTGCTGACACACCTCTTTTTCCCCTCTTTACTGTGCCAACATTGAACGGCTAAAACTTGTCACTGAGACATATTCTCTGATGTATACATACTGCTTCCCGACATTACTAACACTGTTTCAGCAAAAAGAAATATACATATATGTACATACACGCGCACACACACAGTGAAACTACCCAGGAGGGTAACTAAAGGAATAATTTTCCAAGGATACCTGAAGAAAGACAACATCAGGGATCATATGTGGCCCTGCCAACATCTCTGGACTTTAAACTTGGACACAGAATCATTTATTTGGTGCTGGAGATATTCTTCAGCAGCAGAGCCCTGAGTTTGATCTCCAGCAAACACATACACAAAAATAGCTTGCCCCTCATTGGCTGCAGAGAAATTTCTACTACCTCCATGGAAATAATAATGACTCTTAAAGAAAAATAAAGGGAGGTGGCTGGAAAAAAGGCATGGCCATCAAGAGCACTGGCCCATCTTTAAAGGACCCAGGCACCATCCTTAATACCCACACAGAAGATCATAGGTGTCTGTGGTTCCAGTTCCAGAGACTCTGATGCCCTCTTCTGGCCTCTGCAGGCACCAGGTACATATGTGATCTATAGCCATATATACAGGCAAACAGTCAAATACAAACAAACCTTCTTTTAGAAATGAAGGAAGCTAAAGTTAGATCTTTTAATAATGCGTAAGATCAAATTATCAACATCTGGCTTTCCAGGCTGCAATGTGTGCCTAAAATACCTAACTATACTCTCTATACATTAGGACAGACAGCTATCATTTGAAAGTAGTAGAAGAGAAGCAGAAAGAGCAGGAAGCAGCAGTTCCTGGGACCGGAGAGTCTATTTTCCACTCTAATTACAGGGTATGACCCAAGGCTGAGCAGGAGCCTCATAGAAAGTTAACAAAGCTCCCCTGAATCCAACTGCAAAAGCTGCGTTCTGCCTGGGCTGGCTGGATGACCTCTGTATCCTCTTCTGTCCTGGGGTTTCAGTGAAACTCCCCTACAGGAACACAGCTTGAGGGGAGGGGTTTAGCTTACCTCCAAACGCCATCATGTACATTCTGTCCCTGGGAGCCTTCAGGAGCTTCATCCTGCATTTGAAGCTGTGTCTGCTTCTGCTTGCTGGTCCAGCTGTGCTATTCATTTCTCCCTAGGCAACATCATCAACTGGAAACCTGGTGTCAGGATCACAAAATTTATAGATCACTGTTTCTCTCAGTAATGTGGTTCACGAGGTGTCCACGGAATAGGACAGCATTCTAGACCTGAGTATTGTAAACCATGAGGGCAAAAAGGATTCTGCAAGAGCTAGTGCAGAGATGCAACAAGAGGGTCCAGAATATCTCACAATATGATTTTCTTTACCTGAGTCTCCCTCCAAAATGTGTAAATTGTGGGGCTAGGTCTCTAGCTCAGATGGCAGAATATTTGCTTAGCGTGTGTGAAGCCATGGGTTCAATCCCAAGCACTACATAAAATGAGCTGTGGTTTAAGTCTGTAATCCCTGAAACAGAAGTAGAATGAACAGAAGTTCAAGATCATGCCCTACCACATAGAGAACCTAAGGTCAACCTGGGCTACATGATCCTATCTCAATTAAAACCCAAAACAACAAGTTATGACCTAAGTTTATTAATACCAGCTCTTCATGAAATATTATAAGCACTCCTAAACATATTGTGAGAAGCTCCCTCCATCCTTCTCTATATATACATTTGTATGTGCATAAATGCATATATGTATACTTAAACTACGTAATGTAGAGAAAGGGAAAATAGTTATAGGTGAATTCAGATATCTCTGCACTGAAAACCCAATGCACAACCAACTAGACAAAAAAAGCGCTCATAAGGGCTGAAAAGATGACTCAGCTGTTAAGAGCACTGACTGCTCTTTCAAAGATCTGAGTTCAATTCCCAGCAGCCACATGGTGGCTCACAACCATCTATAATGAGATCTGATGTCCTCTTCTGGCATGCAGGCATACATGCAGATAGAATGCTGTATACATAATAAATTAATAAATCTTTAAAAAAAAAAATAAAAAGCACTCATGAGACACAGGCCCAGGGTGACCACACTGGTTGATGCTGATCAGGCTGTCACATTATTCACAGAGATTTTTTTTTTCTAAGTCCCTCCCTTAGATTACCATTTTTTTTTTTACAACATTTCTCAGAATTGTGACTTATTACTAATTAGCTAGGGTGCTTCAGAAAGGGAAAATCACCAGGATGTGTAAATACTCACAGGAAGACTGTCTTAGAGAGGGTTTCATTGCTGTGAAGAGTCACCATGCCTTACAAAAACAATTTTTTTTTTTTAGTTGGGGCTGGCTTACAATTTCAGAGGTTCAGTCCATTATCATCATATTGGGATGCAGAGCAGTGTACAGGTAGACATGTGCTGGAGAAGGAGCTCAGAGTTCTACATCTTGAACCGAAGGCAGCCCTAAGGAGACTGTATTCTGCAGGCAGCCAGAAAGGGACTGAAATCCCGCACGGGGCGGAGCTTGAGCATAAGAGACCTCAAAGCCCATCCCCTCAGTGACACACTTCCTCCAACAAGGCCACACCCACTGGAACAAGGCCACATCTCTTAATAGGGTCACTCCCCATGGGACGTGCATTCAAACACATGAATCTATGGAAGCCAAACCTATTCAAACCACCACAGAGATGAATTTACTTTGAGGAGTTGGCACCACGTGATTGCAGATGCCAGATCACCCAAACTTTACAGACAGTGGTCTCAGCAGGCTGGACAGCCAGACTGGAACTGGAGTTGCAGCCACTGGATAAGTGACTAGAGAGGTTCTTCCTATAAGGACCTCTATCTTTGATGCTCAGAAAGCATCCAAGGACCAGGAGTAGCTCATCAATAAGTCAGAAGACTGAAACTGAAAGGGGAAAATCTATCCCTACACAGACTAGCCCAGTTCTGATCCCTGTGCTGGTGCCTCATAGGGGGCCCTTCTGCTGGCAATCAGCCCACAAGGGATAGTGTGGCACAAAGGATTTGTGCCTCCATCAAACCAGGTAATAGCTCCCTGAGGCCGCCACAACGGGATTCCCAGGGGACTCTAGTCTAGCTCAGCTTGTGTCCTGTTACTCTGAACTTCCATGATCTAGAGTGGGATTGGTGATACTGGGGAAAAAAAGAGAACAATGGAACTTGCAGGTGACCAGAATTCAGTTCCCAGCTTAGCACTGCCTACAACTTCAGTTCCAGAGGATATGATGCCATATTCTGAACTCTGTGGACACTTGCACTCATGTGAGCAAATACCACAGAGAAACTACAAATACGTATAATTTTTTTAAGTAGTAAAGTAAATAGTTTGGTTTTAGATACAAGTCGACTCTCTCAGAGACAAGCCCAGCTGAGTGCCCCTGCAGTTCAAGCTTGCAAGCATCTGGAAGAAGCATCACTCTTCATTTAACATGTATGAGTATTTTCCTACATATATGTCTCTGCACCACATGTGTCCCTTGAAGAAGCAAGAGGAGGATGCTAGGTCCCCTGGGACAGAGGTTACAGTTGGTAATTAGCCACCATGTAGGTGCTGGGATTGAACCCATGTCTTCTGGAAGAGTTACCAATGCTCTTAACCACTGAGCCATCTTTTCACCCCATTCCTGTTTTTTGGTAAAAATGCTTGCTTGGTTGGTTGTGCATAACCAGCAACCCTAGCTAAATTTTGCCTGGGAATGATTAACTACATCCTCAGGGTACCTTGTCATGGCATAAGGTCTGATTCTCTGGGTTTTGTTTTGTTTTTTCTGTCTTTCAAAAGCCAGAATCCAGAAGAGAGCATTGGATACAAATGGTTGTCAGCCACCATGTGGTTTCTGGAAACTGAACTCAGGACTTCTGGAAGAACAGTTAAATGTTCTTAACCACTGAGCCATTGCTCCAGCCCACCAGAATCTTTTAAAGGAATTTTCAGAAGGCCTTAGTTTTACAACCCCAATTTTTGGAACGGAAACTCCCTTGTTTTTGGCAACTAGGGGGCCCAGATGCAGGGCATACATAGAATTTTAAACTTTGCAATTTTATCTCAAAAGATAGATTTCTATGTCTTTTTACTCTTCATACAACCAGACACTTAAAGTGGGCATCAGCAAAGGTCAAGATGGAATACAGGTTTCTGGTCACAGTAGTAATAGTTAATACCTTTCCCTGTATCCGTCTTTCTCCATTTCCAGTTCAGCCCTGAGAACAGCGGGGTTTAGACTGTGACCCTGTATTCATACCCATAGTGTAAACACAAGAGTCAGGAGGACATAGAAGGGCAGAGAGTGGAAGGGCCAGGGCCAATGAAACCTTAATTTCAATGGATTCATAGTCTAGAAATGGTTCACTTGGCGGCAGCATCTGTGGATTCATTGTGGATCCATTGTGCAACGCCAGCTACTTTCATAGTCGCAGGATTAAAGAGAAAATCTCTATGTAGGGTCTGTTCCAGGCTAATTTCAGCACCCCTTTGGCTATTCACTTGACCCAGATGGTATCACTAGACTTGAACAAGGGGAAACATGGTGAACTCAGAGGCTGGCTGAGTCTCTCAGATAGTCCAATGAAATAGCCTGTATAAAGAACTGGAGGGTCCATAGTAACATGAGAAAGGAAAGGTTAGAGATTTTTGTCAACTACAGGTCTCTGGGAAGGTGTGATGGTTTATATATGGTCTGCCCAGGGAGTGGCACTATTAGAAGGTGTGGCTCTGTTGGAGTAGGTGTGTCACTGTGGGTGTGGGCTTTAAGGCCCTCATCCTAACTGCCTGGAAGCCAGTATTCTGATAGAAGCCTTCAGATGAAGTTGTAGAACTCTTATCTCCTCCTGCACCATGCCTGCCTGGATGTTGCCATGTGTCTGCCTTGATGATAATGATCTGAACCTCTGACCTGTAAGGCAGCCCCAATTAAATGTTGTTCTTTATAAGACTTGCTTCAGTCATGGTACCTCTTCACAGCAGTTACATCCTAAGACAGCAGGTCTTTGAAACATAATCTTATCGAGGTAAACCTCTCCCTACATGAGGTGCAGCTGGCTAAAGCAAAGCAAAGGAAGGAGACCTACCCATCCTTTGGTAGAATTTAATGAAGAGTTTAATGGCTTCTTTTTTTTTAACCTGACCAGAACTCTGAGGTCTACACACACAACAAAGTTTTTAATCTAAGTCTAAAGTTTTAGCTATTAACTAAAAGGTTTTGGTCATGAAAGCCAGGTCATTCATTATCTGACCTCATTGCTAAGGTGGGAAGTCAAATTGAGGGACCGGTTCCTGGAAGAACTTTTTAGCTACTATTTGAGCAGTTTTAATCCAAATGGGGAATGCTTTTCCCCATCCTGAAAAGGTATCTAACAAGTACTTGTATCCTCCCCCCCGACAGGCTAGATCTTGGCAAAGACAATTTTCCCAGATTTCACTGGGGTGTTGGTCTCTCATCTGGACCCGTTTCTGGGTAGGGGCTCTATGTTTTGAATTTGCTTGAGCTCAAAATGGTCATCTGGCTGAGACATCTCATGCTAGGCTATCCAGTCTAGGTATAGTATACCTTGGTCTAAGCAACTCAGAAAGTTAGTGTTTTAGTTAGGGTTTTAGTGCTGTGAACAGACACCATGACCAAGGCAACTCTTATAAGCACAATATTTAATTGGGGCTGGCTTACAAGTTCAGAGGTTCAGTCCATTATTATCAAGGCAGGAGCCTTGTAGTGCCCAGGCAGGCATGGCACAGGAGGAGCTGAGAATTCTACATCTTGTTCCAAAGACAAGCAGGAGAAGACTGGCTCCCAGGCAGCTAGGACAAAGGTATTAAAGCCTATGCTCACAGTGACACACCTACAAGGTCACAGCTTCTAATAGTGCCAGTCCCTGGGCCAAGCATACACAAACCATCACAGTTACCAACAATCCTGCCAGTTGTTTATAGGAGAATTATCTTTCCCTGTGATGTCCTCCATTAACCTGTGGGTTTGGACTGTCCATTCCTTCTTTACCATGGAATCTCAGGCAGTACCTTGTCATGGTACTTCATCAATAGGCTCCTCTGGTCTTAGGGTCCTTTATATAGCAGCAACCCAGAAGCTCTGCAGTGAAGGGCAGCAGCTTGTAAGGGAAGCCAAATAGCTTCTAGGAGAGCCAAGATTGTTTAATGTCTTATGTTTCTCAGTGGTGAGGCCCCTCTTTCTCTATAGATCATACTGTGGACATGCCAGGTAATAAAAGCATACCAACTGATGTTTCATGTGTATAATGGTGGACTTTCCTTTCCCACATCAGAAAGCCTGGGTCAGATTAATCAGTCTGGGCTAAGGTACCTGGCTTGGGCCCGAATGGTTTCAGTTGTAGTAACTACTGTAGCTCCCATGTACCTGGTTTTATCTCTCATCTCATGGCAATCATATATAAGTACCTGGGTAGCCAAACTGATGGCAGTGAATTTTTCAAACAGGACTGAAGGGTAAGTCAGGAGTAGGGCCTGGAACTGGGTCACACAGTCATTAGACAGTGTTCTGGTGTTCCTCTGAAAAAGGCCCCAGCCAAACCGTGGAATGCTGTGAGTCTTGGCCCAGAATTTTTGTTTGTTTGTTTGTTTGTTTTTTATTAAGCCATCAGTAACCACTACAGCTCTTAGGTGGTTCATCCTGTGGCTACAGGGTCAAGTGGTTTAGACAGGTATTCCAAACCATTGGTCATTTCCATGGCACCAAAGTTTAGATCAAAACCTCTTTTGTCTTTTGTTTCATGAACAAATAGATGAAAGGGTTCCGAGACATCTAGAATTTCTAGGGCTGGAGTGGAGGACAGAAATGTTTTTAGAACCTCAAATGCCTTTTTTCGGTCTCAGTCCAGATTAGGAGCTCAGTACTCCCCACTTTATGCTGGTCTATAGAGGCCTTGCTAGTTCCACAAATTCTGGTGTCCAAGGCATCAGAATCCAGCTGCACCTAGGAACCCCCCCAAAATAGCAACAGGAAACGTTTTCTGGGCGTGGAAGGACCAAAATTATTGGGAAATCAAGTGTGTAACTGCAGATTGCCTGCACTGCGTGTGTCTTCTCTGCAGGCTGGACTCAGAAGCCTTTACACAGTACAAGCTCTTCCCACTGCTTGGATTACCCCAGTGAACCCTGCAGAACACCTTGGCTCAGATTGGAAACTTGTGCTCATTACTTTTTAACTGTATGTAGAGGTCAAAGGACAACTTGTGTGAGTCAGATCTTTCTGGACAGTGTGGGATCTAGGAATCAAACGCATGTCATCAGGCTTCACAGCAAAACCTTTTGCCCACCAGCCTAGCCTGACTTTATAATGAACTCCATTGCTTTCATTATACATATTAAGGTTTTTGCTCATATAGAAACAAGAAGGCTTGATTATGGAAAAAATGTTTTAAATATTTTCCCACTATTATACATCATCAAAGTATAAGTATATGTCTTTGGATTGGTTCGTATTATTCAAACAAACACATCCATCTCATTACCGTGAAAATTTGCTTTAATCTCCAATAAATGGCATAATTTTAAGTATATCAAACAGTTTTTCAAAAATACATTTTGTGATACCCAGGGTCTTATACATTCTGGGCAAGCCACCTACTACAGAGGGCACACACACACACACACACACTTTTCACTTTTTATTGCGAACTGAAGATCTCACTAAGTTTCCCAAGCTGGTTTCAGTTTACTCTATAGTACAGACAGTCCCAGAATCTGTGATCCTCCTGCCTCAGCCTCCCAGGTAGCTGGAATTACAAGCTGAGTCACTAGAACCAGCCTAAAACAATTTGTCACTTAACATCAGTGAATGTTTAATTTGCATGCTTATTTCATATACCTATCTAGCCAGGATCATGTAAGGTTTTCTCAGGCACAAATAGCTTTCTAGATAAACAGTTTAAAAAGCCCTGACCTCGATGTGCTGAAGAGACAAACATTGCCAAGTATGTGTAAGTGACGTGACAGTTGCACACAACGATGTGTTGTGTCATGTGGGCAGATGAACCAGGAGCTAAGGCATGTTTCCATAGGAGAGATCAGTTGTCATGGCAGCCACCCTACCAACAAGAGCAAGCATAAGGAGTTTGGAAGAACCACACGTGATGTTTCTCAGAATCATCCCAGGTCACCTTAACAACAGAAATTATTGAAAAGGAAAAAAATCCAAGAACAGTACAAGAAAATAAAAATCACACCTGCAATCCTGGCAGTAAGGAGACAGAGGCAGGAGGATCAGAAGTTTGGAAGCTTAAAGTCCTCAGCTATTTAATAAGCTTGTGATCAACCCAGGCCATGTGAGACCACCACGGCTCAGGGAAAAAGGCGATTATAAAAATACAATTTTATGTTAATATAAATAACATTTTAATGACAAAGTACGTGTCCAAAACCAAAAATAATTACAGCAATGATTTACAAACTCATAGTCAGGTTTAGTAAAATGTTGGTGGATTCTCACATCTACTGATACATTCAACTCATCAGTAGAAAATATACCCGAAGGATATTCCACCATACCACAAGTTCATGTGCTCCACTATTTTCATAGCAACCTAATTTGTAATAGCCAGAAGCTGGAAACAACCCAGATGTTCTCTAACCGAAGAATGGATATAGAAAATGTGGTTCATTTGCACAGTGGAATACTATTCAGCCATGAAAAACAAGGGCATTATGAATTTTGCAGGCAAATGTAAGGAACTAGATAATACCATCCCGAGTGAGGTTACCCAGACTCAAAAGAACATGCATGGTATATATTCACTGATAAGTGAATAATAGCCAAAAAGTTCAGAATACCCATGATACAACTCATAGATTGTAGAAAGCTTAACAAGAAGGTAGGTCCGAGTGCAGATACCTGAAACCCACTTAGAAGGGGAACAAAATAATCACGGGAGACAGAGAAAGGGAGGAAACTGGTTGGCAGTGGGGAGGGCAGGATCAAGTTATGGGGAGAGTCAAGAGAGATGCCCAGAGGGCCAGGAGAATGAATTGAACATGCAGCAGTGGGGGTTAGGGGACAGGGGCTGGGAGCCCTAGAAAGTCCCAGGGACCTGGGATATGAGAGGCTACCAGGACTCAATGAAGATGGCACTAGCCAAAATGCCCAACAGAGGGGAAATAGAACCTGAAGAGACCACCTCCAGTAGATAGACATGGCCCCCAGTGGAGGCAGGGGGCCACCCGCTCATCTTCAAATTTTTTAACCCAGAATTGTTTCTAAAGGAAATGCAGGAAGAAAAATGGAGCAGAGACTGAAAGGCCACCTAGTGACTGGCCCAACTTGGGGTCCATCCCATGCACTCACACCAAATCCTGACACTATTACTTGAGGCTATATTGTACGAGCGGACAGGAGCTTGGCACGGCTGTTCTCTGAGAGGTTCTACCAGCAACTGACTGAGACAAAGGCAGATACTTACAGCCAACCATTGGATTGAGATCAGGGACTAGGATGGAAGAGTTAAAGGAAGGACTGAAGGAGCTGATAGGGATTGTGACCCCAGAGGAAGAACAACAGTGACAAGTAACCCAGACTCCTCAGAACTTCTAGAGACTAAGCCAGAAACCAAGGAGCATACAGAGGCTGGTTTGTGGCCCTGGGCACACGTGTAGTAGAGACCTGCCTTGTGTGGCCTCAGCGGGAGAGGATGAACTTAATCCTGTGCAAACTTGATGCCTCAGGGAAGGGAGATGCTGATGGGGGGTGAAGTGGTGTGATGGTTTATAAAAGTCTGGCCCAGGAAGTGGCACTATTTGGAGGTGTGACCTTATTGAAATAGGTGTGTCACTGTGGGTGTGACTTAAGACTCTCACCCTAGGTGCCTGAAAGTCAGTCTTCCACTAGCAGCCTTCAGATGAAGATGTAGAACTCTCAGTTCTGCCTGCACCATGCCTGCCTGGATGCTGCCCTGCTCCCACCTTGATAGTGATGGACTGAACCTCTGAACCTGTAAGCCAGTCCCAATTAAATGTTGTCCTTTATAAGACTTGCCTTGATCATGGTGTCTGTTCACAGCAGTAAAACCCTAAGATGGGTGGGGATGGATGGTCCGGTGGGGGAGCACCTCTCAGAGGCAAGGGGGCAGAAATGGAGTGAAGAACTTTGAGGGGCAGGGAAGGGAGCAACTTTTGCAATGTAAATAAATAAAATAACTTAATAAAAAAAAAGAAAAAAGTCATAGCTAAAGAACATGAAGAAAATGTGACCTCAAACGATGTTTGGAAAAGAAGTATTTTCTAATACTGTAGGTGGCTGCGGGTTTTGTAGTGATGGTATTGATCTATTGCTTTTAAAGTTTTTTAGACACGTACTTCCTATAGCCAAGGCTGGAACTTTCCCTACAGACTGCATTGGCCTGGAACTTCTGAGCATCCTGCTCCAGCCTCCCAAGTGCTGCATTGTGGGCACTGAACCTCCAAACCCAACTTGGATTATGAACGTTCTAATGAAGCACTCAGCTTCATGAAGTCTTTTGGCTGCTCGTTTGTGGAGGGAAAGTTGCTCATGATAGGTTCTTGGGGGCCTGAGGAGGCCAAAAGAGGGCATCAGATGTCCCAGAGTTGGAATTACAGATGGTTGTGAGCCACCATGGAGGTGCCAGGAATAGGACTTCATTCCTCTGCAAGAACAGCCAGAGATCTTAAATCACTGAACCATTTCTGCAGCCCTGGCTACCTTGGCTTGAAACTCGCTGATTCCACTCGGCTGGCAAACCCCAGGAATCTACCTGTCTCTGGCTGTACAGGACTGTGATTGCAAGCGTGTGCTACCATGCCCAGCTTTTGCTTGTTTGTTTGTTTTCATGACTTTTTTTTAACATGGGTCTTGTGGTTCCACATTCAGCCCCACCACTGGGGCGTGTGAGTGCCGCTCGGGCAGAAGAAAGAGGAGGGCACTAGGCTACATTCCATCCTCTACTCATCGGGCTAAGGGAGTGGAAACACAGTCTAAGATGGGAGCCCCAGCCCAGGTGAAAAACGACACAGGCTGGGGCTGAAGAAGCCGGGTTTCCAAAACTATCGGCTGTCCAGACGCCACTGGGAACGCGTTGAGTCAGGACGAGCCTGGGCTCAGGAAGGGAGAACTTCAGCTTAGTTCTGGGGGTGAATGTCTGGGAGCACAGAAGGGCCTCAGACTTAGGGAGACTTAGGCTGCACAGCTCTGTATCATGAAGGCTTCCCCTAACTGTGGTTCTTGATGAGAGAGACTGTTCTTGCTTGTCTAAACTGTTTATTCATTGATCATTGTGGAAAATGGGTGCATACCACTTACTCAGGGTGGACCAGAGATTAAATACCTTTTGCAGGAAGAAATGTCCAGGAAGGAAAGCTTATTGGCTAAACCCTCCGGCCGACCCATGTTGATATCTCATTAGCATGGAGGGCTCTGTGCTACATGACTATTGGTCACAGTGGGGTACCGTGGTTATACATTTCGGGACAGGAACCTGGACAGGAGTAGATGAAATGCCTACCGTTCTCAGATGCGAGAAGTACCGGAGTTTCTGATTCCGTTCAACCTTCCCAGTGTTTGTCTGGTGACACGATTCCACTTGCCACACAGGTTCTAGAGATGAAACTTGGGTTCTCAGCCTTGCAAAGGCTTTGCTCACTCAGCTATCTCCTCCGCCCCGAGAGCCTCATTTTCCCAAGATGTACTGGGAGCTCCTGGGATGAGAAGAACCCACCGCTCAGAATTTCACACTGTGCCCATGCCAGGGAAGCAGGAACCAGAGATTGTGTCCTGAATTTTTGATTTTTCAGACATCACCACCATCACCACGATGGTACAAAGGAGCCAAAGCCTCTGGGCAGGAGGTCCCTGAGAACGCAGCAGCTCAGTATCAGTGGAACTGCACTGTGGCGGGTTCCAGTGTGGTGCTGGGCCTTATTGAGTATTCACAAGGCAAGCGGACTGCTGGAGGCGAGATGGGAGTCAATGCAGGCTCTTGATAAGAATGGGGAAAGGGTGGGCTGGTGAGATGGCTCAGTGTGTAAGAGCACCCGACTGCTCTTCTGAAGGTCCGGAGTTCAAATCCCAGCAACCACATGGTGGCTCATAACCATCCGTAACAAGATCTGACGCCCTCTTCTGGAGTGTCTGAAGACAGATACAGTATACTTAAATATAATAAATAAAGAAATCTTGGGCTGGTGAGATG
Organism: Mus pahari; assembly: GCF_900095145.1. Taxonomy (NCBI): domain Eukaryota; kingdom Metazoa; phylum Chordata; class Mammalia; order Rodentia; family Muridae; genus Mus; species Mus pahari. The sequence goes on along the minus strand of NC_034604.1, from coordinate 16,814,248 downwards.
GCTCAGTGGGTAAGAGCACCCGACTGCTCTTCTGAAGGTCCGGAGTTCAAATCCCAGCAACCACATGGTGGCTCATAACCATCCGTAACAAGATCTGACGCCCTCTTCTGGAGTGTCTGAAGACAGCTACAGTGTACTTACATTCTTCAAAAAAAAAAAAAAAAGAATGGGAAGAGGGGGGCTGGAGAGATGGCTCAGCGGTTAAGAGCACTGACTGCTCTTCCGAAGGTCCTGAGTTCAAATTCCAGCAACCACATGGTGGCTTAGAACCATCTATAATGAGATCTGATGCCCTCTTCTGGGGTGAAGACAGCTAAAATGTACTTAACTATAATAAATAAATAAATCAATCTTAAAAAAAAATCAAAAAACACTGCTTCCAAGTTCATTTAAGTCCATCTAAGCAAAAAAGTTACACCAGGGCCCAGAAGCCAGTAGAGGATTCCCAGTCAGCCACAAAAGACTCCACCTTCATTCTTTTCTAAAGAAAGTACAGATCACTGCTCTATCTACATCTGAGAGGGAGAAAAGGAAAGAGACAATTAGCAGCCATGCGAAGTGTGCCCACAGGTACACATGGGAGAAGAAACTTAATGATTAGAATTCAATATTCTCCACTTGAGCGGCACAAACCAAACACAACCTGTACCTTTCTCAAATTAGCCCCAAAACAAATTCCTCTACATAGTGAAATGACTAGATTTGCACTAATTGTGCTAGAATTATCTGAGACTGGTATGGGCACTGATGATCTTTTAAAAAACTTATTTATTTATTTACTTATTTACTTGGTTGTTTGTTTTACTTGTTCACTTCACATCGCGTTCATCGCCCCTCTCCAGGTTGCTCTCTCCTATAATCCTTCCCCATCCCTCCCTCTTCTTTTCCGGGGGTTCCCCTGGGTATCCCCCGACCCTAGGATTTTGCTGGGCTAGGTGCTTCCTCTCCCACTGAGGCCAGACAAGACAGCCAAGCTAGAAGAACACATCCCACAGACAGGCAACAGCTTTTGGGATAGTTCCTGCTCCAGTTGTTCGGGACCCACATGAAAACCAAGCTGCACATCTGCTGCATATGTGTTTGGAGGCCTAGGTCCAGTCCCTGTATGTTCTTTGCTTGGTGGTTCAGGCTCTGAGAGCCCCAGGCGTCCAGGTTAGCTGACTCTGTTGGTCTTCCTGTGGGGGTCCTGTCCCCTTCAGGGCCCACAATCCTTCTTCCTATCTTCCATAGAGTCGCCAAGCGCAACTATTTGGTTGTGAGTGTCTGTATCTGTCTGAGTCAGTTGGTGGGTTGGACCTCTCAGAGGACAGCCATACTAGACTCCTGTCTGCAAGCATGACATAACTGTATCATTGAAAGTGCCAAGGATTGGTGCCTGCCATGGAATTGATCTCAAATTGGTCCCATTATTGGTTGGCCATTTCCTCAGTCTCTGCTCCATCTCCATCTCCCTGTATTTCTTGTTGACAGGATAAGTTTGGGGTTGAAAGTTTGGTGGGTGGGTTGGAGTCCTTATCACTCCATTGGGGTTCCTGCCTGTCCACAGGAGGAGCCTATCCAGACTCTCTATTCCCAGTGCTAGGAGTCACAGCTAAGGGTACCTCCATTGATTCCTGGGCACCTCCCCATCCCAGGTCTCTGCCCCTTCTTGGAGACGCCCCTATTCCTCCTACTGCCGTCAACTGCAGACTTCCATTCATTCTCATGGCCCTTCACCCATCTCCCATGCCCCTCACCACACCCAACCCTGAACCCCTCCACACCCCTCCCCATCCCCTCTTCCACCCACTTCCCTCCCTCCATCTGCCTTCCATGACCATACCATCCCCCCTTCCAAGTGAGACTCAAGCATCCTCGATTGTGCCCTCCTTCCTGTCCCACCTCCTTGGGTCTGTGGCGGGCAGCATGAACATCGGGTATTTTATGGCTAATATCCACTTATAAGTACATACCATGCATGTCCTTTTGGGCCTGGGTTACCTCACTCAAGATGATATTCTCTAGTTCCATCCATTTGCCTGTAAAATTCATGATACCTTTGTTTTCTATAGCTGAATAGTATTCCATTGTGTAGATGTACCACATTTTCATTATCCATTCTTCAGTTGAAGGGCATCTGGGTTGTTTCCAGTTTCTGGATATTATGAATAAAGTTGCTATGAACATAGTGGAGCACATGTCAGATTGCAAAGCTTCTATAAGGCAAAGGATACTGTCAATAAGACAAAACGGCAGCCTAGAGATTGGGAAAGGATCTTTTCCAACCCTACATTTGACAGAGAACTAATATCCAAAAATTTTAATGAACTCAAGAAAGTAAACACCGAACAACCCAAATAACCCAATTTAAAAGTGAGGCACAGAGCTAAACAGAGAATTCTCAACAGAGGATTCTTGAACGGCTGAGAAGCACTTGAAGACTGCTGAAATGGAATTCCTGATAATTTTTTGAGCTGCCACGTTGGTGCCAGGAGCTGAACCTGAGTCCCATGGAAGAACAGCCAGTGCTCTTAAACTTCGAGCCCTCTTTTCAGCCTTCCCAATTTGCTCTTTACTTAAGAGTTTTGTAGGAAGTCCATGGCCCAAGAATCTTGAGGAGAAAGCTGCCTCCTCCCACCATACTGCCCTTCCTGGATGGACACTGCCCTGAATTTCCACAGAGGGACAGGGAACATTTGTTTGATAGCTCCAGGGAGCAGCCAAGGCACCAAAATCAGAGGACTTAAGCAAGCTGCTTTATCCGTTTGGTACCACAGAAGCAGGGCCTAGGGCCAAAGAGCCAGAACAATGGTGTCCACAAAACCACATAAGATAAACAAAGGCATGAAAAATGATTAGCTTTAAACTAAAAATAAAGCTACAGTTGTAAAGTCAATGAACAATGAATATCTAATTAAATGTTCTACCAAATATCATATGATGAGCTCATCACCCAATTTAGGAGTCATAAATATTTTTGCACTCAAAAAACCCCACAAATCAGATTTTTATTCTCACCTTTCAGGCAATTGCAAGTAAACTGCTTATGAAGAAAAGTAGAATGGATTTTTTTTAAAAAAAAAATTGCAGCCAGATAGTCTCCAAAGCAGAATTATGAAAGCACATCAAATATTTTACGAGGGGGGGGAAACTACACTTGCATAATGAGGAATGTCACGATAAAAAAAAAAAAAAAAGCTGATAGGGTGTGAAATGGGAATAGAAATTACGAGTGGATCCGGCCAGCAAAAGTGCTAAGCCCTGTTGACCAAAACTATAACTTGTGCTCTTGCCTCCCACACGCAGCAAGGCTGCCAGACAAGGATGCTGGATGTTTTGACATTATGACGTGCTGCAGGGTCTATACGTCTGTAGGGCTGCATGCGTAGCCACTGTGAGGGTTTGAATAGGTATGACCCCCATAGACTCATGCGGTTGAATGCTTGGTTCATGGAGAGCAGCACTATTAGGAGGTGTGGCCTTGTTAGAGTAGTTGTGGCCTTGTTGGAGGAAGTGTGTCACCACAGAGGCTGGCTTTGAGGTCTCTATGCTCAAACTTCACCCCGTGTGGGAATCCAGTCCCCTTCTGCTTCCTGAGGATCAAGATGTAGAATTGCCAGCTCCTTCTCCAGCACCAAGTCTGCCTGCACACTGCCATGTTTTCCACCAGGATGGTAATGAACTGAACCTCTGAAACTGCAAGTCCGATGTATAAGTCCGATGTAAGTCCGATTATAAGAATTGTCATGTTCATGGTGTCTCTCCACAGCAACAAAGTCCTAACTAAGATAGCAATCCTGGGATAATAGTTTCCTTTCTGTTGCTGTCATAAAAATATCCCTACAAAGAACAAAACCTGTTGTGGGGTGTCAACCAGAAAAGATTGCTGGGACACAAGTTTAAGCCAATAGAAAGTCTTTATCATCCAGCCAGCAACTATATTGTGTGTTCAGGATCCCATGTCTCACCAGACCTTTCTCAGGGTGAGCTTGTAAACACACACACACACACACACACACACACACACACACACACACACCATGTCCTGAGTTGACATACTTCAGTTAACAAGAACAGTTAGCCAGACGCAGTACTACAGAAGCTAAAAAGCAAGGTTAGTGAACTTCAAGTCTTTCCCAGAACTACAGACTTTGATGAACGAGGTCTTTGGTTTTATTCTGGCAGGTGGTGCTGTCTATGTGCTGAGTTTTGTGGCCTGAATGGTATTTATACCATGGAGTCAGTTGTGCTAAGGTCTGGGGAGCTGTTACATTCCCCAGGTTACATTCCCCAGTGGTCTTAGTGAATGACTCAAGTCATGACTCAGCCTTTACATAATTGGTCAAATAGTTTAAGATTCAGGGCCCCACCATCAATCAATCAGAATGAGAATCAAAGGCCCAGCCACTGCTGACAGCAGAGTAGCCAGGGGGCCAAGAGAGCAGAGACTGGCATCAATTATCTGATTCATGTCTTTATCTCTTTCTCTTTTTGAGGTTTTGCCCAACCATGACAAGATGTTCTCTAATTATTCCTGATCAATTAATATAGAAACAAGAGGTTTTTTCCCAAAGCCATACACAGTCCTCACTATCTCATGAAAAGTAAGTTTCTCTCTGATTTTTTGGACCATTTCTGTGAGGGAATTTAACTTTTTTTTTAATTCAAGAAATGGAAATGTTTAATACCTCTTGGTCCTGACCAACCTGCCTACTGGGTTTTTAACATATTTATCTCCCATGATAAAGGCTAGTGTGCCACCCAGGGGTCCATCCCATAATCAGCCACCAACTGCAGACACTATTGCATATGCCAGCAAGATTTTGCTGAAAGGACCCTGATATAGCTGTCTCTTGTGAGGCTATGCCAGTGCCTGGCAAACACAGAAGTAGATGCTCACAGTCAGCTATTGGATGGAACACAGGGCCCCCAAGAGAGGATCTAGAGAAAGTACCCAAGGAGCTGAAGGGGTTTGCAGCCTTATAGGTGGAACAACAATATGAACTAACCAGCACCCCCAGAGCTCATGTCTCTAGCTGCATATGTAGCAGAAGATGGTCTAGTCAGCCATCATTAGGAAGAGAGGCCTCTTGGTCTTGCAAACTTTATATGCCCCAGTACAGGGGAACACCAGGGAAAAGAAGGGGGAGTGGGTGGGTAGGAGAGCAGGAGGGGGGTATAGGGGACTTTGGGGATAGCATTTAAAATGTAAATGAAGTAAATACCTAATAAAAATTGGGAACAAATAAAAAAAAAAATAAAGGCTAGTGTGTCTATGGCTGTTGCCAGCTCCAAGCACGAATGGGATAAAGACAAACAGCTCTCTCTCTCTCTCTCCTCTCTCTCATACACACACACACACACACACACACACACACACACACACACACATATATCAGAGTCCACGTTATATAGGTATACCTGGGACAGATTGTGTACTAAGAAGCACAAACGGAGTTTCTCAGTTTGGAAAGCATTAGTAGGGACACTTTGTAGTTAATCTACTAATATATACCCATCAAGTAGTTTCAGAGGCCCAGGAATATTGCTATTGCCCAGATGTGTTAACCTGTAAGGCACAATAGCAGGCAAGAAAATAAGGGGAGGGGGGTTCCTAAGCAAAAGATTTTGGATATTACGCAAATTTCAACTCCTTGTTATTTCAGGCTGTCCCCCAGCCCCCAGTTACAATAAGATTGGTCTGTCAATGGCTAACTGTCTGGTTAGTTCCAATCCCTGTGTAGTATGGGGATTCAGGTCTAAGCATATTGAGCAGTCCTGGCGGGTTTCTGACTGGGGATGATTAACTAAGTGGTGGACCATGTCAGGAATGAAAAATAGGGCTGGGGACTCCTCTGCTTCCTGGACAGTGGAAGATAGGACTCTGGCCCTGGGTGTGTTAGGTGACTTAGAGGAGAGAATTGGTCAGGGCCTTGGCATAAGTAGGAGATCTTTGTTAGGACCTAAAGGTCTGGAGACCTTGAAAGATGGTTTAAATGTATCCCTAAGATTCCCTTGCTGTGACATAAAGCCTGTTTCCCATGTTTCTCCCTGTTTCTCAAAGGCTAGAATCTTTCTTAAGGAATTTTTCAGAAAGCCTCAGTTTCACAACCCCAATTTTCACAATGGAAACTCCCTTGTTTCTGGCAATCTGAGGGCCCAGCCACAGGGCACACATAGAATTGTAAACCCTGTATTCCTATCTCAAAAGATAAACTCCAATATTTTTCCTTATTTCAATACATCCAGATACTTAAAGTGAGCATCCATAAGCAAAGGTCAGGATAGAGTGTAGTTAGTTGCTAGTCTGTAGTCACACTAGCTAATATCTTCCCGGCCTGAGGACATGTAACCCTGTATTCATACCCATAGTGCAAAAACAAGACTCAGGAGGAGGCAGAAGGGCGGGGCCTGGAGGACCCTAGGAGACCAAAGGAACTTTAATTTTAATGGACTCCTAGTCCAGAAACAGTCAATTTGGCAGCAACATCTGTGGCTTCCACTTTCTCGACCTAGTTGGGGTGGATGCATGGTGCAGTGTTAGCTACATTCATGGTCGTCGGGATGGAGAGAACCACCATGCTGAGTCCTTCTCAAGTTGGTTCAAGTGCTCCTTTGGCTACCTGCTTGACCCAGGCAGTGTCCCATTCTCAAATAAGAGGAAACATGAGGTGGACTCAGAGGACGGCTGGGTCTCTCAATTAAGTGAATAGCCTGTATAGAGGACTGAAGGGTCTGTAGTGACTTGAGAAAAAAACAGAGTTTTGTCAACTTTAGGCCTCTGAGGCAGATAAACAGTAGGGGAGGTCTTCCAAACATAATCTCATAGAGGGGTAAATCCCTCCTTACATGAGGCGCAGCAAGCCAAAGCAAAGCAAAGGAAGGGGGCCCATGTACCCTTCATTGGACTCTACTAAGAGTTTCATTAGTTTCTTGTCGTTGTTTAACCTGCCCAGGACTCAGAGGTGTCTGCACAAAGTTGTTTTCAATTGGTGTCTAAAACTTTAGCTATCAATTGAGGAGGTCTTAGCCATGAAGGCCACTGTCAGACTCCATTGCTAGGAGGAGGCCAAATCGGGGGACCAGTCCACAGAGGAGGATTTTAGCTACTGTTTGACCAGTTTCTGTCTGGATGAAGAACACTCCTATCCTTTCAGAAACGGTATCAATAAAAGCTAGCAAGTACTGTATCCTCCCCCAGCAGGCCAATCTCAGTGAAGTCAGTTTCCCAGAGTTCACTGGGGTGTTGGTCTCTCATTCAAATCCCTTCCTCGGTAGGGGCTCTCTGTTTTAGATTCACTTGAGCACAAACCTGGCACCTGGCTGAGACATCCCACTCTAGGCTGTCTAATCTAGGTGTAACATACCTTGGTCTGAACAACTAAGAAAGTTTTGTGGACCCCAGATGAGCAGCCTGGTGAAGGTTCGTTTCCAGAGTCCTGCCTGTTGTTGCTGGGAGCATGACCTTTCCTTCGGGAGTCTCCACCAACCTGGAATTTGAGCTGTCCACATTTCCTTTTTTCATCCTCTATTTCTTCTTGTACCATGGAGTCTCAGGCGATTCTGAGTCAGGGTATGACCTCATTGGTCTTAGGGCTTTTCGTTGGGCAACCAGGTCAGTGTCCCAGCGATCTCTTACCTCAGTGAAGTTACCATTTTTATGTCCTCAAAGTGGAGCAGTAGAGGATAACAATTCACAAGGGAAACCGAATAGTTCCTAGGAGGAGCAAGATGTTCTCTTTGTTTTCTGTTTTATTTATTGTTGTTGTTGTTGTTGTTTTGTTTGTTTTCAGTTTTTTATTAAACTAATAAAATTTGTTTTAAAATATACAACTCAGTATTGACATTTTTTTAAGTCATCAAAAAAATTGATAATAGTTATCTCTTTGTTTTTAAAGTTTGTTCCCCCGTGAGGAAACACACTTTTGCTCATACCATGGATGTGCACAGTAGTAAAAGCGTACCAACTGATGGTCTGTGTATATAGTGGTGGACTTGGCTCTTCCCCATCTGAGAGTCAGTTCTGCTCACTGGACTGAGGTACCTGGCTTGGGCCCAAATCTTTTTGGTTAAAGTAACTGTATCTCCCACATACCTGGTTTCATCTCATGACAGTCATGGATGAGCACCTATAGGTCCTCATAAGGCAAGAGGGTAACAAGATTAATGGTGGTGGGTTTCTTAAGCTGGACTCAAGGGTAGTCCAGGAGTAGAGATGGATACTGGGTCACACAGGCCTTAGCCAGCCAGCATTCTGGTGTTCCTTAGAGGAGGGCCTCAATGGAATCGGTGCTATGAGTATAAGATCTTGACCAGAATTAACTTTTTAGTTGCCGCCCCCCCCAGCTCTGCCCCCACCACACAGGGACCCAGACCTCCCAGGATCATGAGCAGGAGTCAAGCAACAAATACATGCAAGAGCTCTAAAATGGGACAGGCCGGGGGGGGGGGTTGTAGGCTTCTCTGGGTGACCTGGGAGAGCCAAAAAGATTTAAGTCTGTATCAAGAGTCACCGTTCATAAGTTGGGGTAGGGGTGGGGGCTCTCGTATCAGAGAAAGCCACTGCCCAACACAGGAAAACAGAACTGTCAGAAACACGTACTAAAGACAACCAGGGATGGCCACCACACATTCATACACCTGAAACAGACATATGGAATCCGGTGACGTTTCACACAGATCCTAGACATTGGATGAAAAGCCGTTGTCCGACCTTTCTTACCTGCCCAAACAGAAGATGGCTGAACCAGACCTATCCAGGTGTGGCAGACCCGGTGACTTTTCTTTTTTTATTTCACCTTACATCCTGATTGATTGCTGTCCCCTCTCCTGGTCCACTCCTCATGTAGTTCTTCCCCCATCTTCCATCTCCTTCTCCTCTGAGAGGGTGGAAACTCCCCGCTGGATATCCCCCCACCCTGGCACATCAAGTCTCTGCAGGGCTAGGCACATCTTCACCCACTGAGGCCAGACAAGGCAGACCAGTTAGGGGAGCATATTCCACACACAACAGCTTTAGGGATCACCCCCACCCCACTTAATTGTTTGGGGGAGCCAAAGGAAGACCAAACTGCACATCTTCTACATACATGCAGGGGTGCCTAGGTCCAGCCCCCTGTGTATGCTATTTGGTTGGTGGTTCTGTCTCTGAGAGCTTCCAAGGGTCCAGGTTGATCAGACTCTGTTGGTCTTCCTGTAGAGTTCCTATCCCCTTTGAGGTCCTCAGTTCTTCCCCCAGCTCTTCCATAAGAGTTCCTGACCTCCATCCAATGTTTGGCTGTGGGTATCTGCATCTGTTTTAGGCTCCTGCCTGCAAGCATAACAGAGTATCACTAATAGTGTTGGAGATTGGTGCTTACCTATGGGATGGATCTCAGCTAAGCCAGTCATTGGCTGGCTGTTACTTCAGTCTTTGCTTCATCTTGTCCCTGCATTTCTTGTAGACAAGATAAATTTTGGATGGAAAGTTTTGTGGATGAGTTGGGTTTTATTTATTTATTTATTTATTTATTATTTTCTTTATTTACATTTCAAATGCTATCCTGAAAGTTCCCTATACCCCACCCCCGCCCCTGCTCCCC